>NC_048421.1:11005788-11013954 GCF_013103735.1 Etheostoma cragini | reverse complement strand
GTGGTTGGAGTGAAGGATGAGAGGCTGGGCGAGCAGGTGTGTGCCTGCATCAGGCTGAGGGAGGGCCAGACCTCCAGTGCAGACGAGATCAGAGCATTCTGCAAAGGCCAGGTAAGAAGTGATGTGATAAACAAAACTGCACAACTTAATCTTAAATCTTAACTCCAAGCACAGCTGTACAGTTTGTGTGTGGCCTCCACCCCCTAGATCTCTCACTTCAAGATCCCACACTATGTGATCTTTGTCGACAGCTACCCTCTGACAGCCTCTGGAAAGGTACCATACTTCTCACACACCAACATTGCTGAACTATCAAGATCACTGTGATGATTTCCGCTTTAATTATTTAATAAAACTGAAATGGCTGCTGTTTCTGTTTTCCTAGATCAAGAAGAACACATTAAAGGAGGAAATGGAGATGAAATTAGGCCTTTAATGTTATGAACCCTGATGGTCTGTTTGAGTGCATCAGCTGGGAATGCCAGAAACTGAGCTGTGTGGAGTTAAGGCTTTCTTCACCGAGAGCTGAGACGGGACTATAACTTCTGCTGGATTGTCAATACTTAAAATCGTTCTCCTTTTACTTCCTTCACTCCTCATTACTTCGTTTTAATGTTATTATAAAAGTATAGTGGGCTTATACCACTTTTGAGCTTGACGTTTCATTTTTGACGTTGGGAAATAGTTTAACAAACACTTCTTAACTCAAGGTCCATTTACTGGATATTTTACACTTTAAACAATGTACAATAATGACATGAAATGACCACTGAGCTAATTTAATCGACTGATGACGGTCACAAGATGTACCTGAAAGCTTTGGAAAAACTCCAAGAAGTGGACTATGTGCTATATCATCTTTAATTACAGTTTAGACTTCATACTACACAACGTAGATTTGATATTATAATACAATGGCTTTAACCATTCATTATCTGAACATGCCATATAGAATCTGAAATAAATAGGACCTTAATGCCAAATGTAAGTATGTACAAATGTGGTAGGCAAATTTACCATCATTATATACACTGACTGTAGAACAGGCTTCAGTAACAGGCTCAGAGTGCCCAAATGACATTTCATATAATCAAAAAAAACATAAATGCTATAGGGTTCAAATTATGCTTCAAGATGGTGACACAAATATCTGAAAGGGAGAAATATGTGGGCAAAATGGATTAAGACAAAATTCTGCTTTGTAAAGTTAATGCACTGCCAATATCCAACCTGCTAAAAATCCAACAATCAAGTCAAATTAATTTTAAGTAACATTAAATTCACACACTAACCGATAATCAGCAAACATGCTGCATGACATAAAGGCCACAATGGACCATTAATTCATACATTAGGAAAAGGTAACAGACAGTCTCAAACAGGACCCTTGAGTCGGTTTTGTTTTGCTTCGAGTATTCTTTTGCGTGAGTTTTATAAAACCAAATTCATATAGGGTCGGAGAAAAACATATTTTTAATTGCTCTGTATTTCAGGTACATATCGCAGAATTGTCAATAAAGTTGACTTGACTTGGAAGAAAAAATGATTTGACAAATCCACCGTGGATAATTGCCATCATATCATAGAAAGGTAAATGAGCCTGTCCCAAGAAAAAAAAAAAATCAATACATCAAACAAAAAAAAAAGAAGTAAAAAAACAGTTCCCTTGAAATCTCAATGGATGTCCAGAGAAGAACTAAACCTGCGAGGAGAGTTTGTTTAAGTGCAGATTCAACCTCAGAGAACAGAGCCAGCTTTAACATGGTGACTACTTCCAAATTACAGCAAGTAGCCAGTAACAAGAGGAACAACTGCACTGTGGCTACATGGCTTTGAACGATCAACATTCCCTTCAGTCATGAATATGGGGTCCAACCACACTTTCCAACCCCACATTACATACGCACACATGCAGGAAAATAGCAAATATTGCATTTTAAAGCATACTGTGAAATAAATTAATTCATATGAACCCATCCCTTCTTAAATATAATACATTCTAAATTGAAATAAGTTTAACTGTGCAATTTAAGTGTAAATCGAGGAGGAAAAGGTTACGAGGAAGCAGTGGTCTGTTGAGGACCTTTTGTCGGGGATAGTTTTCAGATGAACAGTGGAACTAAGAATATAATGGTGCCACTTCAAAGTTGACATCTAGAGAGCAACACGTTTGCATGAACATTCGTACGAGCACAGTACAGCTTTAGGCACATGCAAGTATGTGGTAGGAACATAATGCACACGTGACTGTGCACCTACTCACAGATGCATTTAGAGCTGAAAACTGGAGATAAGTTCATTGTATACTCAAGCCTCTCTTCCACACATCACGTTCAAAAGTGCACAATTCCAAACAGGCAAACACACATCCCTCTCGCACACTCACACACACACACACACACACACACATATATTCAAGTGTCCTCTCGGTTCCCACATAGCGTTGGGTGGATAGGAGTTTCAGTAGAGGTTTGGGTGGTGGGGGGACGCATTCAAACACTCAAAGGCAGCATGCCTGGTGGAGACACGGCTCTGGATGTTGTCAAGGAGCTGGGGTCCAATCCATTTACAGTCCTGCAGTTGCCACATGAACGAGCACAATATTAGCAAACAGGGACACACACACACACACATACATACACATACATACATACATACATACATACAGGGCAACAACAAATGTGCATAAAACCAGGTATAAAAGTAGCAAGGAGAGGAAAGAAACCACTTGCTAAAAGACTCACGTTTTGTCAAAGTAAGTGGTATGCAGAGAGTGAGAGAACTTTGTGGCATTGCTGTTGATGAGTTTGCCATTGTCTGAGGAGTAATTTTTTCTTGCTGCCTGGTCTTTGGCAAACTTCCTACAGGCGGCGATTTTGGACTCCAACGCCTAGACACAAAACAAGAGATGCAATCTGTATTTTGTATTGCGTGGAGCCAGCGCTGGAACCCGGAGCATCCGAGCCACCCAACATTCTGCAAACACTGCCATGACACAGAGCTGGTTTTAAATCAGGAAATATTTACTTTAAAAGGCAATAACACCTACCCCAACTTTCCTCAGGAGATCACCAACAATATTGAGAGCTGAGATTCTAGCAGAAGGAGTGAGGGATGAGTTGCCACAGCCATTGGTCAATGCTGCACAAGGACACAAGCCCATATTAAAAAACAATGCATACATTTCAATTCCCCAGTTCATGTGTGCAATAAAGAATGAGATTAATGATTCCTGACCTTTTGAGCTGATGAAGGGGTGGTCTATGCTCTTTCCTACGGGTGTGGCTGGGAGGGATAAAGAAGCTTGTACTGCAGAATCCATCTTGTCGATGTCTGAGGTGGGTGAGCTCGGTGCTGATATCCTGTCTGTAGTCCGCTCCCGTACTGCCAGCTCCTGTCTCAGGTCTGCAGAAGACAGACCCGTGAAACACTCCTCCACTAACCCTTACACAGATGACATATTGCCTGGGACATTGCAGAATGGATTCTTGTCTTTACCTCGTGCTTCGTCTTTCAGCCGCTGCACAGATACTAGAAGGGACTCTTTCTCATCCAGCTCACTTTCCAGGAAGGCATTTCTCTCAATGGCCTGGTTTAAACGGCCCTCAAAGTCCTCAAGAGACACTATTGTTGCCCTGCACACACAGAGGTTGAAGGGCAATTGTTAAAACCTTTTATGAAAATTATAACATAGATCCAATCACTGGAAAATCAACATCTATTATCATATCTTGCCAAAAGACTTCACATTTTGACCAAAATGTACTGTGACAGTCTGACCTCTTGGCTCTCTCCAGGTCATCGTTGGCCTGCTCAAGCTCTCGGACGTATTTGTGGAGCTGCTCCTTGATGCTGCGTGTCTGGCCCAGGTCATCCTCTAGCATGGAAACCTGTTTGTAGCTCTGGGCATACTGATGCTCCAGTTTCTCCTGATTGAGATGGATAGAGTAAAGAAGAGACAAGAGCTTGGGAATAAGTGTGTGTTGTAGAGAAACTAAGAAATTGAACACACCTCTTGTTACATGACCTTTACAAATCAACGTTAATTTCCTTCTGGTGAGGCATGCAGTGTGAAAGTAGCATTTTTATATATTTTTTTAAATAAATAACAGTAACCCTAATGTTAGTAATACAACCTGGTGAATCAAAACACAGTTAGTAAAGATAATGTTTCACCCATTATTTCATTTCAAAAAGCATCCTTGCTCTCCGAGGAGGCCTTGTGGCTCATTCCCCTGTGGTACCTAACAGCACAGTTAGCATGTCTGTAGTGTGGTCCCAGAGGCACAAATATAGGAAAGCATGATTCATGATTTCTCTGGTTCCTTCACATAGTTTAATAATGATAAATCTGACTACCGTTCATGCCTGCAGTGATTAAGAACCACTCTCATCCTTGCTGTTTTCTATTTTCTCCCAATCCAATTAAGGAGCGCTGGATGATTACATAAGAGCATGCCTTATTAACACCCAACATAAAAAGACGTAGGACCTTGTCCTCGGGATCCAATAGAGATTAGATAACCTCTTAAGTAATTACAAATTACTTTATTGGTGTCCTGACCCATAGACCGTAAAACAAAGCCAAATCCAAAAATAAGCTACGGTGCAAGTGACCACTTACCTTGAGGTTGGCCATCTCGTTCTTCAGTCTCTCGTTTTCAATGTGGAGGTCTCGAAGGCGGTGTTCGGCCTGGCCAAGCTGTGCCTCCAATTCAGCTTCCAGCTCCCGGCTCCCTTCCTGGAACTCCTGCAGTTCCTCCTGGGCATCATAGCAACTGGATGGCACACACACACACAGACACAGTGGGGAAAACACAAACAATCATTGTCTATTACCATCTACCCTGTTCACCGTCCACCATTCAATTCTGTATAGGGGCATGAGCTCTAGAAAACTGGCTGGCTTTTGTCCTGTGAAATGAGCCAGGCTCAGGCATGTTCTAGCAGCTTTATCTCCAATGGCCAGGAATAGACCTGCATGAAAAGCCCACTCATATATTTGTAGATTTTCAACCTTCAATCCTGCCTCTGCCAAACAGGAAACGGTGCACAGCTAAGCATTGTCAAGTAAAGCACTCTAAATATATAGCTCTAAAGAGACAGCTGAACTGTGACAGTAGATGGTTTAGAAGTAGCTCAGAAAAAGACAGGCCTGCTATCATGAGCCCTCAGCTGTGAGAGAGGTTAAAGTTCAGAGGTAAAGAGAAAATGAGAGGGCACAGCAACAGGATGAGGACATGTGCTGAGAAACAGGATGTGTGTTCACGCTCTTCAGGGCTGACCCCATGTAGAGAATTCTAAAAACACACACGTAACTCATGATGTAGTTCCAACGTGTGTAGATTCATTTGAGGAGACATTTCGTTGTTGAAGGTAATTGCTGAGTTTAAGTTATCTAAATGGACTTGTCAAGGGTGTGCGCACACACATGATGACACCCTGGGTCAACACTGTTCCGAGATCAGCTGACTTGTACTGGGATAACATCCTCACAGTGGCTCCACAGAGCACTGGAATCCATGAATCAGTTGTCGTGCTGGGGTCGTTCCAAACACACCAACGCCACAGCCACTTCCCTGCCACGGTCTCACGCTTTAAACAACCAACAGCACTCCGTATGTGTGACGGAAAACAGCATTAAATAAAATCAAAACTGTGAATGCAGAAAATACAAGTGCCTTTTATTATTACTACATCTTTTTGTGACACTTATAAACTGTATGATGTCCAAGTAGCCTCTTCTCCACAAAATGGAAACAGTAAAGTTTTAAAACTAGCCCTTCAGAGAGATACATTTTCAATAGGTAACTCGTAATATCTGCATGCTGCCAATGTGAAAAGTGATCTTGAGAGAATGTATTCACGAAAACATGTGAGACAAGCCACTATATATTTGGGAGATGTTTTTTTTTTTTTTTCTCTCTCTCTCTCCACGACTTGAAGTTCTTTCCATATGTACCCACAGCAGAAATTTCTTAGAAAACCACCAGGACTTTAACCCCGTCTGTGTCAGTGTATGATGAGGCCCTAACTCCACAAATAGAAAAGACAGACTGAGTTCAACAGAGATTTACGAAACACTCACAAGCACCTCTGCTGCCTACCCGAACATAGGCTGTGGTCACTGTTTAAGAAGTAAAAGATGCAGTCATTTCCTCCTGAGAAGGCCCAAGCTTTTTTGTGGGCACTTATATTAAAAAAGTCTGTCTGGTCATTTGCCTTATATGGCTAAATATGGGGTCTGTGCTGAAACTATAAACAGAGACGTGACTACAGACAAAACTAAAATATATTCAGCATCTCCTTATTACGCAAGAGTAAGCAACTACAACCTATTTTAAACAGAATTTCTCATGCTTTTTGGTTCAATGTTTTTGAAAGTCAGACAAAATATGATACATTTTTCCATTACCCAATTTTTAAAAATGAGCCTATTAGGTATAGAGTATTACTCCCCATGCACCAAAAAGCTAAGAGCCCAACACAAAATTGATCCAATAGTCATATGTACGAATGATGATATATTGAATGATATAGAAATGATCCAAAAACATGGATAAAGAGATTATGGCCGCATGTATATAAAAACTAAGAGATGTTAACTCATGTCATATGGGAAGTAAATCACAACACCTACCTTTTCTTATATTTGAGGGCTTGGGACTTCCAGTAATCAACTTCCTCATCCTTTGACGTGAATTTGGGAATCATCTCTTTGTCCATGTCAGGGCACCCTTAGGATTAAAGAGATTAGTTATTAGCCTTACAACGGTTAACATCATTTTAAAGTGCATGTGAAAAAGATGCAAGGCTAGTGCTCATGAGGTTAAAAGAAGAAGAAGCATAGAATAGTGAAAAAAATAAACTAGCACACATGGCTCAAAACATGGTACAACACTTTCACTATTTGCATCCTTCGGCATGTAGAATCATGCACAGTGCATTCTTTTTCGTGCTGAACGACTATTAAAAAACTAAAAAATCATTCCTCACTGGGGAAGATAAAGAACGGATCACTTTACTCGAAAGTTACAAACAAAGCCAGGCTGGCCTGGCCACGTCATCCTGCTGTCATCCTTAGTTACTCATGAAATACTGACTATAGCCTCCGATGGGAAAATCAACCAGTTATTAGAAGCTGTGTTTTAATAAACTTACTGAACATGGCAGGACTGTCTATGATTGTGAACAGCCTCAACAGTGTGTCCAGTGCCTAGTAGACGCGTGCTTCGTGCTCATTCATTTTCTAACCTTACAGCTCAACTTGAGATGTCTTTTTAAAAAGAGAATCAAGGCTTGGTTACTAGAGAGTGCAGCGGAATAGAGCAGAAAAATGCTTTTATGTTATGTCATTTTTTATCACACACACTCTGTAAGTGTCTTGACTTGTCCTGATGTTATGTGTTGAGGACCACAATGGAAGTAAGTCCTGGACTTTGTGTTTTTATCCTAGGTTGTATTTTCATGTGTAAAGCATTTTCAACTACTAACAACTGTTAGTTCTGAAGAATTGACTAAGTGTTTAATGTTTTTTATCTTCCGCCCTGTTTGCAGAAATTACACTTTACTAGGCGGTTGTTCCTCTTTTATGGTAAGCTAATAAAACTTTGCCCAACTCTGATCTATGTAGACCAACAAGACAGGTTTCAGGAAATTATTAAAACACATTTGGAGCGTGTCCTGTATGGGGCGGTGGGGTGGGTACTGCCCCCCCACCCCCACCACAACAATCCCACTGCTTTAGCTCCAGGAATATTCACAATCCAAACGGAGATTATAAGGATATCCTGCAGATAGATCAGACATTAATATTTTCCTTGCCAAGATGGTCTAGACTCAGAGTAAAAGAGACTTAGAGGCAGGACCGCCTGCTCTTCCCTTTGAACATTCTTCTGAGATGGCGTCATCAACAATTTACTGGCTACAGATCCCTCACGTGTCAGTACACTACTTTGGGAAAACTAAGCAAACTGGAGACCAAAATACCCTGAGGGGGGAGAGAGAACTTGTTGCCAAGCTGCTACTGCCATAACATGAAATTGACCAAGGTAAGCGTTTTCCATATCTCCTATTTGTCGGATTAGCCTATACAGAACACTGAAATACCAGGTAATCTCGCAAACCAAAGGAACAATCGCATGGTGTGTGTGTGTGTATATATAT
>NC_048421.1:10986049-11005688 GCF_013103735.1 Etheostoma cragini | reverse complement strand
AAAAAAAACAAGGCAACTGATCTCAGCTGGGATTCTGTCTATAATAGAGTCCAATGGAAATTTGTGAGTGACCCCAAATTTTTGACCGGTAGTGTATAGCTACTTTTTCCATTGAACACAATGGATTTTATTTTTAAACACACTGCACACCGGCAGGGCGAGGGATTTCTAAACTGCACTTTCTGCCCTCGACCACGCAAATAAAACAGCTCATACCTTAGGAACGGTGAGACACAAAATGTCACTGGTGTTGAAACCCCGGCATACCTTGAAATCGGTAACCGGCCCATGCCTAGGGGCGAGTGCTGAGACTCTGCCAGAATAAATCACAGTTCCTGTTATCTCTCATTTCAGCATCCTTTGGAGTGGTGTCAGCTTGACCCCTGATCTATTTGTCTGTTGTAACAACACCAGGACAGGCAGAAGGGCTCATAGCCAGCAAAGCTCGTGGCCCTTCACTTACTGTAGAGCCATCTGTAAATGACATACAGGGGAAGGTAGTGAAGAGAGAGAGTTTCCTTTCCCACATACTTGTCTCTACATCCTCTTTTGTTGCAGATGACGAAGTGCTTACTAAGAATTCAAGTGCTGACACTATGTAGTCACATTTTTATAATAGGGCCTATTAGAGGTGTAAATCATATACATCTTTGCAATGATATTGGTTTATTCTAATATGAATAATAATCAGCTCATTTTGTGGTCCCTTGTGTTATGAATTAGCTGTGGGAGGACATTCCAATGTGGCTAGGCAAATGCGAGAGGTTCAAAATAATCATAATACATTCTATCAAACTGATCATCAAAAAACAACAAACGGAGGTTTTAGTGTAAAAGTGACAATTGCAATTCTTCACGAATAACGTTTGCATAAAACCAGTCCTTTAAATAAACAAACTGACATTATCAGACCAAATGTAGCTACTGGTGACAGGGGCAGGATGTCAAATAAGGTTAGCTAGCTATAGCTATCTAGCTAGGTATGTTGGCTAATAAACGCTGCCTTCTTCAAGTGGATACGATGCGTGGTTTGAACAGACATTACCGTTACAAAGCGTAGAGCCAAACAGTAACGTCAGCTTTGCTGTTTAAAGAAAAAAAAATATACCACATACAGAAAGTGAAAATAAACGGCATAAAAAGCAAAAATCAATACGACAACCTTAACGTTTAAATCAAGCTCGAGCTGTCATCTCGGTAGCGTTAATAAAAGCAGCGGCAGAACACGACAGTTCGACACAGGTCACAGATTAAACAAAATTAAAACGAAATATTTTATGGTTAAATTTGCTACCTGCTCATGTCAAATCGGTGTCCAGCTATCTTCTGTTTCAGGAGGTCGCCTTCCAGCCGGTGTTACATCCAACAAACACGCACACCTCTTCCCTGCTCGGCCTCGGATGATACTAAAGTGACTGAGCCCAGCTGTGTTTAGGAAATTGCCAACGCGTCTCCCGGAACCAACGTAGATCCTGACATGTACGTACGTGCTGACATAATTATGTTACGTCATAACTGGGCAAGGCACGCTATAGAACTAGATGGACTAGAATCTGCCACACCTTTTCTTTTCTATTTTTCTGTAGATTTGTTGCCACATGGTTTCCACAACAGTGACCACAAGGTGGCATGTAGTTGTCAGAAACCACCACACAGGGACAGGAACCATCAAGACAATATTAATTATTATTATTATATTATTATTTTTTCTTTATATTTTCTATGTTAAAGTGTTTTTATAGTCAATATTAGCTGTGGAATGTGCAATTCATTTCTCAACTGTTTGACACTACCTTCGCTGTCACAAGCCTTTTTTATTATTATTTAAGTATAATTGTTTCATTATATGTGACCTGTATAATTAAAATCTATGATCTGACATAATATGATATAATTGTGAATTTCCCCTTGCGGAATAAATGAATGCAGCTAGGGCTCCCATTTAAGATTTTTGTCTAAAAAAAAAACAATATTATTGCAAATGGACTGCATTTATATGACGCCTTTCTACCTTATCGGGCAAAGTGCTTTACAATTTCCCTGTCATTCCCCCATTCACAGACACATTCACTGATGGCGTGCTGGTCATTGGGAGTAAGTGGAAGTTCAGGGTCTTGCTACTGTATGCATGCAGGACGAGACAGGGATTGAACTGCCAACATTGTGATTAAACCTCCTTAGCCACCATGTCAAATTGTAGTAGGCCTTTCTTTATTCATATGAAAAAAAGTTATGTTAAAATCTTGTAGGCCTACCCGGGCATAAAAAAGAATGGAGGCATTTTTTTTGCATGTCTTTGTGCCGTGGTGTGGTCTACTTGATACGCAGGTATACACGGTATACCCACTAAGAAAGCTCCAGGATTTCCATATACCCACTTAAAAATGCCCAATGAGACCCAACAACATACTTTCCATGATAACTTTTTGATATATTTTGAATTGTCATCAGTGCTTTTTCTTCTTCACATAGGCTAAATAAAGATATTTGTACTGTAAATTGGTGATTGAAAGTGTATCCAAATACAGGTAATGCAGTCATTGTCGAAGTGTCCTTGGGCAAGACACTGAACCCCGAGTTGCCCCCGGTGCTGCGCATCGGAGTGTGAATGTGTGTGAATGTTTATCTGATGAGCAGGTGGCACCTTGTACGGCAGCCCCTGCCACAGTGTATGAATGTGTGTGAATGGTGAATGTTCCCTGTAGATGTAAAAGCGCTTTGAGCAGTTGTTAAGACTGGAAAAGCGCTATATAAATACAGCACATTTACATTTACATTTAATGAAGTCCTCGCTCAAAACTTCCCTGGGGAGGACACCCAGACCCCCCCCCCCCATGATATGCTGTGTTTGTGTTACATTTTTGTAAATCTAGTGAACTTCTTTGTATTTTGAGTTGGGCAAACTTGGGCACTAATCGTTTAAAATATAATATTTCTGCGACTTTAAATATTGCGTGCAGCCTGTGTGAAAAATAAAAAAAACGAGTTCCACCAACTTTATCAGTCAGCAAGGATTTACATCAGACCTGATTAAATTGAATCAACTTTAAGATTATTTGTGGTGAGAACCTTTGATTTAATGGCTTTCACTGGGTTGAATTCAACTTATTAAAACATTTTATAAAACTTGGTTTCATTACAGGAAATAATGACTTTTTAAAATGTTTAAACTTTTTAATACATAAGCAGACATAGCCTAATTAAATAGAAATAAAAGAGTCATTCATTTATTTGAGCAAATCTACAAAAAGAAGCTGCAGCTTTGAAAAAGGTCAGACGTGCTGGTTTATGAATATTTGAGGAATGTCAGGCTAAGCATATAGGCCTAGTGCACCACGAAACTTGAACCAGCTTGGCCACTTGAACTGCCAATAATGCCTTCAGAGGACCCAATCAGTCAATCCACCGCAGTCAGTCACAGGTGGCAGGCCCTGTTCTACAAGGCGCAGCTCGCCTCCACCCTCAGCCAAAGATAAAAAAAGAAAGAAGAAGAGTCATGCACTGATTCACACTACATTCCCAAACCAATAGATTTTCTAATTTTTCAACTCTCTTGCTGCAGTGACTGATTTTCTTTCAATGGCATTTCATAAGGAAGACAGCCAGGAGGACGCGCGAGAGTGTCCAGTGTGCTACGAGTGTCTGTCGGGCACAGAGAGGACTCTAAGCTGCGGACATGTGTTCTGTCACGACTGTCTGGTTAAAACGCTGGTCAGCATCAACAGCAGCACTCTCAGAGACACCATTGTTTGCCCCATCTGCCGACATCTTACATTCATCAAGAAACAAAAGGAAGCGCTCGTGTCCCTCGTGGCGGCCAAGGAGCCAGATGAAGTGCAGACCCTGGAGGTGCCTCTCCCTACACCGAGGCACCTCCAGAGCGCACGGCGCGACTCCACGGACCGTTTACCGAGGGAAGTTAACTGGATTGCTCGCTGCTATAGGAGAATGTCCGAAGGAATTCGTCGACATAGGTTGATCAACCCCAGCCATAATGCATCTCAGATCTTTATCATCAGCACTCAGGGGCGACCCATGGCTGAAGACGATGCGCTCAGTGTTGTGATGACTGTGGTTCAACCCCATCGCAGGCAAAGGCGCAGGATTTGCACAACTGCACGATGCCTGCTCGTTTTGCTGTCAGCGTTTACTTTACTGGCACTGGTGGCTGCAACTTTACCCTGGATTTTGTTGGCATAGCCCTGTGATGTGGATGTGGATTATGACGTGCCAGGAAAAGGATTAACTGTCATTTATAGAAAACATCGTCCCATCCAAGGAATGAAGTTTATACCAGTTAGCCTATATGCACTTTGGGAATTAATTTATTTGTATTACTGATAAAAAATAATCTAATGCATTTTAGTAAATAATCGATAAACTGAAAATGTATAATAAGTCAATATGTTAAACAAGACCTACTTTAGTTTTAAACATAGTTTTAAGAATCGATTAAGTATTGTAAATTCTTTCCTAGGCTTGTGAATTACCTTTAATGTGTATTACCAAGCAACAGTCTTATGTAAAGTAAAGGTTAAAGCCTTGACAGTTCAGTCTTATGTGTTGTATTCCTGTCTGTGGCATGGTCTATATGTTTTATGAAAAGCAAACAGGACAATTGAAATTATAACTTTAACAATCAAAAAAGAGTTTGGCAAAAAAATAAAAAGCAAAACCAATTCATCATAAGCCTACTTAATTTCATTGTTTTGTTGTCGGAAACATTGTTTCCAAGCAGCAAAAAAAAAAAAAAGTAAATTGCAGAGCTACAACATCTACCCCACTTTAAGGATTATTTTCTGTGTCTGCACGCTTAAAAAGAAAAATAAGGGGTTCTAGTTTTTGACAGCAAGAGCTTGGCTCATTATGAAGCAAAGTGTCATAATAAACACCCTGTTATAACAGTCAGGGTATCATGTTGAGAGACTTTCTAGCACCCTTACATCACAAGGAAAGATGTCAGACATTTAAAAAAAAAACAATTTCCATTTTAAACATTCTTGCTGATCAAGTGGGAAATGGAGGGAGTTAGAGGTTTTATTGGACCACTCAGTAACATCCTGTGACTGGCTCCCCTCACAGTGTACATGAAGACGATGTAAACAAAGCCACCTTTAAAACTTTTAGTAAGAAATAATTGATGCACCCATCTGAAGGAGAGCAGGCAGGGATGAGCTGTGCCTTGCTGGTTGTTGTAAGGAGATACAATGCTGGACTGTGGCATTAGATTACCACTCTTAAGAATTCACATTGAGATGGAGCACAGAGACACAGGTCCATTTTCGCAAAAATAAGAAAATAACACGGAAGTTAATTAAAAAACTAAAAACAAGATCATAGCAGCTGATTCCTCAGAAAGAAGATTCTTGTTTATTACTCTTAAACGAATAGTTTGGAACAAATGAAAGACGAATGAGCCGTGTCAGTATCGTGATCACCTTGATAAACGTGTACACTCCTTTCTCATAATCTCTCAAGAATCTTGCTGGGCCGGTATTACAGGTTACACACCCAAAGAGGCCTCTGTTTTTCAGCTATGCCAAGTTTCTCAGAGACTGGGAGGACGACAATAATGATATGTTTCATTTGATGATTTAGACTTTTTATTCCTGTTGTTGGCTCACAGAGTTGTAAATGCAGAAAGGACACACATTCTAATGCAAAGAGATAACAGGCAAACACTACAATTAGGGCAATTTATTCAGGTCGTTATTATGACAGGGTGAAAATTGCTCAAAGAACCAACTGGTTTCTTCAACAGGATGCTAACACTGTTGAACACATGGCAGGATTAAAAATCCTAAAAGTACAGTAGCATTATCAGCAGTAGTTGTGAAGTAGTAGTGTCAGAAAACAGAATTACTCTTGTAAGCACCTCAGAAATGTGCTGTAAGTCTTGAGTAATACTTCAGTCATCAGGAGTCAAGTGGACATCTGCACAATTTAAAACAGATATTTTTTTGCAGAAAAAGTAGTGAAATAAAACCCACATGGACCAGCGGAGATTATTAAAAATGTAGAGTTTAATATATATTTATTTCTGACATTCTGATAAGGATTGCAGGTAGGCTTCACAGTACACACTGTGTTCCACTTGATATGCTAAGCAGAGGAGGAAGGGCTGGGCATGGTGGGCTTGACAAGCGGCAGATTTTATTTGTACACTAGTGAAAGCAGAAGGAGGCAGTACATCCACAGGCAACATCCACTCCTCTAACGTATTGCTCGATAACCAACAAAGGACCATTTATTGTGATCCACATTCTCTAGAGTCCACATCTTACCCATCTTACAATCCCTAAAAAGACAGTGATTGACACAAAACGTGGATTATCAAAAGACTATCTAAGCGCATGCATCACACTTTTTCCGATTTTTCTTTTTATCATTTAAAATGTAAACAAATTGAGCTTTACTTTAGACCGACATACTTAATGGTGAGGTGAGTTAGGAAATTTAGGTCTACAGTTAAAATATTTGATACAACTATGTAACAGTGTGACATTTGGTAAATGAATATGCTAATGAAAATTGCTGTAAAGTTAATTTACTGGAATAAATTATATTTGATAGAATAATGATTTGGGGGAGGGTACAGAGTTTTTTAAAAACTTATTTTAAGCAGCATAATAATCACACCTAGAATGAATATGAATGCATGCTTTCAGGTGGCTGTAAGTTCCAGTTATGATGCACAAAATCATTACAGTAATACTGCCCTGCACTGCCAATAATACATGCTAACAGGCCCTAACTAACCTTCATCCAAATACAAGATCTCATTTGCCTGTCAGTTATTACAAAATCAGGTAGTCTACAGAAATCTGAGTCACATTCAGTCTGCACACAGAGAGATATACCCCTGCCTCCTTGTATAAATGTATGGATCCAGCACAGAAAATAAAACCTCTATTAAACATCAATTATGCCTATAGTTCCAAAATAACAACCAAAGTGAGGGCACTTGCAATTGCTGTCATATAATCACCACAACTATCAATATAATTATCAACATCACCAAAATCTTCATAAACATAGTCCATTGAGCACACACGGATGCATACCATAGATCCCTTTTGTAGAAAGGTTGATCCAAAATTAATTTAGTCAAAAATAAACTCACACATAAAACAAACTGGAAAAGAAATTACTGGTTTTGCAATAAAATGAATGGCTTTTTTCTGTAGGTTTGGTAAGGGTGACATTGACCATTTTTTGGGCTGAGGCGGATCAGTAAACACTGTAATTGCACTTTTCTTGACAAAATTATGGTCCTAAAACATTTTTATATGGAATTAAAAAAGTGACACTGCAGCATCTGTTCTCTGGTGAACTTGAAAAACCTCTGATTAATTGTCTGTACACACTCATTGTTTAATTTTTAGCCAAATTTGACGTCTGCTTTTCTAATTGAACGAGTAAACATATTCGTAGTCAGTCCAACAATATAGGCTCAGGACTAAATTTATCCTTATTATAAATTAATTAAATGGTCAGTGTGCTAAAAGTAATCTAATCTACTTATTTACACAGAAATCTAATAAATCACTGATTAAAAGAAACAAAGAAGAAAACATAGGGTGTTGGTGTGCAACTCATTAGCGCTTGAGCGTGTTAGAAGTCAAAGCTCAGGAGACAGAATTAGAAAACCCACAATTGATTTTTAGCAGAAATACCATTCTGCATTTCATTGCTGCAGCAGCATTGTTATCTGGTTAAACATTATGCATCTCCAGGAAACCTGTTCATTGTGTGCAGGGACAAAAATAACAGCAATCTTTTAATCATTACGTTTTCGACACATGATAAATATCAGCACATATATTATTATATATATATATATATATATATTCAAGATATGCATTTTACATATACTTTTCCTCTCAGATTTATATACATCAATTTATGTACAGTCTTTGTATTTACACACACATTTAGGGGGTCAAAGGTTACTGAACCTGAAGCACTTGAAACAAGATTAAGAGAGAGGATCATATGAACCTAAAGGCAGTGTAGTCATTCATCCATTATCATCAAACTGTAACAGCACATGGGTGGTCTAAATTTACTCTTCACTGACAACAACAACAACAGACACTCGCACAAAATAAAACACTGCCTTTCTGAGGCCATTGATCCAAAGCAGTTTTTTCATATTGGCATGTCATGCAAACACATTGCGGTGCATTTGCAAAAAAATATAATAAATAAATTTACAGTAACATTCTTCTCATTCTGTGCTGGTATAAAGTGAGTTAAAGTGAGCTTACCTGTATGAAGGTTAATGTCAGATAAATAACTACAGTTACAGAAGTAAAGACTGTGTGTGGCAATAAGAATTAAACTGCATTAAATGTTTCATCCTGCATGCAAACCCTGTCTCTACGGCTCAGCATTTTCCTAATGTGCACAAAGCTTGAATACCCTGTGAGCAAAAATAACAAGACTACTCTCTGTCTCTCCGTTTCACCCTGAGGACGGGCTTTGCTCCTAACCATGTCAGGCTCCGAGTTTCCCCTGTACAAAATTCGTACAACTTCATATCATATTGCAATTTGAAAATGTGAATATCATATTGCAAATTGATTGCATGTCCTAATAAGCAAAAATAAAAAAAATTGAAAAACTCACAGAAATACAGACCACTGCATCAAACAAAGATGAACAAAGCAAAGCATTACAAAACAAAACAATTACAAAAACTCTGAATGTAATACTCATCTATATTCCAGTCTTTCCTCCTAAAGGCAACTGTCCTCCTATGGCATTTTGGTGTCTTTTTTTGTGTGGTAGTCACATTTATGGACTAGCGAGCAATTGTAAGAGATGATTTTATTTGCAGCCGTTAGCAGATGTGTTCAAGTTCTGATTTCAGGTGGGCATTGGTGAGGCCAAATGGTGTTTCCATCAGGCCTTGGTGGTGACAGTTAAATGTATATACGGCCACAGGGGTGCTTGTAAGCTGTGATGCCTTAGGGTCATAGGTCATAGAGTGGTGCTCTGTGGCTCGTCCTCAGGCACAGCGTCCCCCTCTGGAGAGTCTGTCACTGCCACGGACCTCCTGCAAGGGGCACCGCTGAACTCATCGATGAGGCAGTCCAGATTGACATTGATGGAGGGGATTTCATAATTGAAGATATCTAATGGTAGGCATGATGGGAGAGGTGAGTATGATGAGCAGAATGGAAAATTGTGACGATGAAAAGAGGAGGAGGAGAAGAGGGCATATGATGAAGGCGATGATTATGAGGTGTAAAAAACGGAAGAGAGCAGAAATTATATTAATCTTTTTGAGTCTGAACTCATTGTAAGTGGCATATGATGTCTGTCTTGGCTGAAGTAATCAGTAGATTAAATGTGCTTCACATTCTACACAGGGATGTTTTAAGTGTGTTGCTAGTCACACTTAAAGTGACAAGTGCAGTGTGTCACAGCCTTTTGTGTCTTTTGAGACAACAACATATATCTTGCCAGATAAAATACAATAACAGTTCATAATGACTGCACAATGACATATTACTGTACATGTTTACAACAATGACCAGGTAAACCAACACAGAGGCAACAGGATGTGTGTGGAACTCTGTGGAAAAAAATGGCACCAAGACACCAAGTGGTTTTAAAGTAACAATGGAAATACCATGAGGACCAGATGCAGTATTTAGTCTAGATATATTCTAATGTGAAGCTGCATTTACTAAAAAGCAGCACGTCCAAGCAGAGATAATAGCTACCCCTGTGTGGGAATGAGATGGAGCGTGGCAGTGTAGTAAGAGAGAGCAGAGGTTATAAAAAGCGGTGAACCTGCCAAAGGAGGTGTGGGGGTTACCTGTGGCCCCCCAATACCGGTGGCAGGCGCGTTAGAGGGGGATGTCGGCTGGCATAGGGCTGGGAATGGGGAACGAAAGGAGGGGGACTTTGAGATGGACCTTTGTATGCGACGGCGTCTGCAATGTGAGCGCAGTGTGGTGCACTCTGGGAAGTCCTTAAGCCCTGCATTATTGGTTGAACTACAACACCATGCAAAGAGTCAATAATGTCATCCTGCTAAGAGGAAATAGGCAACATTTTCTGATTGATAGCTAACAGGTAGGTATGTTTGATCAGGCTGCAGGAGACCCCAGAGGCAGCCACAGCACGAGGCCAGGCAGTGAGATGGAGCGCATGGGGTGGGGACGGTCTGGCTTACCCTAAAAGTCCCCCTCACACTTAGCCCACACTGAATCCCTGGCCTCACACAGCTGCAAGGTACACAATTGTAGCAGGGGGAACAAGAGAATGATAAATATAGCAAAGTGACAGAATAATTGGTATATAATGACAGAACACCTTATCATCAGAACATCATACTGTAGATATAGTGTGGGGTTTGTCTGGCTAGATTTCCACGCCTGCTATGCAGTAAGAGAGACTGGACTGGTGTGTAAGCCTCTGACCTACCTCTGCCAAGTGAGGGTCTGGGTAACACAGATAAACAGAGAGCACATGATGAATCTAATGGCAACTTCCATACAAGCAGGACGAGCTATGCTTCTCTGATGTTTCCACACATTACCCAGAAACATCATCACATAACACAAGCAATGAATACATAGGTCAAGGAGATTTGCTCACTACAGTAGCACAAAAATGCTAATATTTACATCATTCTCAGGCATCTGTGTCTAAAAGGCAACTTTTATTCATTCAGACAATGGTTTGGGAACAGTCAATAAAGGGGAAAGGTATCTTTTATATCTACAGTGACAGGTCCTACAAAGTCCTACACTCGTCCACCGTCTCCATTGGACAGAGCCACAGCAAGTCTGAGAGAGGGCCTCTGTAGCCCCACCTGTGGTGGCGGAGGGGATGTCAAGGGCTGATGTTTACCTGTAGACATGCTCTCCCCGGGAGACAGTCCATCCAGGAGGCCCTGCTCCAGGGGCTGGGGAATTGGGGCCATGGCCATGCCAGTAAACCCCGGAGGGGCTGTGGGCGGCTGAGGAGGGGGCAGACTGGGTCTCTGCCTGGGCTTAGGGGCGGGCCGAGACTTGGTAAGTGTTCCGGTCAGTGAGGGTGGAGACGAAAGAGAGTGAGGTGCTCCCAATGGGGTCTGCCCAGGGGATGATGGGGGCACTTGCCCCGGAGGGCAGGCCAGTCCATAAGGGGAGGGGGTGCTAGGAGGTGTGGGGGACAGGCTGACCGGTGACGGCTGACCTGTGGACTGGTCGGACATCCCGCAAGACTGGCTGTATGGGACCTTGGGAGGCACAGGGGCCAACTTCTTGGAACCTTGAAAAACACAACACAGTCACATAAGTCGTGTGTTAAGAATGAAAATACATGCTGATTAATCTGAAGAATCTGAAGAAAGCCAATGTGAGCTCAGATTGAGAGAGGTGCTGACCTTGGCGCAGGCTGTGTGGACTGTGCTCTGTGGAGTGGGGGGACTGGCTACTGCTCTGAGGACTACAGCTGGGAGGGACTGTTGGACCTGCCACCTGGATGGCTTTGTGTCCGGTTACAGGGGAGAGCTCTTTACTCTTCAATGAACTGAAAAAGACAGGAAGACATTAGTATGTGAATAGTGTCAGAAACAGTATGCTTGAACTGTCAGTATACCTCATGTACGTTACCTCAGTGCCACAACAGCCACTACCACCACCACCACCATCATCATCATCATCATCATGATCATCACTTATGAGTCTTTCACTATGTTTACAGTGTCAACAATATTACTAAGCAAGGCAAACTGTGTCACATATTTTTCTTAAAACCCTTATTTAACAAAGGGTGGACACAAGTCTATAAAACTATAACAAAGATGACGGAGCATCTTGTTTTGCATTTGTGAACTTTTTGTCTTTTTTGTTGATAATAACGTCATTGACCAATCAGGGGTTCTGAATGTAATTTATTTGTATTTAAATAAGGAAGTTTGATGGCATTGTGTAAGTCCTGGCTGACAAACTCAATCAGTATTTCACCACTATCCAGATGGGACATTTCTAACACATTTTAGTTTTTAATAGAATGCAAACAGAGGTAGAAAAAAGCTCCCATGCATGCTTTTCAGAAAAATCAGTAGATACAGGAGCTTAAGATTATTAAAACAATGATGTTGAGAGACTCTAGAGCCCAGCTTGGATCTTAACTGGACTCACAAGATTTCCTCCGGTCAAATACCACTGAGCTTAACAAAAGGTGTACATATTTGTATTCAGCGACAAACACATGAAATGCACAGAAAATAGAGTAAAGATGCAGCATGTAACAAGACATGAGGAACTAAATCTAAACCTACTGTAAGCCTAGACCAATCAATGCAGGTAATCAAGGACCCACCTTTATTATCTTACTAGACTAGTGGAAATTGTTTTAAAAGACATCAGCAGTCTCACATTGCCGACCTATCTCCACAGCGCAGCGGAGTGACATCTCGCTAGACCACACAAACATTCTGGGATAAGAGAAAACAATACTCTAGGTTGTGGGTTGCAATTCCCATCAATTGGTCAAAAAACATCCCAGTTAGATAGTAAATGCCGCAAACACATTCTTTGTAAATCTTTACAATCATTCACCGAAAGAACCAACCAGGCCTGCCTTGTTGCACGATCCAAATTTTCTTCAAAACCTTACATTTCCTGATGTGAAGAGAGTTTGAGAAGTACAACACACAGAGAATGGAAGGTGAGGGATCTCTGGCACGTGAGCCACGTGCTGAATGTCAGAACTTTTGTTGATCCAGGTTAGACACCAGTAATGGGAGTAACATTTGATATCCTTTTCTCTCACTGCTTTTTAATTAAAAAAACAATAATCTTAGACGTAATGTATTTTCATCTTACTGTAAGTATAAGGTTGTAACATCAGAAATTCAAATAAACACACACCCACAGAGAGCATCAATACTGCAGTATGGTAGTCTCATTTTGGATTACAATTATTAACTGCGATCTCCTGCAGTAACTCTAAGCCTTCTTTCCCAAAAAATAATCCATCTTAATGGGAAGTCAGGGAGCTACCAAATCAAAAGAATGAGAGTTATCCAGCGAGCATGTTCTTATCGCTGACAAAGATCGGTTTTAGTGATTCACCCTGTCCTGTTTGGTTGTAACACCACAGACATATGAGTCAGGAAACTGCTACAGTCACTCCATACAAACTCAGCACTTTGGGTCAAGCTGAAAAGATGCTTATACTTTATGAAGATATTCTATACTGTAGCTTACAAGGACACCGTAATATCTTTACTTTCTTAAAAAACAGATCTTTCCTTCTGCTAGTTAGTAAAAGAGATGCTGCAAACTGTAGAATAAATACATTCATATGCTTTTGAATTGCCATATGCAGCATTGTCCATGTATTTATCGTCTACTCAATACCTCCATAAAACTGGATGCTGTATAAACCACTAACATCCTTTGTTGCTAGGCAACCCCATGAGAGGCACCCCTGGACAACGTGAATGTTACAAAATTGGAGGTATGCAATTTAAAGGAAAGAAAACAAAATAAGAAAAAAAGAAAATAAAAGCCAGCAAGCTAGAGGAGAGGAGAGATACATATGCCACTCTGTGATGCATCCATCGTGGCCATGGGTGTGTTGTATTTACCTAGTCAGCCTGGGGGGTCCTCTCTCTCGGGCACATGGGCAGGCAGCCCACGGCGGGGGCGCAGATGAAGGGAGGCTAGGGGGGTTGCCAATGGACTGGTCATGGCGGGTTAGTACCAAGGGGGTTTTGATGTAGAGTGGTGAAACATTAGAGTCTGGTGGGGGAACATTCACCATGTCACCAGGCGGGCTGTGCTTGGGGAAATGCAGACAGCTGGGTTTGGGGTTCGAATTGATGTCAAGTGACGAGGAGGAGGAAGAAGAAGAGGAGGAAGGGGGCGGGGCAGGGGGAGTGAAGCCAGACCAGCGCAGTGGGGGCGGGGGGGAGGCGGGAGGCTGGGACTCTGGACCCGGTGCCACGGGGCGAGCGCAGGGTGGGGGTTTGGGATAGAAGAGGTGGGGGGCAGTGTGGCACGAGGAGATGGGGTAAGGGGGGGGTGGCCGGTCCTCCCCTGGGGGTGGATGGCCATGAGAGGTGTCCGGCCGAATGGGCGACACGTTGTCTGAGCTGTAGATATTAAGAAAATAGACAGCACAAAAGAAACAGCTCTAGTGATTGAACAAGGAGACGCATTGGAGCGATAAAGGATAAGCTGTTTTGATGATTAGGGTGTTGGTGTGTTAGTTGGTCCGTAGCCAAAAACAGAAAAAAAAAGAAAAAAAGTTGCATTTTAGGGTGGGTGGTGGGCACCAAGCTTAGCACACAGTCAGCTTAGTGCAAATACAAAGACAAGCACGAAGAAACAGCAAAGGAAAAGAAAGTTGTATTGCCAAAGGAAAATAATACAGTGTAGGATTCCCTCTGTGATCACCTTGTGTCTGCTCACTGCATGGAGCTGTGAGGATCTGTCTCTGGAGCCAAAGTGCTGGTCTGCAGCTTACAATTTATCAAACTGATCTGATGACTGGATATCTCCTCTCTACTGCATATGGAAACCCTATCTGTCCTTATCCTACAGTATATGACTTGTTTGCATTGTAGGTCCTGCAGTCAGCCCAGGGCAGTGTGAAACAGACACAAAACCCTTTCATCAGCTGAAAGAGCCACAGGAGAGGAGGGGAAAACCAGCCAAAGCGGGACCATATTATCTCTTGTCTGCCACACAGGCAGGGTGAGTGTCAACAGAAAAGGAAATAATTTACGACCAAAGCTGAGAAAGCCAAGCCACGACAATGGGATATTGGAAATATTAGCATGCTCGCAAAGAACTTGCAGAGTGAAGCTTAGTGCCATGTACAGAAACAAAACTTCCATTCAGTATTTGGACTAAAACCCTTCAGAGTAAAAATGTTATTATCCTTAAGAAAATTTTATCTACAAGGACATCAACCTGACAAACCACAGGGATAACTGAAGTAATGTGGACAGTGAGAAAGCATTAAAATAACAACAGAATCAGACATGAAAGTGTTGACAGAGATGCACTAAAAAGAACATGGACGAGTTGCAAATGAATGGCAATATGATTAAAACAGCCAACAATCTGGATCACACATAGCTGAGAAAGTTGAGGATGATGATGTAGATGATGGTGATGACAATAAAAATGAACAGGAGTGGATGCCTGAGGAAGAGGGGAACAGCATCTCCACTGTGACTTACTAAACCCTTTCTCCAGGTGGCGGTGTTGCGGACGGGGAGATGGCGAGCTCTCCGGGCTGCTCGGGGATGAGAGTGTCTGCCGGGGAGCCGGGGCCTTGCATGCCTGGTGGGGTGGAGGAGGTCTTGCGTGACAGCGTAGTTGAACCCTTACGAGACACCCAGGAGGTATCCATAACCCGGACTCCCATACTGAAGACAGACACATATCCAGAGTCATTTATGACAATGAAGTAAGAGGTGAGTCGGAGGTGGTTAGGAAAGGAGTGGGGAAAAAGTCATGATACGGTACCTTTGTATCTTCCTAATGCTGCGTTAGTAGGGGGAAGAGAGGAAAAAGGGATATGAGGTCAGAAGTAATGCAGACATGGTTCACAACACCAGACTTAAACCACTGATGGGGAGATGAAATCCACAGTGGCAGGGATGAGCAGAAGTTACATTCCAGAGGTGTGAAGATGTCAGACCACATTACAAACCTGCATATCTATTGAGTGCTGATTTAAGGCTTTATTTTCTAATGAAAACACACACACACAGACAGAGCAGATGCTCTATCCTAAACTGTTACTTACTCTAAAAAAAATTTAGGACATTTTCTATCCATATATTTAGATTGTTTCCTATGGTATTACAGCCATTTCCCTTAATTTGACGGGGGTATTTTTGGGAAGGCATTGGTTCTAATTCTGCTAGTGATTTTCCACCAGCTGGATGAGTGACTCAGGCCAGGTGACGTCCTAGCCAGACTGTGAAGGACAAGCTGGGTGTGGGCGGATGGAAGATAGCACTGGAGAAATATTTCCTTAGAAAAAAGAGGTAACCAGCAGCCCTTCATCAGAGACCTGTTGCCATAGAGACAATGCCACTCAAGGCAATTCAGCCCCATGTATTCAAATGAGACTAGTTTTCAGACTTCACTTCTCTTGATGAATCCTGATTTGGATTTATTGACAGGTGAGATATACGGTACAATTCCCACCTCTCTGTGGTCTATAGGGGGGTCTAGAGTGAAAACTTGAGGTTACAGGATTCGTAAGCTGATTTTTAATGTGCATGTATACTGCCTGCCTCAAATATGAAAATTAACTATCAGATGCGTGAGAGGAGGTGTGGGTGGAACGAGAGGAAAGAGAGTGAGAAAGTGAGATGTGGGCAGCAATAGGATGCACTTGGCATCATACCCATCTTTCTTGTAAAACTCCAGCATCATGTTGTCAGTGGCAACGCTCAGTGGGCGTCGGCTCTGGTCGTGCTGCTGCTTGCGATCAGATTGGTCCATGTCTGGCGAGGGCATGGAGCTGTAGTTGGAGTTGTGGTTGGTGTGGATCGGGCTGCCGTAGCTGCCTGTCAAGTTGAATTCAATCTCTGAGGGAGGAGCAGACACACCATCAGCGTACAGTATAATGAATAGCAGTTCATGTACAGTGCTGTTTGTGTGTGTACGTGTTGGTCTGTGTGTGGTCTACCACTTTTAAGAGTGGGAGTTACAATATCTATCTAAAACAGATAAAATCCTGATTTTATCTTGAGCAAAGGTAAAAATACTTCTTAGTATGTTGATATATCACATTATGTAATGAGAAGAATAAGTGCATTCTTATTACTAGTAATTAAGTAATATACATAATTCACTAATTGTTCCGACTTACTATGATATGTTAATTTGAATAAAACTGGGTCATTAAAATTGTGGGTCACATATGGTTTTTTAAATCCCCCCAATACAATTATTCAGGATCAATAAAAATCAATATGGTGCCTAGCCTGACAACAATATTACATACATAGTATGTGATCCCCACCTCCAGGGAAGAACCAGTCAGCATGCTGGATAATGGGCTCTATTATGCCAACAATCTGTAGGGACAGGGTGGTCATCATCTCTGTCATGTTTCTGGAAAGAAGAGAAAGAACTGAACTACAGTATAATCCTAAACTAATTTCATACATGTAAAAATGTTTTTCTTTTTTAAATACATACGGTTCAGTGTGTGTCCAAAGCAAGTTAGGACCAAGAACAATCGCCATATTACCGGGAGTCATCTTGTTTTCATCTTGGTAGTCGCTAAGCTTGGCTAAGAATTTGATTAGATATCTGTGGGATTCAATTAAAGGAGTGCATCTTAAAAACAATTTACACTTCACTCATTCCTTTTTGTTAGACATCTTGTTAAGCTACACACATCTAACTCTAGGTAATGATTGCCATGACTAATTGCTAATTTCACACATTGTCATCATAGCTGTACATATCTCGACCTGTGCCAACTACTGTATAGGAAAGTAAAGTCAAAGCAGTAGCTGTTTAAACCTGTAGATGTAGAAACAAACAATAATGTACAAACAATAATAGTTGCTGCAATTTTGATATCTGCCATTTGCAGACAATGATTACTACAGCTGCAAACGTTATGCCTGCATGTTTCTCCTGTATTAATATTGCAAAAGCAATTCATTTAGTTGACTGCAGGTGTTGACATCTGAATGTCTGCATTTAAGATCGGCTGCTGCCTTTACTTTTCCTGCCTGTAGGTGGATCATTTGGACTGAAACTGCATGGCTGAAACTGATGTTTTTGCAACTGGATGATATTGTCTGCTTTTTTTTGGACATATGAGAACATGCATACATGATCGGACAGAAAACGAAGGAAAGCAATTGACCTGAAATTGTTTGCATTGTCTGTGGGGAGTTTTTCACACGCTGCCAGTAATGCTTGTAGTCTCTTGTCCATATCTTGAATGCTGGTGAAATAACAAATCATTATGAATCACTGTTGCTTAATTGTTAATTTGTAACTAGTTGACAGTTAATAACCCCAGCCAATAGCATAATTGCACACAAAAATGCATTAAATAAGAAAACAGCAACTCACTTGGATGCCTGAATCCATTCATCATAGAGTTCACTAGTCATCAGTGGCTCAGGGAGCTCACGGAGGTATGATTTCAGAGCACCTTTGGGTGGTAAACACAGGGACAGAGTAAAAACTGGTTCGCTTTTGTAGAGGAGGGGAGGGTTGTGTTGAGTACTGGATGGCCATTCCCCATATTGCTTCTCCCCTCCAGCAGGCCCTTGCTGCTAGTGCAGCTGCCAGATTCAGATTGCTCAACAAAGATTTTATGTTAATGGTGGAAATGCCCAGCAACATTGGAACAAAAAGCCTTTAGGAAAAGAGCACTGAGGGCAAAGCTGACTGCAGAGCTGATGAAGACTGCACTATGTTCATCTGAAGAACAACATTTTCTGCCAACTAGGGCCCAAATTAATCCAAAAACCTTTGTAGAGTACAAATGACCTTTCCGCAACAAAAAGACTGGCAGATGTTGTAAGAATAGTTTTTTTCCTGACTTACAATGACAGTGTAGGGGTTGTTGTTATGGAAATGGAATTTGAACAAGGCATTTGCGTAGGTGTAGTTCACCTGCAATGGCGTGTGGATCGGCGGAGTACTCCTGCACATCCAGAACTCCACAGTCCAGGGATGCTTTCAGCTTCTTTAGCTTGGAGGCTGATGGAGCCACTCTGAAGAGGCCCTGCAGCCCACACACAGGAAACACATAATCATGTGTTATAATCACATCTAACATAACCTGTGCATAAATGCTGTAGTAAGTAAGTGATAAGTAATTGTAAGTAATAGTCTTTATTTATGTGCACTTGGTTAATAATAAATAACACAGTATTAAACTGGTGTCTTTACATGTTTTGGTGATATTGGCATTACCACAAACAAATAAAACCAACGTAAAGATGGTTAGTAACGACAGCCATGTTTCCTGGGGCCAAAATGTTTCTACTTTTCATCTCTCCATCCGTGTGTGTGTGTGTGTGTGCGTATGCCCTGTACCTCCTCTTGCATGCCACACTCTAACAGCATTGTGACACAAGCTTCGATGGGAAAGGCAATCTCTCTCCCGCTTATATTCAGGTGTTCCTCTAGAGACTTGCCAAACGACGGCTTCTCCACCCACGCCTCTGCAACACAAAACAGCAACTTGGATCGCACACAGACACAAACAAACCTACGCATCTCAGTTGCATCTCCTCCTAAAGAACTTTAGACCAATGACAGTCTATAACGGTCAGATTCAACATTATTACTGAATCTCTATTTCTAGTGTTTTATAGAAAAATTTGATGTGCAAGCACTCTGTTTAGTTTATGACTTGTAAACTGGACTACCCAATAGCATACATATTGTATGAAGATAGATACTTATAGCTTATAATAAGATTGTTATGTGACGTTATGTCAGGGCTACTAACTCCTATTAAGTCCTTCTCATCTTGATATTACTTCAAGTGCAGAATTAGAGCAGATGTCTAAAATGCACACACGCACGCACACACACACGCGCGCACACACACACACACACACACACGCACACACACACACACACACACACACACACACACACACACACACACACACACA
>NC_048421.1:10960264-10985949 GCF_013103735.1 Etheostoma cragini | reverse complement strand
ACACACACACACACGCACACACACACACACACACACACACACACACACACACACACACACAAACACACACACACACACGGTCTCACCTTGGTGAGCTTTAATCTGGGGCAGAATACTGTGAAGAATCTCTAATGACTTCCTGTGATATTCTGCTTGCGTTTCTATCAGCTATAGAAGGAGAAGAGATTATAACAAACAAAAGTGTGTATCATATAATGCAAGTCTAGCATTAGATTATGTACTATGTTTATTGTAACCTTTGATAATATGAGATATAATATTTGATTTTCGGAAAAGAGAGAATTTCTTTCCACACCAGGATTACCACTTTGATGATAAAATATACTTACTGTCTGGAAGTAATTTGCATAGTCTATTTCTTTGGCCACAAAACTGTACATATCTGCTGACAATTGATCCTGAAACAGAAAATAGAGAGCAACCATTCCAGTTAACCATTAAGTTATCTCACTAGAATCTGTCATACTTTATAACTGTAATATCAACCTTAATTGTGGTCCAATTGTGTCTGATACATGCATGAGGGCTATAAATCAAATTGATAGCAAAGGAGCTGGAAAAAGGAAGAATATCTGAGTAGCTCTGATTTGTGACTCACCCTACAAATCTCCATCCGATTGGCTGCTTCCTCCATCTCCTCTCTAAGGGACTCTGACTTGGCGCCTGGCTGCAGTGTGCTTGGGTGACTAGATGACTTGGACGACTGCTGAAATCTATGGACATGATGTAAAAGAAATTGCCACTGCAATGGATCTGTCTAATTCTCACACAGACATTTAAAACCTGAGCCTTTATTTAAAAATGACATGAACAAGAGGAGGTTGCAGCCAGGCATTTAAATGTGGATGTCACCTTGTTCGAGAAGAGTCCATGTCCAAAACAAGTTTAGCTAAGTGCTTCCTCTGTTTCTGGATGTTGGGAATGTCCACCTACAAAAGAAAATTAAGTGCTAAGTGCTCAGGGAATATTAATGCCTCACTTTTCTTGTAAATGAGGACCATATTCTGCTTGTAATTTCCATTGGAAATAACAGGCGCTGTAATTAAGTCATATCAGGAAGGTGCAGTGTTGTACAGTAATTGGTGCTCACCTCAGCAAGCACATAGAGAGGCTCTACCACATCTCTCTCTATCTCAAACTCAAACTGGATGAGCTCCTGGGCCAACTTTTCTTCTGTGTCCCCACACAGCTTCAGCATCTTCCTGTTTGGTGACAGCCAAACACAAAGTCAAGGGCAATCTATTACAATTAAAAACAAGGGTAATAAGGACTGAAAGGAATGCAATAGCCTAATCAATAATTTAAGATGACTCTGTGTGTGAGTGTGTGTGTGTGTGTGCGTGTGTGTGTGTATGTGTTCACGCGCTAGGGTGAGCAAAGGCATGTAGACTTACCCCAGTAGAGAGTCATCCCCCAACACTGCAGCCCCCTCTACCATACATTGTGCCAGGATGGTAAGTGGTAGTTTTTTCTGATAGTAGAGAGAAAAAATTACAATAATAGTGAATAATGTTATGTTGCATTATCCCAAATCCTCTGTGTGTGTGTGTCTTGAGAGGATGATAGATGCAGATACTTACAGAAGGTGACTTGACAGATCTCTTCTCCACATCAGTCCCTTGCTGACCCTGCAGGCAGGCAGTCAGCTTTTTGTGAGTGCTGTGTGTCACCTGCTTGACCAGATCCAGACGCTTCTCCACCTACAAGCACACACACACACACACACACACACACACACACACACACACACACACACACACGTATTACCACCAACACAACACTGTAACTCCAACAACACATCTGTAATACCGGATGCAGCTCATAAATCAGCACCTGCCACTCTCTCCATGGTACAAATTTGCAGTACACAAGTTATGTACATATGCATACATATGTTACTGCTAGGATATTTCGTTTAAATGTAGAGTTTACAAGCCTTTTTGACTGGTTGCTAGAAATAAGATCTTTATAGGCATCATTTTGGGTTGTGCCAAGTTGTGATGGGAATCTGTCACAAATTTAATTAATTCATCAAACAATATTGGATGATGAAAATAATCATTTAAAGGCCTAACCTAAGTTTGCCCAGGAGAGGTTGTTAGATTATCAATACTGGAGAGTTACTCTTCCTGCCTCTTTAAAACGTTCAAAGTAAATAACTTGAGAATCTCTCTTTAATTCAACTGCATATAGACATATGTAAACAATGATAAGACCTTGCTTCACTTCAAGGGTTGTGAGACAAAAACATTGGAGCCACTATCTCCATCATGGTAAAACACAGCAATCATAATCACATAATTTACGTTTCTCCACCTATACACACACACACACACACATATACACACACACACACACACACACACACACACACACACACACACACACACACACACACACACACACACACACACAGCACAGCTCACCTGTAGAAGGTCCTCGCTTAACACCTCTGTTTTTTCTGCCCTGTAAAGACAAAAGTGTAAAACAGTTAGGGGCATTAGCTGATGCTAGCATTTTAAAACATTGTCTGTTTTGGCTGGCTGTATCAGCTCTGTCAATGAATGCAGCTGTGTGCCCTGTAAAATCAGAACAAACAAAATATTTCTTTTACATTGTCACTGTTATGGAACTTCCTATTTCAGGTCACTCAACAAGCTACATAGTCTACGATTGTGACTATAACAGATTTGTTTTATACTCTATTATGAGAGCAGAAAACACATTATGTCCTATAAACAAAAAAAAAAAGGAGGACACCTTCTTTTGTTTTCTTATGACTCATGGGAGAAAACGGAAAATGAGGCACTCAAGTCTTATATGAATCCAAATAGTGGCGTGTCTTTGCTGAAATGTTTCACAGTTGTGAAATACCGTCCCAGCTGTATTGCATCGGAAGTAGACTCATTCACTGATTTCTCGGCACATCATCAATGTGGCAGTGCTCCAAAATGAGTGGGCCACATCGATGCACCTGTCCCTTTGGCAAATGTGTGGGTATGCATGTCAGTGGTTGTGTTTGTGTGGTTGTCTCTCTCAGTTTTGATTTTAGACACTCCTTAAGAAGATCACATTTATTATCAGGCAATCTAATGCTGTAAACGTGATGGAGTGCAACACCAGCATGAGCAAAACAAGTAGGACAGCAGCGAGCAAAGGTCACCGATTCAAATATGCCAGTTCCCACCGAGGAGCATCACATCCCACTGTGAATCCAGCAGACTGGGGGCTTAGCCAAAGACTGAAGGAAAGGGCAGAGCTGCTTTGCCGCTGAAGCAGATAAAACTACTCATCCGGAGTACTGAGTGAGCCAAAAGCTAAAGAACACACCACTAGATATCGTAAATATATGGTGTCATTCCAGTTCAGACAGCGTTTATTTTACAGTAAGACTTTAGTTGTTTTTCTGCAAGGAGATTTCCCAAAAGAGCTCGATGTGCACTTTATAATAAACAAAGATAAAATAGGCTAAATCTCTCATTTGAGCATGCATCACACCAATTTGGGTTGTTTTCCAAACACACTAGCACACCCACAACTCACAACAATGCACACATCTAAAGCAACAATCCATGACCTATCAGGACTACTTTATCAGTGGGGAGGATAACATGTAGTACGTCATGCTCAAAACATCTGTATGCTGACAAAGGAACCAACCTCCTAAAATGAGTCAAGCCAGACCTGCAGACCCCCAGCAGCCACCCAGTGGTGCACACTTTCTTTCAGCACGTCCCCTTCCTGTCTGTACAACATTTTCCTGCTATTGTGCCCCAATCATGTCAATGACAATTGAGAATAATAGCTTTTTGTATAATTTATTTAAAACCTAAATCTGAATTCATCTCACTGTTGACCAAGAGAATGGAAAATACCGTGGTTTGTGCTCTATTATTCATCAGCCAGACAAAAATATGTCAGCAGCCCGTAACTAAAATGCTCTTTTCATGTATGATGCCTCGTCACCAAGTCTATCAGTCAAACACAGTGTAGCAGCTCTGTGTTGCCCAGTGCCACCGTGTTGAAGAAAATCACAGTCTAAAAATGGCAGAAAAGTTGTAGTTTTGTATACATATTCTATATGAAGTCACCAACAACAGATAGCTAATCTTTCCTGCAATGATGTCAGTAATTACCATCACCAAATAGTGCCAATATGTAAGCATGGAACCACAGGAACTGGGTCACACCACTTACCAGTGGATCTAGTCACAGTCAGCCTTTGGGAAAACTTCTCTGCTCACTGATATAGGAGGAAAAATACAGGAAATGTGTGTGTGTGCACACCTATGAGCAAAAGAGAGAATGATAGCAGTGCCAGAAGTTTCTGGCATTATTTGTAAGGCTAAGTGTGATAGCAGATTGCTGATAACATGACAAAGGGGGATAAAAATAACCCAAACATTGCACTAAAGTTTGGCTCAGTTTTGCTGTGACACACAACAGCCTCAAAAATCTCTAAAAATCCATATTCCATGAAATTGCGGGAAAGACAAGTCACATGTAGACCATGCTGAGTGTGTAGCTTGCAGGTCTACAAAGCAGTTCTGAGCTAGTCTGTCTATGTGGCCTCGAACTGGCTGGTGGAGGTGTCCGTTGGGAGACTCTGGCAGCTGAGGGGCTCTAATAGGGACACAGCAGCAGAGAAGGGGCAGGAGCTCTGGCAGTGATAGGGATGTGGAGAAGCCACCCCGTCAGCGATCAAACTTTCTCATCAATTTGACAGCTGCATATGCTAGAAAGTTGAGGTAGTGGGGGGGGGGGGGGGGGGGGCATCCTATTCCTATCACTCTTTCTGTTTTTCCCCAGTGAGCAGTGTGTGTTTGTGTTTGTGAGTGTGGGAGTGTTTTTCTTGAATGTTTGACTGGTCTGCAAGAACTCATTCAAATTGAACAGCATTCACTGGAAGGGTAAAACACACAATTAGTTAATTGCGTTGCTGTTTAGAAGAAGGGAATCAAAGTTTAAACACAGGCATCTGGCATTGTTACTAACCAAAACTGCTGTGGCCATTATGGCCCAGACTAAAGACAGATGCACGCATGTCTTCAAAGACAGCAGACAGTTTTGTTATTTGAGCATGTTTGTTTTCTGAGATTGGTATTTCCTCTTCGGAAAGCAGAATTGTACACGGGCTGTGAAGGCACAGAGACAAAGTAGACGTTGCGTAGGCTGGAAACAGTACAGGTGATATTAGAGTATAGCTAAGACAACCTAATGTAAAGCTAACTAATAGGAGATTTGGGATATAAGGGAAATATTCAACACAAATAGTGTGTAGAATGAGTACTTGGAGGAAAGTAAACACGTGGGAGAGTTGGTAGCCATGTGGGCGGTATGCTCATGGAGGGAGAGACTTTGCCAGGGTTATGTGAACCATCTGCCACTTCGCAGGCATTCCTTCACCTGGTGCTGCTGATGACTCAATACAAATGTACACACACAAACAAGCACATCTCTAAATTTACAGATTCATTAACTCAAGATTTATTAACTCAAGTAAAAATGTTTACGTTTATAATAACCTTTCAGACATACAAAGTCATTGTTCAATCAAAAGCAGACAAATTCTTGCTTCTTTCTTTGATGCATCAGTGAAAAAAAGAAACTCACAAATCTGTGCAATGCAAAAAAAAAGACTATACTAAAATACAAGAAAATAATACAAAAAATTAGCTGAGACAATGTTCACACAAAAGTAATCTACTGCCGGACTTTGTATAATTCCCTCTCCATCACTGGTGACATTAACAAAGCGCTGATAAGATATGGGGTTGTAATTTGGTGCGGATATATCGGCTTGTGTATTTACAGCTGGCCAAGGATAACTCTAAGTTATTGTGCATATTTTCCCAGGGACCTTAGACATTCCTTGTCTTTGCAATTCCATTAAGTTTGAAGGAAAATGTGTGTGCCAATTTCCCAGTTGACCGTTTACACATCAGCTGCACATTCCATACAAATATGTCTCATATAAAAAAATTCTATTTAGAGATATGTTAATGGTGGAAAACCTTATGCTCAGCCCCCCAGCACTGTGCATGGTTTATAAAGCCATGAATAATCGATGTTGACATAATCAAAATGTGAATTAAATAACATCCGTGGTCTTCAACATATTGCCTTGGCAGCTAGCCGATTGTCTATCCACAGAATAAAATAAAGAGGAAGTGGTCATGCTCTGGTTTTCTCACATTTCTAGCCCGGCTAACAAAATTGCTTATTCTGGGGCCTGAAAGAGCTGAGCTAGATGCTAGATGGTCCTGTGCTGCGAGGAAAGGGTAGTGAAGCTGAATGCTGGCCCTGGGCCTCAGCAGGGCACCACACGGCCTGGAGCATTGGAATGAGATCCACAGTCAGCCACATTCACATAGATAACACACACAAAAACACACAGTTGTGTTCATGCTACATGCTCTCTGGCTATTTCTCCATTTACTGCTCTTTTCTCCAGACCTTTGCCGTGCAAACGCATCTAGAGGCCCACTCAGTTTCCTCCCAAATGACAAGGCGGAGGGCTGATGGGACACAAGGTTACTAAAACAGAAAAAAACACTTACTGTAGTTGTCCAGCAAACTAGGTCACGGTTCTGTTAAGTATGCAAGAATAACTGGGAGAGGAGTGTGAACACACATGCACACAAGCGTGCGCACACACACACACACAACACATGTCCAGAGAGGGAGTGAACGAGAGACCGAAAGAGAGAGAGAGATAGAGAGAGAGAGAGAGAGATAGAGAGAGAGAGAGAGAGAGAGAGAGAGAGAGAGAGAGAGAGAGAGAGAGAGAGAGAGAGAGAGAGAGAGAGAGAGAGCCTGCAGCATTCAGCAACGTTTCACTGGAAACACAAGCAGTGAGTTATCTCTAATAACTTTATTCATGGTGAATAATCCCCACAAGAAGCACTCTGTGACTTAACTGCGTTTTTACACTTGACTTCTGCCCGAGCACAAACCCGCTGCACCTAAACAATGTCCAATAGATAGCATCAAAAAGACAGTAAAGCAGAATACAAAAAGATCCATGCTTTGCTTTATGGCCACCCAAGCCTTAAATGAAAACATTGTCACAAGCCATTGTTAGTTACTTAGTTAGTTGTTGTTAGTTTTAAAAGAAATATTCGACACCAATTTTGAAAATGTAACATTTGGGTTGGCAAAGCCAAACGCACGTGATGAAACAGCTAATACCAAATGAGCGTTTCTAGGCAACAAAAGCAAATGAAAGATTTTATCTACTGCATACTATAACAAGATTGAGATCATCTTCTATAATCAAATAGCAAGAGTTTAAATGAAAAACCAGAAACTCTGGACTCGTATTAGTGGATGAGTGCTTCCTGTTTTGATCCTATTGGCATTTCTGAATGGAAGGAAGTGGGCATGTTGATAGGGAGTTGCCCGTCTCCTTAGTTATTTCTAACAACAATGCCACTCCGAAAGTTTCTGATTACTCACAGAGTTGAAGATTGCTGAATATTCTTACTGCACTTAACTTGATATAAAACTGCTTTTAACTGGATTAAAAATATATATTGTAGTACAAATATATGTCTAATGTGTATACTATCCAGTTTATTGCAGACAATTCAATCTAAATACATGAATGCAATCTAATGATAAATGAAAATGGTTCTTGAAGTTTAATATAGTAATATAAAGTTACTTTACCACTTGAAAAGCTATTTGTCAAAGCACTTAAAGGCTTAAAGTAGCTACAGTATGTTTAGTATATTAAATCCTCTTTAGACCCTGTCTTGCTCCTGAATGCCTCGTAGCTTGAATTGCATGCGATTAATTTACTGCATTTCAGTCAGGCCCTGAGGTCACTTCCTGTTTCAGATGAGATTACGAGTAACAGACTGGGTCAACCCTAACTTATAATATGTAGCAGGTAGATAGCGACAAAAACAAAATCAAAATAAGTCTGTTAGCATCAAATAGCTGTCCCCAAAACTGTTTGTGTGCCATGTTGTTTCTTACATATGTGCCAATGTAATACACTAGTGCTGAGTTTGTATTTGACCACCAGTACAGGGGCTTGTTAAGAAGTTAGTCTCTTGATTGAATCAGTGACATAGAACGGGAGAAGCAGCGATCTGTCCGATATTACATCATTTCTCTTTTGATGGCCAAAATGGCCCCCTGACAAAGGCTCTTTATCACTAACTCTATCATGCAGTATGCTGTCTCTGAGAGGCACTGAAGGAATGGGAGGGTTCTCAACATGAATCTCTGATACTACCGCTGAATGGCACTACAAAATAACAGCTATAGCTCTCACTTTAAATAAAGTTACACAATCTAGAACAAAAGTAAAGACTCATTTCTTATTGCCTGACTCAAAACAAAACAAAAACTTTGTCATGAAAGGGCCTTGACTTGTTAAATTATACTTTTTAGTCAAAACTCAGTCAGTGTTGTCCTCATCAGCCAAGCCAGCCAACAAATGCAGGCCACGAGGTGGCGGAGGAAGAGAGAGAGAGAGGAATGGAGGAGATGCTGCATTGGCATTCAATAGCATTGCTGTCTACATCTCATGTTACCTGTCAGGTACCATATGCTCGCTTAGAGTCCTGCACACATTATTGTCAAGAGGTGTGTATATGCTGCTCTGAATGTAAAAACAAGCAAACGCGGATGTTTTTTATGCTAACAGAATTTTTTTTATGAATGAATACGTTCAGGGATACATTTATGATTTGTGCATAATCTTCTAATTTCAGTCCTTTTGTCGTCATTAGAGTATAGGAGTACTAAAAGTACTCAAAGTGTATACACATTAACACGCAAACTATATGTATACTAAAGTATACAAAAATATGCACCGATATGTTTCATAATGTTGGCCTCAGTCATTCTTCCTTTCCTTATGTCCCACTCATATTCATTTTTTCTATGGACACTGAAATGATATGAAACACCAGCATGCAAGCTCTCAATGCATTTATCTAGTGTGTCTGATTGTCAGATGGAAGAGAAAGAGAGTATGACTGCGACAAAGCAGAAGTGAGAAAGCATCTTTAACTCATCTGCCAGCCCACAAATGGCTGGCATTTTTCTGACAATTGCACGGTGGTGTGGTGAGCTAAAGCCTACCCTAAAGGCATGAGCAGGAAGAATGCTATTACCATACACTAGAGGTTTAAGTGGACATCACAAATGTGAGTGATGCAGGGTGTGAGGAGAGGGTGAGAGGCAATTTGTCAGGATGTTAGGGCGGTCTCGTTCTCAAGTATAAAAGAAAAAAAAGGACTTAATTTCGGTTGTGCTTTTTCCGTCTTTCATGTGTGAAATTCCCTAACAGACTGACATAATTGTATCATGGAATCTTTTTTACCAGGCTGTCCTAGACCTAGATAGGGCAGTGAGTTGGGAATAGAGAAATAGGTCAAGAGAAATAGATGGTGTGAGCTGGCTGTAACACCCAAGTAATCATTTCCTGGCTTGTTTGGGGTGTATATGAGGGCATACAAATATTACAATGCAAATTGGCAACAAACCTAAATACTTTTCAATGGATAGTTTAACATCATGCAGAGGGTTTGCAAAACACTGAAGGTCTTTATTAAGTCTGAATTACAAAACAATGATGGCCTAAGTTAACAAAAACATCCCAAAATGCACACAAACAAATTCATAAGATAAGACATAATTTCTCCCTCTTTACAGCACTGTGACACCCTGTTGTCTCTCCCACTGTGCCATAACACATTTTTTTAGCTATCGAGTATGCTTGGCTGCACATCCTCCGGTATGAAGTCTTGCTCCATGGAGGTGATTGGTCAAGCTGGCGATCACATGACATAGATCTCACCCAGGCAAGCGGCAGCAGTAGCAGCAGCCTCGGGTAGCAAGAGATGCTGACACAGCACACCTGATCACCAACCCCCCACTGAAAAAGTCCTTCAATCTCCATTACATATAAGACACACATAAAAAAGATTCACGGTAATACTGTCAATGCAGAAAGACTCACAATAACAGACACTGTTAACACATGCCAGAGGGGAGATGAGTAGATTAAAGTCTGTGTTTATACCAGTTTAATCGTTATAGCTTAATGAAGACACACTTCTGCTAATGCACTCAAACAGATTCTTGTTATCAAAGTCATACAATTTCCTACATGGACATTCTTATTCTTGTGGATTCGTTGAGTTGTTTTGAAGGGATAGAGGACTGGTCAGCAGTATTAACAGCTCCACTGAGACTGCTAAGGTTCAAGAAGGTCAAATGCTCAAACCAACAGAGTAACTCCCATTCTTCTCTGAAGATGGGTGTAGCTTGAGTCAGCAATGTAGTATATCTGAAGCCTCAGTGAGAACAAGATGGAGAGTAACTACTGTAGGGGAAATTGTTAATAAACAGACTGTTCTGATGTGCTAATCTATTCTTGTCTTTGCAAGGTAACAGTTATACTGGAGCCTTGTAAATCAGCACAAATGGCAAACCAGTGGAAAGAAAATGAAAAGACAGCTTGAGTTTAACCCAAAGCAGCTCCATTTCAGTCAAAATATAGTCACACATCATCTCAATGGGATGTGTTCAGCATCCAATAAAATTGTGAGGAAAATCTCCTGCTTGCAGAAGAGAAGTGTTGTGTGAAGTAAAAACAGGAAGAGTGGTAGAACTATAGCAATAATGTTTAGTGAATGTTTACATGAAGATGCCTCATTAATCTGCACATACGCACATTTGTCTGACCCCCACCCACTGATCCTGCGCTAACACAACAAGGCATGTGTGTGCAAGGACATATTGCAAAACACTCTCACTTTTAAAAATATAAGCACACACAGACACACACACACACACACACACACACACACACACACACATACACTCCACACATTTCTCCTCAATGGATGGTAGTATCAAGGGACATTATCACCCTAAGGATGCAATAATTAGTTATTTAATATCGCTCAGCACACACCAATTTTACTACTTCAAATTATCAATAGAGGAGAAAGTCTTCCAAAACATACAAAACAAAATGGCAAGAAACAAAAACAGCACGCTGACTTTTAGGGACCACATACTCCTCCATATAGTTATTTTCTTAGCAACATAAAAACACATTTGGTGGACAGTTTTATCAAAAACACCTTATGGTACAATTGATTGTGTGTACTTTTAGCACGAGTGGGCCAAGAATTGTTTGTTTCAGTCCCATTATACCGTTCTTGCCCATACCAGGAAAGCTTGTGTGCTTCATCTAACTAACAGGCCCAGGATGCCAGAGATGGCTTTGGCTTTACCTTTATTTACATCTCTACCTATGACACAGCTAATGTTTGCTCAATATCACCAAAGGGTCAGACCTGTTAATTCTCAACCTGATCCAAAGCTCTAATCAAATGCCATAAATTCCCCTTTTGAGTCAATGAACAGTAGATAACTGTGAAATTCTGATTATTATTATTACTGTTCGAGAGTGGCAGTCCACTGAATGTGAACATTAGGTACGACCAGCAAGGAATCATGACTGTTCAGGGTCCATGCTGTTGCTCATCATATCTTTGTGATATACAGGCAGACCACCTCAGCAGGTAGCTGTTGCTGCTCTTATACAGACAGCTTCAGAAAACAGAGTGTGAGGGGAAAATTATACTCACAGGCATGTGTTGGGAGTGCATTCAAATAAGGCTTTAAAAGTGGGCAGGCGCACACACACACACACACGCACACACGCACACACACACACACACACACACACACACACACACACACACACACACACACACAAGGAAGCGCTGCATTCTCTGCTTATATGAAGGCCCATTACCCGTCTGCCCACACACATATCCAGAATCCAACGCACAAACACACTAATGAGTCACGCAGAAATGATTATAAAAAGACTGTGGCTAGAAAACTGCCACCCTTACCAACTGACAATGATAGCACAAACAGAGCCTGCAAGGTGTGTCCCCTCCCTTCTGAGTGCATGCCACTCACACACCCTTAATGACCCACACCTCCTGGCCCTAATCCCCATCATGCACAGAGCAGGGAACACCCTGTGGGCCAATGCTGCTTCACAAGCTGCTCTGCCTCCCTGCGAGGTGAACGAACAGGGTAAGGGGAGAGTGATAAACCCATGGGACAGGTGTAAAATGTCACAAGGCATCTATTAAAGCAGTAAAAGGGGGTAATAATATAATCACATTATTTTAACTAAACAGTATGTTAGAAAAATGCCAGGTGCGGAGTACGACCTTCAGGAATTCACGGACTTGATAACCCAGCCTAATAGGTGCTTCCCTCCTCACAGCTGACATTACTGCGTAATGAAAACATTGCGCCTTTTTCCATTTCCCCTCACGTCGCAGCCCACTCTGCATCGCGTTCACCTATTGACAGGTTCTGTGACAGGAGGTAAATGTAATCCCATAACTTCACAATTGCATGTTTTTTTGTACTTCAGAGGCGATCCCTTATCATATAGAGGGGCTAATCTCTGCGTGATGGTATGTGATCCTGCGAATGTCTATATTTAATGTGTTTCCGTGGGCTGGTTGCACTGGGGCAATGCGCCTACACGCTGCCTATGCGGTAGCCTCTTTCAATGGATAGTACGCACCAACATGAACACGGGGTATTCTTTTGTTCCTCTGAATTTGTCCGATTGCACATTACATTATCTATCCCATACATTCAGCCTGATAACATGTAATAAAAATCACAATTGCACGGATGTGATTCACATCCTATTAGGGCCATCCAGGGGGTTTCTCTTCCCTTTAACTTGGCCCGGCGAGAATAGCGCACGGAAAGGGTTTGCTTACCTTCCCACCGTTTGGTTGGCGAGCTGTCGCATCCGATTGAATTGCTTCTTCATCTTGTATGTTCTGCGTTAACACCTACAGGGGGAAATATTCCGCATTTCTCTCAATATAACGGTCCGTGCTCCACAGAGGCGCAACATAAAGTCCGATCTTTTTCATATTTTTCTTCCCTCATCGCAAGCTGCCAACGCCAAAAACTTATTCCACGATTACATATTTTCAAATTATATTTTTACATCTACATTTGCCTCACTGCCTGCGCAGAGATGCTGGACCAATTCACCGCGGGCACTCACACAGGCAGAAAGCGACAGCAGTGACAAGTAGGAGCTGCGTAGCAATGCAGTGTGGGAAATGTAGTAAATCAAGGCTGATCCTCATTAAAGAAGAGTCCAATCTAGCCGGTTCCCAGGGGGCTAGAAGCCGTGATCAAGTAGGCGTTTAGGCCTATTCTAATAGCCCACGTGTTAAAATCCAATTGAGTAATCTAGATTTCAGCAGTTGACAACAGCTGTGGAATAAACTGCAGTGTAAGGTTGCTCAAATCCTGAACCAGCTGGTTACAAATACCCGGCTGAATCTGGAGGTTTGCATTTTTATGAATGAATAAAATAGTAAATTAAATACGTAGGCTATAAATAAATGCTCATTAAAATGAAAAAAAATTAAAATACATTTATAATTTTAACCAAATAAACTGATGTGGTGTTATTTGCTAGTATTCTATCATATAACGTCCCCCCTAAATCGTGGAGAAATTACCATGTACACAACGGCAGGAAGTGTCCACTGACCTTTATTGCTGTGAGTCAGCCGGGCTAATATCGCCATCTGGTGTATTTTATGTGCCAATGCAACTAAAAGTAAGATAGCCCTAACAACTCATTCTTAATTTAAAGAACACGTTAATAAACAAATACAATAGAATAGACTTTAATTGAAGTGGCTCTCAACGTGATTGTTAGTTGTAATCATTATAAAGTAGTATTCCTAGAGGTTTTTTTCGTTTCTGAAAGTTAAACGTGGCAGTCAGCTCTGTCTTTGATGCAATGCATTTTTGGACTATGTGGTGAGTTTAATTGCCCAGAAGGGAGCAGTCTTGTTTTATAAACCACTTAACGTCTTCAGCACTACAGTGTGAAGCACCACCATGACTGGACTGTTCACTCAGGCTATCTGTTACTGTGTGATATGCTCAAACACCAATGACGTGCTCGACACATGCTTGTCTTTGTAAATATTTATCTGATGAGTTCATCCAAGCATTGTCAAAAACTGTTAAATTAAAAAAGCATGTTCATTAGTCACAGGGCAAAGGTTTCTATGAAGTCTTTAAAAATAAACAAAATGTCACACATTAAATGTCTAATTCAGTATTGTACATGTGAGCTGATAGTGGGAAAGAAATGTGAATACAATCATCTTGTGGCTGTGATGTCAAGAGGAAAAATTTACAAGACAATTAGGAGGCTGCTTGAGGCTTTGGGTAGAGTCTTGACAACACAATATTCTCCTGTCTGTACTGTGAACAGGACAGAGCAGCAACAGCCCCGCATCAGGACTGATGCCCTCTGGCTCAGTGTAATGCGGCCTTAATATGGCCAACAGGTGGGCTGCACACCGCTACCACAGGGTCCAGAGGCCTCAGGGAGTAAATGATACAGAGAAATGGCTGTTCTCTGCCCTCATTAATCTCCCCAAGTTGGAAATTGAGAGAAGGGGGAGGATCCTTCAGCCTTGATCTCAACCTTTTGACCTTGTCAGCTCATTTGTTTTCATTAGTTCCCACTCAGATGGACGGTTCAGTTCCAGTCCAAACACCCCTTCCCCACCCCCCTAAAAGCAGGAGGCATTTCTAAAAGCATCTCCAGGGCCCGTCTCGTCTCGACTCTAACCCCAACCCCCAAAACTTACAGCTCTGGAGTGTCTCTGGACACATCTAAATCAGCATGGATGATTCTTCACATCCGCTGGCCTGTTTCAGAAACTCTCTCATCGGTAATCCCTTCAGAACAAACTGAGAAAGTGCAAGGGTGAAACATAAAGTCAAACAAGGGAATTCAGGGGTGGATTTCAATTCCCAAATTTCATCATCCCAATCCCCAAATATCATGCTCATGATCCCAGGTTTGTAGCATGCATCTCATGAGAGCACAACAAGAATTTCTTTTGTGTGTTATGTGTGTGTGCTGTCGCTCTCAGTGAATGAGATGACCGAGTGTTCTTTCTCTCACTGGGCAGCTGGGGACTAATTGGCTCCCAGTTCACCAAATGAAGCCTTCTCCGAGGTCATAACCTCTCCATCTGATGACCCATTCCTGCTACTGACATGTGGGCCGCACTTTGACAGTGACCTGGTGGTTACTGCACCAAGGAGTGGCATCAGAGCAACGCTTACAAAACCGTTGCATGCAGTCATTAGATGGGTTAGGTCTAGCTGAAAACCCAATGCTGGAAACCCGCTAAGTGTTAGCTTTGCTCAAAACAAACAAGGGTAGATCATTAGGAAGGACCTAATGGCATGTTATGAGCTAAGGTTAAACACTGCCAGTCAACAGAGGGGAAGATTGGTGGGATCCCCATGTACATTATGCTTGTGTTTTATCTTCAGAAACATTGCATCGTGTTACTCAGATCAACAAGTCTGGGTGTGATGAGTAGGTCGCTACCAGCCTTTGGTTTGTCATTAAAGAGAAGTGTGACATATTCTCTAAGGAGGTGTTTGCAAGACAGCAAGTCTGTGTACACCCTCTGGCTCCCAGTAGTTTTTTATAATCCAGATACATTTACTTTTGTGTTTATTTCACAACAATATATAATCAGGGATCAATCACTTATATTACAATTTGAGTCAAGCAACTTGCAAAAAGCAGAGAGGGATGCTTCCCTTTGTAGTTGATACAATTTGTGTCTCTTGAAGACAGGGTGTGGAGAGACAAAGCTCACCATAGGCATTAACGTCAGCTCTTTCAGGTAAGCCTGAGCGTCAAGGTCAGACTTTGAGGTGTGTCTTTAAAGGGTTATCTATGGCCATAATGAGCCCCAGCAACCTAGCGCCAGGCCTAATGAAAACGCTGTGACATCTGAGGGGGAAAATATTACAGGTCTAAGCTACAGGGGCTGTTTTAACATGCATCAAATGACAGAGCCACACAAGCTGAACACTAACACCAATGGCACTCAGCATCTAGGAAGAGATGTAAATAAAACAGAAAAAAAAACTTTCTTTGACCAAAGTTGAAGATGGTGGTGGCTTTGTCACTTTACCAAGAAAACTCATGGATTCTTTTTATAATGTGTGGATATACAATTGAGAAGGTGGTGCTTTCATATCAGCGATCAAGGTGTTACCTTTCACAGCACCTTTCAACACCTAGATCTTAGAGGATGCACATACTGCAGACTAAAGACTGCTCATCAGGGTGGTGAGCTCACGCTGCTATGTCATGTGAATATATTTGTGCTCAGAGACAGAGCATGTACATAATAATGTAATATGGGCATTATTATGTATGTAATAAATGGTTGGTTTTGCTTGAAAGAGAGCGGATGTCTGTGTGAAAAGATGACTTTTTTTGTGGGGGGATCAATAGGTTATCCACAGCTTAAAATAGGTTGTGTCATTGTTTGTGTTTTGTGCTGTTTGTATGTATTTTCTTGTTGAGTTTTGTGTATTTTAAAGGACCCATTCAGAAACAGGCATTTCAGGCAACACTTTTAAACTCTATTTTTAAATACTCCCTATAGAAATAAACATTAAAACAAATGAAATGTATCTCTGTAGTTGTTGTACCCAAGTGTATTGTTGTATATAACTGTACCTGTGTGATGTTTACATTTTAAGTGATAATAACAGAACTACGGTATGAAACACAGTGCAAAGATTAAATATCAACAGTTCACTGTTGCACTAATCAGTGTTCCAACAGTTTAAAAACATGTGAATTTCCAACTGAAAATCAGTAGTGTTTAATCACGATCTATAAAATTACATTATAATCATGCAGTGGAGTTCCACCACTACACATGTTGATATTGTCGCAGGTGTAGATTAAACATTTATGTACATGAACACACAAACACACACACACACACACATGCAGAACATTTGATATGAGACCAACACAAGGTAGCCTTGGCATTTCATGAATCTGAAAGACAGGTTGAGCTCAGATGGTCCTGGATTTACGATGTGTGGCGAGCAACCTGAGAGTCCAGCCAACTCCTCCCTGAGCTGGCAGCCACTGGTGACAGAGGATATTACAACTGATTGCTCATAGACCATGGGAAAAGTAAAATGTACATTGAGTGCACAAAGCTGAATTAGAGCGCTAGATCCCACAGCACTTGTTCACATGTGCATGTCCAATTGACTCTACAAATCAAATGTTCAGAAAGCTTTGAATCCCTAAGTTAAGACCTGTGTAGTGTATTTTTGGCAAACCTTGATCATGAACTCAGGAAAATATGCAAAAGGTGGTTTACCCTTACTGATGTAGTGTGTGCTATAAATCTGGAAGAGGTTGAATTTTCGACAGATTGTCACAACCCTTATGAAATATGCATACACTAAAAATGTTTCAAACACAGAAGTGTATTTTTCTAATGTTAATGAGAGTGGTTAGCCTTGTCAGGAGACTTCATAATCATCAATTTGCTGTTTGTATTGGCCTCATACAGCTTCTTTACTCTTTGTTAATGTGGGATCAGTTTATTATCATTAAAGTGAGCATTCTTTGTGGTCATGAAGTGCAATAAAGTTAGCTTGTTTGTCCCCTCAGGATTTGTGTTTAAAAGGTTGAACTGTAACGTAAGTTAACATAGGTGCTCAGGAATGTAGGAAGCATCAACATCAGTGTAGGAGCTTTGATGACTGACTGACCGCTTCCCTCAACCCTGCGCTGAACTCCATTAGGACTGCCTGCAGTCTGTAATTTTACCAACAGCCTCTTATCATGTTTGTCTTCTCTCTTCCTCAGGGGGTTGACTACTTGCCCACAGACCAGCTTTAGTTTATTTCAGCCGGCTTTCCACAGAGAATACAGTCAGATACGGGACAGCGTGACTGATGGACAGACTGAAAGATGACTGTACATTTCTAAAAATGTAGTTCAGAGTCAAACTGTGTATTTTAGCTATTTCTGATTTATTTAAGTGGTCTTGCCTGGAAATATCTTTAAAGGATTTACAATCTAATCAGAGTGAATGTTGTATTCTTACTAAACTTTTAAACTTTTGCAACACAAAGGCTCTATAGATAATTTACTGTTTGCAAGGAATTACAAAACCCTATCCACTACATGCACGTCTGCAGTTAAGTTCAGCTACAGTTAGCTAGCTGTGTTATTTATTGTGTTATGCACAGAGATGTGCCCAGCCAACATGAACTTTTAAGAGACCAAAAATACTGTTACAGTGGTGAAACATGGGTCATAAATTAACATAACTGAAAGAACTTCCATAAATAAAACCTGCCACATAAGACTCACAGACGGAGGTTTTTGAAATCATCAATCCAGAAGAAATAATAAAAAATAATGGACATTTTACAAAAAAAGGAGCCTTTAAATGATCAAATGAACAATAAAACATGAAATGGACTACATCATCAACATTAACCTAAATCACAGAACAGTGAAAGTATTTTCTCTTCTGGGAAACCCCGGTAAACCTGTTCTATAGCTTATGGTAATGTATCTGAATGTAACTGTACACACAGAGATCTTTGACTTTTAGTTAAATCTGTAATTTAGGGTTATACCAAACATCAGTAGACTACCCTTCCTTATACATGGTGAACAATTTGTGGCACAGCTTGGGGCCCTTGGTAGTCTGTACCATGTTCTTCCCCAGTCTTGGACCCATTCATGCAGGTTGGAGATCATGTGTGTGTTCCCTCTGCCCTCCCCTAAGTGACCTTGTCATATACTGCCTTTGGTGACAGAGGAGGCCAGGGGCACTGCATGGGACCACACAGTCTTGTCACTCAGCCCAGATCAGAGGGGCCCTGCTCTGGTCTGACAGGAGCCAGGGCCCTGGATGAAGGCTACAGCTAGCACGGAGCTAAAGAGTGAAGCTTGATCTACACCATGGGTGGCAAGAAGCAGAGTATCTGTGTAGGTTACCCTGAGTGAGGAAGCTTAAGAGTCAATGTTTTTTTTTTCCTTTGCTCAAGAGATGCTCAAGATATCTGAGTAGGGAATCAAGATTTGTAAGTACTTGATGAGTGAAATGAAAGGGAAGTAAAAGAAGAAGCACGTCAGGAATGCTGAAACAAAAGCACGGGGAAGGAGAGGTGGTGGAAATGTGGAACATAACGTGTCTTTAGAGGACCTCCACCCAGACGGAGATTCAGTGAGGAGTTTTTTTTGGCCACAGATCTGCTTTCCTGTGACCTCAGTATTTGCTGACATGCACGCTCTCTCCACTGAACAATAAATACTGGATGAGATGTAAAGATAAAATAATGAAGACATAAAGCCGGAGAAAAGCGTTTTTGAACAACGCTGCAGCATGCTCAGTTCTCTTTGTTTTGTGCTTCTAAGAAGAAGAAAAAAGAAGTAAAGGAGATGATTTAGAGAGCTTGGAGAGAACCCTATAAGCATTTCAATTTATTTATATAATTTGGTTTAGATGTAAAAATATAGTACCATGTTTTATGTGTTTATGTGTCATCCACTGACACATGTAATAACAATGCGGTCCATCATACATGGCTGATTAAACTTTTTGACCAACTCATAATTCACATGTGCATGTCCAATTGACTCTCTTCCATTCCTGCTAAATGTATTGTAGAAGACGCTTTCCTTGTTTTTCCTTCTTTATTCTATAAATTACTTTTTAAGTTTTCCTCACCACCTGGCATCTGATCTGCTTTGCTTTCAAAAGGCCACATCGTAAATTCCCGGACCTTGATATTTCCCCTCATTTCCCACAGGACCGTAATGATGCAGCATTCTTTGTTGAAAGCACCTGTTCTCAGCTCGAATAATGGGCTACATTTCCATCCAGGATATACCCCCTAAGGGACACCCAGACTCCAGGCCTTCGACTCTGGGTATCTAGTTGCCACCATTGCCAGTGAATGTTCGACGCATCCTTTTGAACACAGTCAACACGTGTTCTTTGACTGTTAGGATCTGTTTTGGAAATGGTCAAATGTCAAGGCTGCATTATCCTTTGATGTTATGGTCTGTATATGATAATAAAGCAGTGGTCGGGGGTTAAAAAACACACTGACTTTAAGACTATTTCTGAATAAGCTTGTAAAGAAAGACAAAAAAGGGCAATGTCAAAGTATTATATTCCGTTACATTATAAAACTCCACCAGATATTAAAGCCATTTCATATCTAAACTGATTTTTAGCTATCAGTTAAGATATGATTTTTTTTTTACTGAAACTCAAACTGACCTTATGAGCTATCTTAATGGTCAGCGTCTGTCTTGCAGGAGTAACACCTGAAGCAGAAGCAGCTTTAAAATATGATTTGCTTCTCTGTCTGCATGGCACCTGCCCTCTTCTGACATTTAAAGTATTATGAGTATCATGTCATTAATTATACTGTAGATAACCACAAACCTATATGATGGTAAAACCTCAGAACAGCTAAAAAGCATGTAATGGCACACTTATATTTAAAATAAAAGTCAATGAAGTTGGTTGAAAGGTTTTTCTCCATGCACCGGCACCTGTCAGGGGTGCATCGGTTCACCAGTCCAACACTGCATTATCCTCAAAGTCAAGAAAACAGAGAAGATGGTATTCAACCTCAAATCTATCGGAGACCACTCACTTGTGGTTGTCCATGAACAGAACATATGTAGCCCAGGTTAACTCATACATACACATCCCTAGGCATACAAATCAACAACAAACTGACATGGAGTGTTCAGTTAGAAAATGTCTACACTAGGCATCAGCGGCTGAACTTCCTTTCTTAGGCTGAGGGTCCTCGGTGTCAACCAGAAAGTTTTGCTCCTCTTTTACAATGCCGCAGTTGAAGAGCATCCTGCGGTAACGCATCTCAGCCTAGTTTGGCAAGCTCAGTTTAGAGCTGAAAGCCCAGATTACCCAGTTTAAACAAAGAGCAATGAGTTTTTGTCTTTGACAAAACTATTCTCGGACAGGCTCACTTTTTATCTAAAAGTACTTACATTTTTGGGTATGTATGTATACATATTGATGAGGCTGCTTGCCCTTCCTTGGCAAATTAGGTAAACTATTATGATGACTATTATAATGTGTCATACAACATTTCTGTGTCTATATTAGTGACAAACTGTTTACTGTATGTATGCACTGTATGCTATGTTGTATTTCCTTAACAGCAGAAACTGTATGTGTGTCCAAGACAAATTTCCTTCAGGGACAATATAGTCTTTATGAACTTATTTTATCTTATCTTATCTTATATGTTACTCTGAAAGTGGAAGCACATAATTGAAATAGACCTGAAAATTAAGTGTTGAAATTATATCACACCTGATACCCCAACATTGATAATACAATTGTGAACCATCTGGATATTGTGAAAAAGACTAAGATAACTCACACTTACAGGAATAAACAACCTGTTTTGATACTGAACAATGTTTGAGACAACTTCAGTGCTACACAAAAGTATTGTCTGTGGTGCAATAGCAAACAAAACCCTTCATTATAGGGAAAAATAAGATCAAAACAAATACGGCATGTCAGAATGATGTAATATTCCTAAACCAATACAATCACATGTGTTTGAAAAGCTTTCATTTGTCTAACTGGATAAATGCTTTTGACATTTTCATCAACTTGCATTTGAGGAGAGTTCTTGCTTCGTGTTTTAGAAGCATTGTAACCAAATGGCCCTCTGAAACAAACGCTCATGCCTAATAGTATGAAAGTCAGTGCATCTTTATTTCTGGTAATGTAATAGAGCCACACTTACCTATGATAAACTACCATTACTGGATACCAAGTTTGTGCAAGACTTGGCGCGACCAGGACATCTAAGCCTGCTTTAGCCCTCCAACCTGCCACAGGGCTGTTTCCAGGTCCAGGAGGAAGGCAATGAGCGATAAGACCTTTTCTACAGGATCAAGTGAGGAAATCCGCTCAGGCTACGACTATTTCTTAACAGAAGATAAGATGGTCTTTAGCACGGCTCCGGAGAATTTATAGACATTTTAAATGGCCTTAGCCAGAGTTGAAGACCTTGAAGGAGGACTTAAGAAGTCAGATTGGTGTCTTGATCTGCCTCTCGGCTCACCTAAAAACCCTGTCATTATATTGAGGGCTTTGCTTGTGTAAGACCTAGTCTGTCCTACTGTTATTGTATTTGTTTGTTCTTTTTGGTATAGAGCAGCGGATGAGATCATCCATCAGTCCACTTTACCCTCTTCTGGGCTCACATCTCTGACATCTGGAGGTTGCTCCAACAGTGATGTTAGTGCAATGTGATTTTGTGTGTATATTTATTTAGGGCTATAAGTTCACTTTAACTTTTAGACCTTAGCATAGATCGCAATAATATGAAAATCACACACAAATGCCCACAGGGTTCATCTATGCACCTGATTCCCACTTCATTTACACAACTGCTGGAATGCTAAAAAGTGAGTTTTGAAAACATGTTGACAGGACAAGGTGATAAGCAATCATAGGTTGTCAGGAACACAATTAAAGCTGCATTGTGCAGATTGATGTGTAAGATGCCATGTGTCCTTGTACCGTGGAAAGACACAGCTTTAGGCTTTCTTCTACTGTGAAAACTCTACACAACAAAAACAATGTGAACTTTTTCCTTTCGCTTAATTAGAAAATGGCTTGATAATGGCAGCCTGACAACCAAAGGTTAGATTAGGTTACACTTGTTTATACTGTAGCTATATGGTACGATAAAGGACACACGCCTGAATATCAGTGTGTCCTGATGCAAGACTTTATTTAATGGTCTGGCTTTCATGTATGAGCAGGTGCTGTGTATGTCATCTGTTTAGGCTGCAGAAGAGGAGTGTGTTAACATGGTTCAGTTAGTGTAATCGTAATGTGGATGTGTAGAACAAGTCAAGCACTCCCTTTAGTGTGTCCGGTTTACTTCTCCTGAGTCCTTGTGAGATGACACAGAGTGAACGTGTTTGTGTGTGTGTGTGTGTGTGTGTGTGTGTGTGTGTGTGTGTGTGTGTGTGTGTGTGTGTGTGTGTGTTCGTGTGTTTTTATGTGTGTTTGAGAGAGAGGGAGAGGTGTTGTCTCTGTGCATCATGAAGCACAACAGATGGATCAAATCAGCCCACACTATTCGGGAACTCAGAAAAAGTGTGTCGCACGTGTGCCCAGTGTGTGTGTGTGTGTGTGTGTGTGTCATCCCTCAAGTGTATTTTGTTCTTAATCTATGTCTCATCCTGGCATGACTATGCTTTACTTTGAGGTATGTCAATCCTCTGCATGCAGACAAAGATGAAACCTCAGAAAAAGGCCAAAATAAGGCCCATGTCCCTTTTCATAGTGCATCATACTGTAGTGAACATAACTTCTTGTAAATACATCTAAATATCATCCCTCAAAGGATCAATACAGCTTTTACAGTACTGTCATGAAAATATTAGTAATTAATTATTAATGGGCTATATGTTTCATTGTCTCTGAATATGTTTAAGAATATATAAATAGGTAACTATATTATATACATTGATATGTTTGAATAACATTGGACTAAATAATGTAGTTTTTTCAACAAAAAAAGCTCAGATTAACCCTACCTGCCAAACGTCAACTACCTGGTGAAGAAAATGTGCCAAATGCACTTTTTTTTAAAAGTCAGTTAAATTCAATGTTCTTATGTCCCTCGCAACAGACATATATTATTTGATATATTACGGAGACGTATATTGTCCATACCATAGTACTCTGTTAATCTGGATGTGGTCAATAAGAGTGTTCCAGTGTGCAAGTAGTACAATTAAATAAATACAAATACTTAGTTGTAAAAAGGCCAAGTTAGAGACACATATTGTAATATATTTCAAACATACATGTAGTGATTATTCATAGTTACTGTATATTGATTGATAGTGTTCTCATACTGGGAGCTCTGTCTGTGTGAATAAAGTGTTGTGCAAGACTATCTGTCAAAGACATGGCCACCTATTAATGGCCTCTTCCATTTGTTATACACAGGAGAAAAGTGTTTTGGACTTCAGAGTAACTATGAACTAAATTCTTTGAACATTTGAACCCAACCATTCAACTTGCGCCCAGAGTGTTGCAGTACAGTACACAGTGCAAAGACAAACATGGTCTGTACACAGAGCATTAAAAGGACAAACCATGACTGTCTAGCTCCAACCAAACCCCCTGATGTCCACATATTCCCAAACAGGTTATCTTGTGCTCATGCACTGTGGAAATGCAACTATTAGGATTAGAACAACCACACACACACACACACACATTTACACACACATATCATATATTGCAGTGTCTGAGAGATGAGATAAGGGGCTTAGATGAAGGGGGCAGGGTTGTCTCTGGTGAAACTCTGACTGACATGGCAGCTCTGGGGTAATCCTGCTAATCCTCTGATAGCTCAGGGGTTCAGTGGAACTGAAGGCCTTTGACCCTGAATCAAGAGAAGGTGCTAACACACACACACACACACATTTAAGAAGTCATAGTCACAGATTTTCACCAAAACACACCTACAGAGTAAATTATTAACTTTTAAGGATCCCCAAATAATGCTGATAAGATTTGTAGATGTAGAACAGCATTTTCACATTTTTCAGAATGATTTCAAGGGAAATTAGGAAGGATTGTGAGATCAATGAACTCTGACTCACTGGACCATTTCCACAAGACATGGAAAATTGTGAAGCTGTTAACAAAACAGTGACACATATTTTCAAGTCATGTTGCTAGTTCGTCTGCTGGTATAACTACCAAGGTCGGGATATAGTTCAAAAGTGCACATGTAAAGATGTAAACATGCAAGTAAATAGACTATGTATGCGTTTTCAAGAACATGAGCAAAAGACTCCCTACAGTCTATATCTGTTTCATATTTGCACAGTTTGGGATCCACATGTCCACCAAAATTCAAAATACAGGACAGCCATCAAGCTGAAATTACTTGTAAATTACTATCAATAATTAAAACCAAATAAGAGACGCTCACATCTCAAACAGGTATTATACTGTTTTAGGAAAACGTGTTTTTTCTTCACTTGTGCTCCTCAATGCTTGATCTACCATAAGGAAAATAAAAAGGAGCCACATTTTACCTCTCACAAGGACTTGGTTTGTAATATCATCCGGTGTTTGACATTAAAAAGGCTGTAATCACGATCAGGTTGGAGGGATTGTTCAGCTCTAGTGGCAATCCGCCTTCCAGTGTGTCTGGCGCTCTAAGAGCCGCGTCAAGGCACACAAAGAAAGACAAAACAAAACCGGAACCGTCATGCATTTCAAAATAAAGGTGATGTTAGTGAGTATTTCACACCGAACATCACCTTCATGCAAATCTGCAAATCACTAGATATCCAGTGTCCAAAGACAAAACATACTTACAACATGCAGTTGATGTAACACTGGTGTTACAGTTGAAACACATATTTGAACATAATTCGAAATAATTTAAACTAATAGAGCAGATTTGCTTAATTAACCCAATGTGTTGAAATAATTTGGATTTTTAATTGTAAGCTTTTTTCCATTGAGCTTTCAGTTATGATGTAACCTCCCATTGTCTAGCTACATTTTGTTTTCAACTGTCTATTCATGTGTCTTATTGATTTCTAATGCTTATGACTATTAACTGTTTGTACTTGTGTTTTATCTGTTTTAATGATTTTGTGTAAAGCACTTTGAATTGCCCTGTTGCTGAAATGT
>NC_048421.1:10870015-10960164 GCF_013103735.1 Etheostoma cragini | reverse complement strand
AGTGATGGGAGACAAACTCGGTCTCTGACGCGCGTATCGCTCACCTGGCGATATTTCCATCGCCTGTTTTGTGATTTTCTTATATTTTATTTTATTTTTTGTATCAAGAATAAAAAAAATTATTCTCCAAGCAGACCTGGAGTTGAAGCAGAAGGTGAACGCCCGCCGTACAATTCATTCTCAGTTTCCATGCTGACTATAGTTTGTGTTAAGGGAAATTGCGCACCGGTTGGCCAGGATCTGAGTCATGGCAGAGGAGTGAGGCGCCTTTGCCAAAATGCCTGTTTACTGGAATAGGCCTGTAACTTTTTCACGGCGGTCCTATGGAATATAGTCCGATTTTACACAATCTATATGTTGTGCCATCATCCCACGTGAAAAACAAACTATTTGTGTTCTGCATAATGCTGTCCCTCTGGGTGTATATGATTTATTGTTGTGTTGGCTACTGCTCAACTATGCCAAACCTGGCGTATGGCTCGGTAAACAGACATGAAAACAATTCAGAAGTTGACAATCAGGAGTCCTCTCTCGGGGCTTCCAGGGACTTGCTGAATAACGAAAACGATTTGGACAGCAGAGGAGAAGAGTGGGATGAAATTAGAGGCGAGGCGAAAGCGTTGGATGATAATGCCATGTCAGGTTTCCTCAATGAGTCGGAAAGTAAAAAGTTGCCCCAGGCGATCATCATCGGGGTGAAGAAAGGAGGGACCCGGGCGCTGCTGGAGTTTCTGCGCCTGCATCCAGACATCCGAGCGGTGGGAGCGGAGCCGCACTTCTTCGACCGCAACTACGACAAGGGACTGAAGTGGTACAGGTAGCCCATCACACTGCTGTTTTAAAAGATTTACATATTTATTGTGAACTGAGCTCTGCTCTGCTTTATTAAAACAAATGCATATCATAAAGACCTTTCCTTGCATAAGTGCATCTCACGTGCAGTACTTATGGAGGCTCTCCGCAAGTATATCTCTTTTCCAAAGTAAAATTCAAACATGCATGTTCCTCTTGTAAAAATCTTATTTATATCTTGTGTCACCATCATGCAACTTGTATCTACTTTGTATCATATGAGTTGACCATATTAAAACCACAAGGCAGTAGGCTGGAATATTTATGATAGGCTAAATAAAAAGCAAATTTAATTTACTGTATAACATCTGGATTTGACCCTCAAAGCAAAAAAGAAAATAATTAAATACAGATTTTCTCCTTTAAAAGTCTATTTTCTTGTAACCTTTAACTTTCTTATATTGCACCATAACTACTACATTACATCATCTTGACAAGTCCCTTTACCTTTTCTGCAAAAGTAAAACTAATGTGATAACCAGCTCATTCATATTTTAGTGCAATAAATTTAGAAAAGGTCTTTTTTAATACCATAGGTTTTTAATACCATAGGTAAAAAACATGATCCTACAGGTAGATTCAAACACAATCTTAAGAATTGCTGATTTAAAAGTAGATTAAGGTTTTGTAGTGAAGTTTGAAATGTGCTGTGACCTTTTAGTGATTTATGTCAATCTTTAGAAGGATGGTAAACTGAAGCTGACTTTAAACCCCACTCTATTACTGTCTTTATTAAACCAGCGACTAAAGATGTTTACAGTTTGTCATGTTGCTAACCTTCATTATGGTTTAGGCCTGAACACAAAACATGGGTGACAAGTAATATTTACCTCTGGGAAACAGACTTCACAGTAAACTAATACATTAGGTATGTTGTTACTGATAGAAATAAACATGAGACTAATAACCATAATCTGTTGATACACATAACGAGCAGGACATTTTAACATCTAGATGATGCATTGTACAGTTTTAACAACCGCAGGTGCAATCAACCTGCTAATGTCAGTATACCTCAGGTCACAGGGCTCAACAATACATATCCACATTTTGTACAACAACTTAAATTGTACATTTTAGGCAACTCTTCTCAGCCATGTTCATTTACACAGCACTATCAACAATTTTCTGCTTGTTTGCGTGACCTTCACTCAGAGATCCTGGCATTTGTCTACATACGTCATTGGATCTATGAGCTGTCATACAGTATCTATAAACAAGTGGGCAACAAGACAGAGATAAAGCAAAAAAAACAACTTCCATTTAAATTTGACATGAATTTTGGATAAAGCTCAAAGAGAGAAACAACCCTTGGTTTATGGTTGGGAGTTAGCAAGTTACATCATGTCATGATTCAACATTCTGAGTTCCAGTGTATTGATTCAGTGGCAGTCATTTTTTTGATGTTCAATCTAAAATAGGCTGCTAAGACCTTCAACATTGTGTAATGTAACATTTTGTTGTATGCTCTGCCATGGCAACTATTGTCCTTGTACCATGCCTCACAGTTTCAACAAGCAGGCTCTTTACTATTGACTCAGCTGCACTGTTTCACAACATGCTACTTTTAGTGGCAATAAATCACAAACACACCATATTTGTGGAAATTATTGATCTTGTGTGTACCCAAAACATTCCCGGAAATGGTTTGGCTTTGAAAGCTTTGCATCAGAGCAACCACATTGTTAATAAGAGATGCTGCTGTTTCAAGTGTCCTTTTGACTGAGCGGAGGGATTAACAGGCAATGTCAAAGGATCTAGACACTGTTTCAAAGCTGGCTCTATAAAGCTACAATAGGGGAAGCGAAGCATTGTTCAAAGGACTTCTCGCTTAAGCTCCTTTAAGAATTTCCGGACAGGTTTTAAGACATTTTTGGATGACCAGTGTGTGGAAAGTGGTCTTTTGTCCATCTCTACAGACTGAGAAGCAAGTACAAATTGAAATAATCTTATCTTTCTTTATTTATCGCACTTAGCCCTAACGCTGTTGTTACAATGCAGGCCCAATGTAGGCAGTGGATGTTAACAATGAGTGAAGAAGAAGGTGAAGATATCATTAAAGGTGGATCCAGTGTAATGTTACATAAGATATAGTCAAAGAAGCAGACACTTATAATTGAGACATGCCAGCGACTTGTTCACAGTGGCAGCTTGTGGATGTGGAACACTGTTTCATCTTGGGACATGTATAATAAAGGCCTCTTTTCCCAGAGAGGTGATCTGGCTAATTAAAACAACTTGGCTTGAGTTGTCACAGTGAGAGCACTGTGCCACAGATTGACCCCATACAGCAAGCCACCATGACATCGAGTCTATTCTTAATGATCATTTAGTGGAGCCCAGATAAAATCCTCGCCTGGCTTTATGGGGGAGCACAACGATGTTGGACGAATACAATTTAGTTGAATAAATAAGCATTTGTATATGGTGTTTTAGCAGTTTGGCACATAGTTTTGAAGCCTGTTGAAACATTTCTCATTGCAGTGCTCTGTCCCGTCTGTGCAGACGTTAGTCTATATGCCGAGAGCATAAAGCCAGGAGAAGTTGTGTCTGGATTTGTTTTCCCATATGTTTCACATCATTGCCCCCAGATTAATAGCATGCAGTAGTCTGGGGAGAGGAGCAGTCTGCTGGGTGGGCTTATCAGCTCCTGTGGTGGCATTGAGTTGTGCCAACGCCATTTATCTGCTGTGATTGGTGTGTCCATTCCGCTAGAGGTCTACTGTGTCCATCCTGCTGGAGGCCCCACATAGCGGAGAGGCCCCTGCACAGCAGGACGCCAACCACAATACAGCACGTTCTCACCCATAGGGAGGATCGAAGAAACAGGCAGACAATTGTGCACGCTCACACAGAAGGCCTTGGCCCTTCCTTTCTTTAATAACATCACCAACTTCCTCCTGTATGTCTTATTTTGGCAAGTCAATACTCATCTGCTGCATGCATGCTCAAATCAAGTTCATCTGTGTTCCATACAGTAGATGTGACTTAATGGCTGAGATTGTGTTTTTCTTCTTGAGGCTCCATGTGTAGAACAATGAGCGGCCTTCTTACTAACTCACTGAGGGTGTCAGACAAGACGGCCTAATCCTCCTCAGAGCCCCAGGGGAGCTTACTGCAGGCCAGTGGCAGATAGAGGGCAGTAAATTTAAAGTGAGTCTTTAGAAAGTGCAACAGTATTATGGAGCTCAATGAAAGGGGATGCTGGAGAACCCCTGAGGTCTGCATTAACCCTGACAATAAAAGAGCAGACAATTAGTGTGAAACATGTTTTCTCTGCGTTCACTTTGTATGCAAATTTGCTCAGAAGGGTGAAAGTGCCCTTTGACGAGGCCCAGCAGGAGTTCATCAGAAAGAGCATTCATTGGAACCTGCCCTAGAAAAGACTCCAACACTACACTTTGAAGCTTTTTAGCCTGAAAGTTGACTTTCAGGGATCTCTGTGCGAAAAGTTGCCTTTTTCCCAAGAGAAGGTTCATGTGAGTCCACTGGTGGAATATTGCTTACTCAACACTTTCAGCTCTTTGCGGGAACACAGGGGGATTGGCGTAAGTTAGAGAGCTCTCCATATAGGTATATCCACTAGCTTAAACTAATGTGTCAGCACACTGACAGGGAAAGAAGGGAAAACTGCGTCGATAATGAGATGCTTTAAAGAAACAATTCACACATGCAGCTTTTGTTTCAAACATTCCTTAAATATTTCCACAAACCATAGAACCTTGCACTTTAAAACTTCAGACTCTATAATATTGTTTCCACTCATAGAAAAAATGATATTCAGAGATATTCCTAAATGCTAGTATTCCAAGAATAAGTCCACTAGATTGTCAATACTGGTAATGTGCACCTCCCCTGCCTATTCTGGAGAATACAACAACCCCCTATGCTTTAGCTTTAAGCAAATTGTCAACATGTTCTTATATTTTATTCTTACATTTTATTCCTATTATTAGTATTAGTATTATTTTATGTATACTGTATGTATGTATATTGTTCCTAATATCTCAGTTATATTGATATTCTGTGTAATGTGACTAATGTACGTGTGCTGCTGTAACACTGTAATTTCCCATTTTTTGGGGATCAATAAATATCTATCTATCTATCTATCTATCTATCTATCTATCTATCTATCTATCTATCTATCTATCTATCTATCTATCTATCTATCTATCTATCAAACCCCAGCACTTATTACAGCACTTTGGAAACACTGAAACAAAACATGTTCACTCCATTTTATCCCCATGAGTTGTTGACTTCCTCATCTCTCTCCTTTGTAGTATCTTCAGAGAGAATCGGTTATTTCCTGCTTTTGTCTTTTTCTCCACTGAGGAGACCCTGACAGCAAGTCAGAGCAACTTTAGAAAGCACCAGTCGGCCCAGGCCATCTTTGGTTTGCTTTGCTGATCCTCTCAGACCAGTATGTGGCTGTGGGAAATTACCTCATTGCACCAATCACTACATATATTGGACACAAATAATAGATTGTCTTATCCAATTAAATGGAAACTATGACATCATAATTGTTGATGTTTTGACAAAGTAAACAATGCTATATTACATAAGCTATATTCACCTGCTCTCTCGTCTCACAGGCCCTAGCTGTAGTTTTTTCTTTCAGTTTTTCTCTAAAGGTAGTTTCTGTTCCTTTATTGCTTCAACACATGACTTACTTTTTATTGGTTAGTGTTGTTGACCTTGTTCAACCAAGTCTTTCTTATCACTGGTTTAGTGGTTGCTTAGCTGCTGGCTGGTGTCTTTCAGCTTTTCTCTGACATCACTTTGTCACATCCAGAATTCCCTGTTTACTCTGTGGACTTTTTTAACTGAATGTATTTTCAGAGTCTAAGATTAAAATTTACGTAGCAGAGCTACATTTATTGTCTTTTTCAGTCTTCTTCCTTATGGATCTAGCAATTTTGTCAGAGATTTGAGTGTGTTATGCTATTAGTGGCTAATGTGGCCTTGAGCCTCTAGCCTCACTTTTTTCTAACTGAACTTTCTAACTTTTTTTAATTTTCAAACTTGTAGTCTTCAACCACCGGCACTGACTCAAGTGACACCACATAAGGCAATTTATCAGCTCCCTCTGGAGCACTCCAAGACCTGTAAACAGACTTTGATGTGTAAAATGGGCGGAAACCCCTTTTAAATTATTAGAATTTATGGACTCACTGTGTGCTTGTGTTTTTATTGCTGCAGGGCACAGGATCTCCTTGTAACACTGCTACAAACCGTACATACATACTGATATTGATTGTATTAAGCGTTACCGATTCTATTTTTTCAGAAAGAGTGTAAAAACATCATGTTTAATTAACATTGTTGGTTTTTGTTATTCCAGCACCACCAACATGAGAAAAGGTGTGCTTGATAGTTCTATAAATAATGGACTGTCAGAACTGTTATGTGTTAATATAAGGCTGACAGTTGTGTGAGGGAAGACAGCATGTCTTACACACTGTTTGTCCTCCTCCTCTCTTCCGACTGGACCTATCTCCCTCAGACCTGGTGGCCTTGTGTTCTGCAAACTGACAGTAACAATGCAAGATAGGAAAAAAGTCCTTCTCTGCAATCGTTCAGAAATGCTGTTGAGATACTGAATCCTAGTCAACATTACATAAGGTCCTGACTAACACACAATGACAATGACTTTCAAACACATGACATGACCAAAGAACTCCTCCCCTAAAGTTGCTTTCGTCTGGAAATCATCTCACAGTATATATGATTACTATAAGTGGCTGCATACCACCACTTCGAGAGCGATTCCCACAGTAGCTTAAACCCTCTCAGAGCTGCAGTGTGAGATTAAGACTCATCATAACATTAGTTAATGCTGTTTTTTTCTGGAGTAGTCAATAGTCCCAGTGGTCTGAAAAGCTGAACTATAGATGCCAATTAATCAGTCAAGCAAGACTGCACCATGCACGTTCCGTACTTTGGTGAACTCATCCCAATGGGCATCATCTAGCAGCCGAGCAAAAAGCTGCACGCAGCGACATTGTAAATTCCTACCTTTGAACCTGCTTCCTGATAGCAGTGAATGTAAACAAGGCACCAGCTTTCAAATGCCTTCACCCCAGCAGTCAGTTTAATGGATACACCTGATCACCCAGCAGACAAAAAACAGAGGCAAATTAAATAACACACCACTCCTGGATTTATATCTGTTTGTTGCAATAGTGATGATTTATATTGTGCTACTGCCACAACAAATCGTAGACGCAGCATCTAAAGTGGCTGGTGACTTTAAACTTAAACTTAGGCTTCTTGGTCAGTGGGTCCACCTATGCAGTCTCCCTCCTCCAACAGTGCCCCTGATTCCATCTAATCTTCTCTTTGCGCCTTCCAGTCCTTCCTCTATTGCTTTATCTCATTCTCTTAACAGTCTTCCTTTCTGCCTTCCTTCATTATCTGCACAGCCCCTGCTGCTAGTTCAACAGGAAAGGTTAGAGGGCCAATGATGTTAATTTAAATGCCCAATCCTCCATATAGACTTTTTTATTTTAGTGCAACAATTACAGGCATTGTGATTTTACAGCACACTTAGATGTTACAGTATTTAACTAAAGCATTGTTTTTGGCTTTTTGAAGTCAAATAGTAACATGCAATTTCATGAAGGGGCAAAAGTCAGTCCGCTGTGGCTTAATTCTGAAAAGAGGAAAGTTTTTGTTTTTTTTACTGAATTGAAGCTGATTAATAACTTCTTTGCAAGGCTGATTGACAGATGAAGATGCACTGAAACATATTAGTTCCAGGCGACATTGTTTGTTGAGCACAACAAATTGTGAAAGCTTGCTACATCTGCCCCCCTAAGGCAACTCTCTCACTCCTCGCTCAGTCAGAGATGTTCTTCCCTGCCCTATCTCTCGATTAAGAAGGATAATGCATGTACTTCTTAAACAGATTGTTTTGCTCTAGGACTGTGTGGAAAGTTTTATTTGTACTAAGTTTGTGCATCCCTTGCATCCCAAGAAAGGCCTACAGCACTTTGCTTGTGTGTATCCAAGAGATGCAAAACATAATTGCAGGGGCCTCTGATAGAGTTGTTTGTATCTCTCACACCTATTACCTTGATTAGGTTTATGTTTTTTTCCACCACATACAATGTTGACTAAGACACTCAGAGAGAGAGAAGCGGAATAAATGTGTCAGAGTTAGGGCCTCCCTACAAAGGAAAGAGCAGGTGACATTAGTTGATGAGGTTGCATAAGAAAGAGAATCCCTTGCGTGTTTGTATGACACTAATGAGGTATGAGTGATGCAGACTTTTTCCATAATCACAAAAGCTTTTTTTCCCAGTGCTCTGCACAGCAAAATCTCACAGATCGTTTTAGGCTCCTTTCCACCGCATACATTTGTAAGATGTAAGCTGCTAGGTTTGAAGAGGGATATTGTAGCTCCTTGTGCGTGTACCAACAGATGGTTGGAAATTATTGTAATTACTTTAATGACATGGCTCCTCTGCTCTCCCGTTGTTCGATTTAGATCAACGGCTCACAATAAAAACATGAGAATAATACCAAATACTGTGATGATTGAAGATTGACATTTTGACTGACTTTAACCGTAATGTGTTATGCTGGAGGGCTGATGCTTGAACATCACATGTTTATTTCCATCTAGCAGAACACATGATATCTCTTGCTTTCAAGAAATCAAATCTGGATAAGGTATAGGACTTTAGGGACCAACATGTTAGTTGGATATAGTTGATAAATAAAGCTGTTGAATCTCTTGTGTGTGTGAATCTCTCTCTTTCTGCTACTAGAAAAAAAACATAGGATTGATGTTGTGTTCCTTATATATATGTGTATATATATAATATATATATAGTACAGCATATATTAATCGTCTTTCCTATGCACTATAAGAAATACTGCATGTGCCAGTACTTTTACACATAACAAGTGAGGAAGTGTTTATAGCTAATGTAGAGTTTTTACATGTATTTAACTGTATAAACTGTAAATATGTTAACATACAACTCACACCTTTTGTAATTCTTGAACCAGCAGTTTGTGGTGTTGTTGAATTGCGTTATATTTTTACGAGTGCTAGATGAGGAACATTTTCATATAACGTGCAGTTTGACACAACTTAACCTCAAAATACACTCATGAAATGTTGCATAGAGTTGAGTGATCCCTGTCTGACACAGTCTCACAAAGCTATGCAGGAGTTAGTGTTACTATGCCCATCACTTTAATATCTTTTATGGATTCACTGCTTACCATTGAGTCTCATCGTCGTGGCCACATATCTCTCTCTTTCTCTCCTTCTCTCTCCAGAGACAAGCCAGCCAACAAGGCAGTCAACCACCCTCTAATGCTCTAGCGTGTTTGGCTTAGTCCTAATCCCCCTTGGCTCACTTTAGCCATTATCCAGTCAGGGCTGCAGTTAACGGGCTATATTATGACCAACCAGACCCGTCCAGGGTCAATATAGAGAACATGCAGTAATGGGAATAGCTCCCAAGCTTTGCATTTTCTCATAAGGAAGGAAAGGCTCCTTTAAAGCTTCACGTTACACAAATGTACAGACACATATGAGGATTAAGGTGCAGTCCCAGTCATCTTGTCGTGGCATGACATTTGGTAGTATGCTGCTGCCTATTTACAGTTAAACCGTCCTTTGTATAATGTAATGGAGGTGTGCAATATTTCAATGTGAGGATTTGGGGGTTTGAAAGAGGATTGAGGTCCTTAGGTAGATTAAATAGTGCAGTGGGAGATAAATGTATTCCTTTAGGGTTTGTATATAAAAAAAAAATGTTTTGAACTGTGTATTGTGTTTACAAGCAATGATTGATAGGTCTCCTACCTACCAGTTTCTGTCACTTTAGGTACCCTCAGACTCTATTAATGTTGCCCATAATGTCCACAATTGTCTTCTTGATGATGCTCGACCTGCTCCTGACTGACAGTACTTTAAACCTGCCAGGGAGCTACTGTGTCATTGTTCATCTCATCTTCCTGTTTTGGGGCTTTTGTAAGTTTTTACTTTTGAAAAGTGGAAAGAAGATTGAAAAACATAATGCAAATGTAAACCAGTGTGTTTGTGTTCTTTTTGCAGGGAATTGATGCCCAAGTCCTCAGAGGGCCAGCTGACCATGGAGAAGACCCCCAGCTATTATGTCACCAAGGAGGTCCCTGCAAGGATCTACACCATGTCTAAAGATACAAAGCTGATTGTAGTTGTCCGTGATCCTGTCACCCGGGCCATCTCAGACTACACCCAGACTCGCTCCAAGAAGCCGGACATCCTCTCTTTCGAAAGCCTGACCTTTAAGAACATGTCAGCGGGTCTCATTGACACCACATGGAGCGCTGTTCAAATTGGCATGTATGCTAAGCACCTCGAGCGCTGGCTCCAGTACTTCCCTATGGAGCAGCTGCTGTTTGTCAGCGGAGAGCGTCTGATTAGCGACCCTGCAGGTGAGATGGCTCGTGTCCAGGACTTTCTTGGGCTCAGGAGGGTGGTCACGGAGAAGCATTTCCACTTTAACCCAGCAAAGGGATTCCCCTGCCTCAAAAGACCTGAGGTGAACAGCAAGCCACACTGCCTGGGCAAAACCAAAGGCAGGACCCATCCTAATATTGACCCAGAGGTGGTACAGAGGCTAAGGGACTTTTATAAACCCTTTAATAGCAGGTTTTACCAGATGACTGGTCATGACTTTGGCTGGGACTGAGAGGAAATCTATGACGACGGGCTTATGCTGGTCCATTTTCTGTATTTTCACTCTAGAGATATTGTTATACAGTGTATGCACAGTTTTTGGTGGATATGTAAAAAGTTCAGAAGTCTATTTTATGATAATTTATTGTCACTAAGCTGCCTAACCAGGTTTATTCATGATCTCAACATACTTCATGTTCTAGTTTCAATTCTCATCAAGTACATAAACATTTTTATAAAAGCACAATGTTCTTACGGGTATAATGAGCAGGGTCAGTATTCCTTTTTTCCCCAATTACTTTTGTTTGGCCTCGTGGATAAATTCTTCTTCTTTTACTTTTCCATATGTTGCTTTTGCTTCACCTTAAGCTGAACGAGATCCAACTTTAGAAACAAATAGTAATATCCTCTTAACATTTGCCTGACCCTCAAAGGTCTGTGGACCCTCTTAGTCAGGTCGATACAGGACTCAGCTGATCCAGTGCCACTTGCCAGGTGGATCAATACAGTAATAGCTCCTCATCATGTCAATTAGACCTGAGTGATGGCACTGCCTTGATCTCTCGAGCCCTGCAATAAAACATGGATCCATTAATGGTGGTAAGTTTATGTTTGACCCTTGGGCCAATTTCAAATTAATATAATAATAAACATTTGCACTGCAATGTTTTGACTTTATTTCCATTTAGGAATGTTAATTAGGATAAAATAGAGGGTCCTGTCACATTACTTCTGGGATGTTTTTTTCCTTCCAAAAACCTGCTATTCAGGCTTCAAAAAGCCTTATTATGTATTGCTCTTTACAAAAAAGAAATTGATTCATATGGCTTATTCACATTTATTGATCTGTATTGAAATGGCTCTCATGGATCATCCTGTATGGCTTCTTTTATTTTTTTAATTTATTTTTCATCACAGATGATACTAGATGTGTTAATGATGCTTTTACTCATGATACACCAACTGAAATAAGCATCTGTGTAGTTTACTTTCAGCGATAGCTGAAGAAAAGTAACAATAAACTTAATTATGGCCAAAATTCCTCATGTATATTTAATGTATGGTTGAGTTTTAGTCAACCTTTATAGACATACATTTGTGAACATTTTAGACAGACGTCATGCCATAATGATGTACTGCAACCCCAATGTAGAGGCACTATGATGCTGTGTGCATTGTTTTACAAACATGTAATTGAAGCAAGTTTGACTGAGAAGTTAATTAAAAGGTGCAGTGATGTCATTTTTTAATGAAGTAAGAAATAAATATGTTTTACCAAAATTTAAACAGTCTTTCATCTCTGACTTTACTTTATTCAAACTATCTTACTGTATTATATTAAAAATGTTGGTCTCTGTCGTCGTTTTTCTTTCTTAAAAATAGTCGTTGTATTACTCCTTAATGCACTACCCCCACCCAACGTGGATTTCTGGATCCCTGCAGGCAAAGGTGTACTGCTGTGTCTAATTTACTATCAACTGGCTAATCAGCACAGCAGTGTTAACTACTTTTAGCTGTCACCAACACCCCCCCCCCCATGACAATATGAAGTGAGGTCAGGTTTCAAGCCACTGTTTAAATGTGTTAATGTGGGTGTGAACAGGAGATTCTTTGTCCTTGTTGTGTATTTGAGCCATGACTTGAAACACACATAATCATGTTCATTATGCTGCTGATGACACAATATTCCGTTGCAGAATTACCGTTTATTGCACATATCTGTTTTTATTCCAGAAGCATTTGCTGTCAGTATGATCTGTCATATTTTAAGGCAGACACGGCAGGTTGTCTGTGCACTTGCCTCAAGCAACCTGGCTGTCCCATCCATCATGTAGCACTGAGGTTCAAGCGAGAAATGAATGACCCTGCTCTATTAACGAACAATCTTTATTTAACTCTCCAGCAAAACACCTTTATTTACCTGGAGCCACCAGAGGTGATGTGACTAGTCTCCCTGGTGGCAGCCTAGCAGTCTGATCACTCAGGAAGCAGCTCCCTTTGCAATTACAGGAATACAGGGGTGCTTTAATTGCAAGGCTTCCAACTTGGGAATTGCTGTTAGTGCACATCCCTCAAGGCTGTTGTAAGGGCGGCTGCTGTTGTTTGAAGGTTGGGAAGACAATAAAAATAAGACACCTGGCAGCCCTGTGCATCAAGAAATTTTACACATCCACTTGGCAGCTACCACTGGGGACAAGAATCAGAGCTGTGAAAGAAAACATAACATCATAGTTCAAAAGAAGACTGTTTGGTTTAGAGAACAGATGTAGAGACAAGTGGAGTTTGATTCCTGCAGAGAATCATGTTTCTCAATGCACCTTGCTAGGGTTGAATGAGCTTTCAGAACTTTTTTCACATTTTGATTGGTGACTTTTTTTACTCCCACATGAATTGTGTGAACTATTATACAAGGTTGGGCTGCATATGACATCCTAGCATCTCTGAAAAAGCACCCAAATCAGAAGGGGGACATAATCATTCTTACCGTGGTTAAACTTTGTTTCAGAAGTAAGCTAGACAATTGCCTTCCTCTCTTGCCCTTAATCTCTTATTCTGCATTGTCCAAACCCTTAATCCTAATCCGATTGGAAGGGCAAGCATAAAACTGAGACAGTAGAGTTGGAGTTGACATACATGTGCTGACATAGCTAATCCAAATCCGATCCCTTTTCCAAAATGGCTTCCAAATGTGGGACCAGCTTGATTTACCCAATTTAAAATACAACATGGTTGAGAATGTACGTGTGAAGATAAGGCAGATGCTTTTTTCTAAATTACAGATTACAGATTACAGACACTACATCTTGTCAGGTCAAATCTACTGTAGATGTGCAGCTATTGTACATCAGCTCCTCATTGGCAAGATTCAGAGCTGTGAATGCTTGACTGCATCTAAAACAGCTTGTCATAACACATAGCATACTGAACACTTCTCAACACGTTCTTACAAGAATATTAAGGCAGATTTTTTAAGGGCAACACAAGAGCTGTGGTTTAGTACATTTTCTCTTCTTGCTCCAGGGCTCAGCACATAAAAATGACAATTTTGTGTAAAACAGAATTTTCAGATTGTGCTGTGTAAGATTCAACAGTTTATTCAACATTTGTCAAAAAAGCAGAGAAGGAGGAGCAATTCTCTTTTGATAATCAAAATACTTATTGTTACTCACTGTGAAGGTTGCGGTGAGTTTGCTATAGCACTTTTTAGACTTATTAACACTTTATTGCACTCAAAATTAAAATCAAGGTTAAATTCATTCAAACCACATAACATATTTTACTTTCACATAAATTAAGTTATAGTTTAGCCTTTGTCAGAATTCAGCCGTGAATGTTATTAAGTCTGTTACGCGCTGTTCATTATTACCTATTTATTTTTAGCTCATCATGGGCTGCAACAGATGGGAAGAGTCGTCAAACCTCTTTTTAATCACATTTTTTATTAAGTAATTGCTCTGACTCTAATAAGCCTTCAAGCTTCAGCATAGCTTTACTTTGTGTGCAGTTGGTAGGTATTATAATGCGCTTAAAATTACTCTCATCTTGTTCTTATAGGAATTTATTTTACTCTGGATTCTGTTGCAATTCAAGCTCCCAGAAGATAAAACCTTTTGTTCATTGTCTTTAAACCATTAACCTTGTGCAAGACAGCTGATCTCCCCATTGCTCTTTAAAGGGTCAAGACTTCCAACTCTGTTCAATGAGATCATTAGATTTCACATATGGCCCACAACATGGCTGTTAATTTGAGCTTTGAAGTTGCTTGAATTTTTTTCTTTCATCACTGTGCCAATCCTTATGATTAGGCAAACTTTTGCTTCATTTTGATCGGGTTTTGTTAATATAAACAAACTGTATTTCAGTCCATATTGTTCAAATGACAAACAGATACTGTGATGTTGTGAAGCCTGGATGTTGCATCACCTCCACTGAAATCCTTGCATTGTAACCAGAGATTCCCTGGAGGAAAGGTATGCAGGGAGAAGTGCCCTCTAACCAGTAGAGGCAGTTCTGTCATTAATGTTCATTCTGTGGTCTCAAAGCACTATTTGTTGCAGTCGCCCGCCAGCCTGGTACCACTTTGGACTTTCCATTAGGCCAAACAAGTCCTCTTCAAATCCCAGTGGCATGCCATTGCAATGATTGTGATGATGATTTGTCACTCTACCTCACTTATTGAATCCCTGATTGCAAAACCATCCTGGCTGCGGACTTCATATCTGAACAGCTCTGCTCAAAGCACTGTAATAGTTTGTTTGTCTAATGTGATGCAACACATTGTCTTCAAAGCTTGTTATAATTTTATGATTTCCTGTACATTTATAGTTTAGCATTAGTTGCTCAGGCTCTGCCACCTGTGACCCCACCCAGCTCAGACATCCGAGAGCTTTTCCAGTCTTAACCTTTCTCTGTAATGAGTTGTGCACAGCCCCCTGTACTCTCTATGGACCAATGTCACCTTTATAATCCAAGATTTGGACCTTGAGGGGTGAGGGTTTTGTGGTACTCTCAGTGGGATTACTGACTGGACTGACTGCATGGTCTGTTGTCTGTCTGCAACCTCCTGAGAAGCCAAGCAGGAAGATCCTTTAGCTAGTGCTAATCTGGAGTGGAAGGCATATCACTGTCTGAGCTGGCCTCATGACCAGACAGTTTTATTTATCGGTACACATGTGTCATAGATAAGGATATTTTTAAAAATAGTGCCTCTGACTGCTGGACATGGCAGAGACAAGGCCACACGGCATTGCAATTAATAAAGTTATGTTGCAGAACATATGTCATTATGGCTTGGTACAAGGATAAAAAGGTGGAGTGTGAGTTCACAACTTGTTGGCTTTTAACAGAGATCTTACAATAAAATTGAACTATGGACAGTAATATGTGTGGCTTGAGCATCAGGGAAACACTTCACACAGAGATAATTTCAAGGCTTGGAGGGATTTATTCTGATTTCACAATTACTTGGTTCGTTAAACTTCTGCTCCTGGGATTAAATGGAAATTACAACAATGCCAGAATGGAGCAGATAATTTCCCAAGACAGCCCCCTTGCACCAGACTCTGTTCATCTCAAATTCATACAAATAGTTCACTTATCTCTCCTTGAGTATTTTTGATTTCTGGTCCTTATTGTTTGTGCCAGGCAAAAAAACAAAATTGGTTGTGTCATCCTTAGCTGATAGTTGCTTAAGGCTGCTTTCTGTCTTGTGTCTGTTGCAATGCAATGTAACAGCAGCGCACTATACTGGCCAGTGAAATGTGTGCAAACCCTGTAGCGTTGTAGTGATCCTACAGTGGGGGGGGGGGGGGGGACTGAAGCCATGCTCATACTGTCTTTGTCAATGGAGTCAGGTGGGAGAGCATAGAACAGCTTCAGATCCCCCCATTTTATCCTTTGCGTTACACTTCCAGGATTGTTTCAGTGCTGCAGGAAATTCCGCCGGATGTATATTTCCGTCCACTTTCTAAATTTAGTGGATTTATGAGGATCGTGGACTGCTCCTCAGATCATGGTAAATAGAGACACAGTTAGCTAGATTATCCAACCAATCTGAGTTTTTTCTCGTACAACTACTTTGTGGAGAAGCCAGACCCTCCTTCAGCGTGCTTTGGAAGATGGTCTAGCAAAGCAATGCTACCCCCACATAAACATGAACAGGGTAATATATATAATATAATAATGTTGCCACAAGGTAAAGCAGTGAACACATTTAAATGTATGGTGCAATTAAACTGGTATTGTTTTTTTTGTCAGGTGGGCTTCTTTAGGTGACTAAAACATATGTAGCTGCTGCCCCTGTCCACAGCAGTGCATTGCTTATAGCTTCAATGCCTGTCCCGCTGCCTGCTTCTCCAAACTAAGGACGTGCCGACTGCCATCAACAGTAAATAATACACTGAGCATGGATAAATACCTCAGCCAACCCCGCTTAAAAAATATCCAAACAATCCCTTTAAATTCTACAAAGGGTGAAAGGAAAATTATGGCATTGACTGAACAATCTGTGTGACTATTGCAAACTTCTCTTTGCGTTGTTGAGCTCTTCACCCTTCCAACCATTAAATTACAGCTTATGATTTGATTAAGATTCATAATTGCAAGCCTCAAATTGAAAATAAGGATGGCATTCATCTGCACTATCAAATTTGATATCTTATATAACACTTGCAAACTATTCCTGTTCTTAATTGGTCCCGTCCTTGATCTTCCTCCCCCTGCTGTCCTCAGTTGGAAAACAGAGAACATCAAGGTCCTGATTCGTCATGGGCTTTATCGAGTAGAATTCCTTGTGTTGCCATGGTATCTGGGGAGGGCTGTCACTCATTGTAAGATGACAAGCTCTCACTTCTTTCTCTCATTTCTACTATATTTGCTCTTTTGAGGGTGTTGTTGTTTCTCAAATTTGAAATGTGTGAGAGGTTATGAGAAATTATAGTTTATCTGCATGCTACCAAACAAACTGTTATCATCAATTTAGCCAAACAGTGGGTCCGCTAAAGAATGCATCTTAAGTCAAGCTTTCCTCTCACACAATGATCCACCTTTTTTTTCTTTGATTTCTTTATTTAAAAGAGACAACACACATTAATCAACATGAGTACAGACTCCAACACAGACATGTTTTTCATCTGCAGTCCCTGGCAGGTTGATGGCTCAAAACAATAGATGTGCTACACATGAAAAAAGAAACACACAAGTAAAATAACACAACAAATGTTTCAGATCAAACAAATCACACAACTGGCAGGTTGATGGCATGAGAAATACCCAACACAAGTATTATACTAAGTACACACAGGTAAAAGTACATCAAATGCATCAAAAACACAAAAACATAAACAGACACACTACTATAGTGACAAAGACAAACACATTAGTCCGATCCCTGTCTTCTTCCGCTTTCCCTCCGTATCCAAGCCTGTGCTGCCTCATACCACATCTAAAAGCCTCAGCAATTATCCTGTAATTCATTCAAACCCTTACTCTCCACTGCTTTTCCCTTTGATGACTTCCATTAAGTCACATTGTGAGAAAACATGCTGAGCCTTAAAGCCCATATTTTTCCATTCTGTGGGTGTACACCAGCTGGTCGAAGTTATGTGGAGGAACTCCTATGATCTTCTCTTTTTCCTTCCTTGTGGTACAATGAAGCTACTCTGCTATTGCTTCACAACACAGCAACTGGTGCTTGACATACCGTATAGAAACCACTGTTTAATTTCAAATGCTGCTCCCAGTATCATTACTATAACATATGCAGTACCAACAGCTTTTTGTTCACTGGGTTACCCTTGAGGACGGCTCATTGTCTTCAGAGTAACACGGTTCACAATCAAGATGTTCCTATTCTCTCTGCCTACGTTTCAGCCAATGCCTGATGATTACGACAGGAGAGTTATCACAGTACAGTATGGAATTAATTTCAGCCTTTACCATAAGAGAGATCTTTATCTAGGCCATCCATCCCATCTAGAGTGCAGAAACTGTCTTTGTTCTGTTGTTTTCCTTCATGTGTCACCTTCAACTTAAATGTTCAGTGAGTAAGTGTTACATTTTTGTCAGCAGCGGTGCTGAGGGTGCCGAGTGCTGCTGTGCTAGTTTGAGAAGGTGAGGCTCCAGACCTATCAAGGTTTATTTCAATCAAACACTTTCAATCTGTTGTACACACTTAAAAATCTCTTCTCATCTGTCGGAGCATAAACCGTTCAAAAGAAAGTAACTCATCAAAGAAAGTAATTAAGGGTTATTGTTGGCAATGGCGCTGAGTTTGTCATTGTTTTGAGTAAACACATAGTGAGAGAAGATTAGGCCCTGTTTTGGAAGATTTTCGCCCCTTCAACCCTCTGGAACCACACTGCATAAATTGCTAATGAGCAAAATAGTGGCATTTCTAAGTAGCCACCATGTTGTCAACACAAAAATATATGACCAACCTGCTTCAAACATGTTTTGACTATGCATTGAGCATATAAATAGAGAACTTTGGTTCAAGAGATCATCATCCGCACAAACCTTACTGGCAACCTTTTTTAGTGTTGACTTCTAATATTAAGCTCTTCATGGTCAGGCTCCATCTTATCTTAAAGAGCTCATAGTACCTTACAACCCTACAAGAGCACTATGCTCCCAGAATGCAGGGTTACTGGTGGTTCCTAGAGTCTCTAAAAGTAGAACGGGAGCTAGAGCGTTCAGCTATCAGGCTCCTCTCCTGTGGAACCAGGTTCCAGTTTGGGTCCGGGAGGAAGACACCGTCTCCACATTTAAGAGTAGGCTTAAGACTTTCCATTTTGATAAAGCCTGTAGTTAGGGCATAGAATCGAATATTGTTAGGGAGTAGTAGTTAGTCACATAGTTTTCAGATTTATCTATCATATAATCAAGAATATAATAAAACTAAAGGGAGACTTGGCATACAGCCCGATCCGGTTGGGGAGAGTTCTAGCCCTACCGGGCTGGAGCTCTCTTTACCTTGTCTCTCTTGGTTTTACTGTAATAATAGTTTTAGACAGCTGGGGACTTATTTTGATACACTAGTTAGGGCATAGAATCGAATATTGTTAGGGAGTAGTAGTTAGTCACATAGTTGTCAGATTTATCTATCATATAATCAAGAATATAATAAAACTAAAGGGAGACTTGACATACAGCCCGATCCAGTTGGGGAGAGTTCTAGCCCGACCGGGCTGGAGCTCTCTTTACCTTGTCTCTCTTGGTTTTGCTGTAATAATGGTTTAAGACAGCTGGGGACTTATTTTGATACACTGTGCTCCTCTCTCCTCTATCTTTCCATCTTTTCACTTAATTGCATCCATGTCCCAGAAATGCTTGTTACTAACCTAGCTCTGGGGAGTCATTCCCGGAGTCCTTATGTTCTTTTTCCCCAGCATGTTCCCTTGGATCAGAGAGGCTCCAAAATCATGGTAGCAGCTGTCGCCTTGGTCCCGCTCCATGTTCTGTGATGCCATGTTCAACTGCTACACTGCAGTGCCCAGCTACGTCCTGCTACGTCCTGCTGTGCCTTGTAATGCCGCACAACGTCCTGCTATGCCATGAACTACTACAAAATTCGAACCCCAACCGGCCCATCAGACACCGCCTACCAAGAGCCTGGGTCTGACCGAGGTTTCTGCCTAAAAGGAAGTTTTTCCTCGCCACTGTCGCACTGTTGCTTGCTCTGGAGGAAACTACTAGAACTGCTTTGTCCTTGTAAATTCTGGAGTGTGGTCTATCTGTATAGTGTCTTGAGATAACTCTTGTTATGAATTGACACTATAAATAAAATTGAATTGAATTGAATTGAATTAATATTTGGAAACTATGATTAAAGTTGGGGAAACATTGTGGTTATAGCACATGATCTATGGTTACGGTGTGGTTAAGGATATACATCTTAACAAGACACATTTATGGAAAGATTATAGTTGCAGTTTTCTCTCTGCATTGGTAGTGATCATTGGCATTTTGAGGTGAGGCTTCATCCAATAGAAACTTAATTAAGGACATCTGGATGGACACTGACAAAGGGTGCTTTCCACCACTTACTGTGACTTCATCACCAATCCTGCCCTTTTCTAAATTGTTTCTCCACTTAATTTAGAGCTTGAGGTGGCCAGAACAGTGCTCCTGTGAGGAGTTGAAAATCAAATCCAACATACATACAAATAAACAGATCACTAGCACTACGAATTGACAAGAGACCCTAATTTGTGTTGCATCATAGCAGGAAGATGGAGAAGAAAAGCAAATATCAGATTTAACACTATCTTCTTTAGCACAAGCCCAAGGATATTTTCTAACCTCATGTACAGAGATGTTTTATAGAGTGGGCTTGCAGACGACCGACCGTTTGATCCTGCTCCCTGCCCAGCTCTGGCTCTCCTCACATAGCTGCTGCAGCAACCTTCATCAGCACACAGAGGAACAAGGGTGGGAGGGATAAGACATCGTGGGTAGGTGGGTGGATGGTTCAGCTATGTCCTCACAGCTTAAAGACACACACTCACACACACACACACACACACACACACACACACACACACACACACACACACACTTACTACTTGATGTCATGCCACATTTGCAGTATTGTGACAGTGTCCCCTCTACATCCAGCTATTAACTTTTAAACAGTTTGCGTTCCTCTCTGGTCACTTGCTAAAGCATTACCCAGTGGCCCATGTCTTAGATGAATGGTAGTTGCTCTATATTAGGATAGACAAGGCAGGCTAATTCAATTATTCCTCCAGTAATACAGTGCCGATTGTTATGGCAATGACTATATTATGTTCAGAGAATAGGCTGCTTTTTTAATCACCATTACTCCTATTTATTATGATCATAAGATTATGATGTTTCATGATTGTAAGCTACATTTGACATCAATTTTATCTACTCAATGAACGGGTTTTTGTCAGAGAAAATTTCCGTTACAATTTACATATGTGGCTTCCACTACTTACTTTAAAACACATTCTGTTTGGACATGATGTCTCTTTGGATAAATTGGATTGTGACGTCTGATGTTCATTTTAGTGATTTGCAGCAAATCCATAGGGGCTCCAAGTGATCTGAGCTCATACTAGAAGGTGGAGTTAAAACACTACCTATGAGGACTTAGCTTTAATGCAATGCTTTCACTTTAACAGTCAATCTTTATTCCATCCGTTACTTAGCCTACATTTACAAGATTTAGGTTGTGACTGACAGAATAGGATCAAGTGGCTGAGATGTGGTTTCTCTGCAGGCGTACCTCCTCAAAAGCATACCTACTACACAATGAGGCGACTGCGGCTACAGAGATACCACATGGAAATCGGAAGACCTTTTACTGGTCAACTTGGACTGCTTGTGAACGCTACAAGATTCTGTTGCAAGTAAACACAAGTTGAAGAAAGGCTAAGTAATCTTCTACGCTCGTAAACATACTTTCACTATCAGAAAATGAAGAAAGACTGTCGGCACATTTACTGTTTGAAATATATTTAAAGTACAATACTGCATGTCTGACCATGTATAATACAAGCTGTTGCTCTCTGACCAGGAGAAGCAGTAAAAATGGATACAATGATGGATGCCACTTTCAGGTCATAATCAGAAATGCTGTGTTAAGTTTCCATTTCTGTAACCAAGACAGAGAGGAGCAATAAGGTCGAATAGTCTTCTGAAGTTAAAGAAACATGAGGAGTTTACTAAAGTGTTGAAATGAAAGGTAATTTTCTCTTGTTTCACCTAGAATGTCTTCTGTTTACTATGGGCTGACTTCATCTGCAATGTGTTACAAGCATGCACTGGGAAGTAAATCCTTAGGGAAACCATGTTACAGTAGTATGATACTTACTATTTCGCTGTTTTGCAAATTCTTTCCCTATGTTTTTTATTCTCTTCAATTTTGTTTTCAGGTTGAATATTTTTCCCTTGTTCTCCAACTCCAACCAGTTTTTGGATGCACTTTTTTGGAGTCAGCTGTGTTTTAACATTTCACATTTGGTCTGTCAGCCCTGTGTGACTGTGTTGAGTTAGGGCTAAGGATGAATGCATGTGTGTGTGTGTGTGTGTGTGTGTGTGTGTGTTTGTGTGTGTTTTTTTGTGTTTACAGGACGCATCAACATGATACTTCCACCTTAATCAGAAAAAAAAAATCATGGGAAACCGCTTGATCAAAGACTTGTCAGCTTTAAAGATGGCTTCATGCAATGCTTTTAGCTCCTCGAGAACTCCCCTTCCACCCAGAGTACAGCTCAGAAGGTACAGATGTTCTTTTCAAAGGGCCTTCTCTCTCTTTCTCTTCTCCTTTCCTCGGCTCTCTCTCTCCTCCTGCAAATAGTTAACAAGCAAAAGATGAAGCTCAATATCTGACCTATATTGCAAGAGTGTGGTCTGGAGCAATTACTCTTTCAAAAAGCTTCTTGAGACAGAAAGCAAGTATGCACCACCCTTTTCTTAATACAAATTGAAGGCAGAATAATAGCTGACATGGCTGCACTGCCCTTTTTCCTCGTCTTTTCTATTCATTGGTTGTTCCAAGGCCTAACACAAATCCATGTCAAAGTTCAAACAGCCAGAGGTTCACATAGTACATCAATATCAGATATTTTATGGGACATGAATTAGGAATTCATGTAATATATTATCAAAGAAAGTTGTCTGACTTTGTACAACTAACACAATTTTTCACAATTATTTTACGAGAATAAATGGCCTTTTTCTTTCTTTTCCTTTTTTCTATTGCAGTATTAACTGTAAACTAAATTTGAGTATAGGTTCCCACCAGACATGTTTTACAACATATATAATATGTAATAATTTGTGTCATATATAACGTTTATTCTACAAAATAACCTTGTTGAAAATTCCAGAAATCATGACTATGCAAATAGTTTTCATTTCAAAAGGTCACCGTCTCAGTGAGTATCGAAATTGACTTCACGTTGCCCACAACAGACATCCTGCAAGGTCCTGCCTTCAAGCAGTCTGCACCAAGATCAAATAGACTTTGGTGAGCCACAGCCGTCAGGGTTGGTCAGCTACACTCACCACTCATCTTTAGCAGCGGTTGAGAAGGACATGTGAACGCTCAGAGGGTTTAGCGTGAGGCTGCTGTGGTCCGGACATCTGGCTGCGCCGTTGCCACACACAATTAGCCTTGGTGTATTTTTGTTTACATATTGGTACAGCTAACCAATGCAGCAAACATTTATAATGGGTTTCATGAGTCCATATTTAGCTCATAATAATAATAGTCACAATAACAATTTAGGTTTTAACCAACCCAGCTGTGTGCAAAGGAATGTGTTGTGTTTACGTCTAAGTGTTTGTCACAGTTGAGGCCAGAGTTTTAGGGCCAGATCAGATTTATAATGCTTGTTTTGCCCGTGGGAAATAGGGGGCAGAGGTAGTAACGTGTGACATACAGTCCTGTCCTTGCACAGTCCTTCCACACATCGAGAATCAATAAACCTTTCTAATTGAGGTGGCACTGGGAATAGAAATGGCATCAGTATGTTTTGCAGCACCGGAATGTTCTTTATGTGTATTCACAGTGTGTAATTCAGTGTATACGCAGGTCACATTATATGTTCAAGTTCATCCTGTATGATGGTTTCATCTGTTGACAAATCTGTGTGTAACATGACCCCATGATGACTTACTAACTGGTCAGCAGTTTTGCTTCACTGGGATGATGTTCAGCTTCAAGGCTATAGCAAGTCAGTGTATTTGACCGCTGTGCTCCACAGTGGGCTTTATAGCGAACAAATCCTCCTGTTACCTCTGGCTAACACAGAGTCTACTCCTTTGAATTCTGCTTTTTATTACCCTGGAATTTAGTGTTGACAGGACGAACATGGTGCGAACTTTGGAGCTGTCAAAGGCTTCTTGTCACTTTGACAGCCTCAGATGGAAAATTCTTATTACAATGCATATGCATGCTCGAGGTGTTGCTAATGGAGCTGTAAAGGTATGCATTACTTCTGTCAAAGATCTCTTATTTTTTGCTCTTACTTGTCATTCTTACTTGTCAGTCAGTGAAGAGATGAATGCGTCAAGGTTTTTGTTAGCAGTGGTAATTGAGGACATTAATGCTCCAGCATATATTAATACTGCAGCATATACTCCAGCATATATTAATACTGCAATAATACTACTGAGAGGTAGACTTGTTTTTCTTCGATGAATCAATGGAAGGTATGCATGTAGTATGGATGTATGCAGTGATGGACTGGGAACAAAAAACGGCCCTGGCATTCCCACCCACCAGTGGCCCACCTGCGGGAGGAACCTTTGACAAAGGAAAGAAAATGCAGTGATGGTGAATGAAAACTCCCATGCTATAAACAACTCAACAAAACATAGATTTGTTAATGCACAACCCCAGTGCATTAAAAAATGAATAAATCATCGAAGCCAGCTTCTTCATAATCCAAACACGATTGAGCTTATCTTCTGTAGCCACACTTAATCTACCTGCTGCAACCCTCCCTACTGCAGCATTGGTCTTCATCCCTGTTGCTTCTGGTAATCCACATGCAGACCCACAGCAGGCTTGTTGTTCTGTGTTGGTTAGTTCCATAGAGTCGTTATCCATGTCTATCTCTTCGTCCTCCTCTTGCTCATTTTGTTCTTCCTCCTCCTCATGGTGCCATAGACAGTGAAAGAAATACACAGTCCTCATGGTCCTGGCTTTCTCCCTGGTGTGCTGGCTCCAATGTGTCACTAACATTAGTGTAAGCAGTATTATTACTAGTGCTTGCTGAAGCTGCACTTGTTTAAAAAAAAAAAAAAAATCTGTCAGTTTTCAGCATTTTTTCAACCAATAGTGCTCTCTTATATTTCTCTCTCTCTTTTTCTCCCCCCCCCCCCTTGTGTTGCTTGATGCCTTGTTTCATTTTTTGTTGTCAACAGTATATCTTCCAACTTCCAACAACCATGCTGATACGCAGACTTGGTATACTCGATTCTCTATTGAAATTCCCAGAAGGCATTGCTTAATTTAAATTTTTGCACACAAATAATCAAATAAAATTAATGCGGGTAAATCTGTTTTATTTCAAACCACGCATGTTTTTGAACATCTGATCAGAATAAGTAATTTTTCTACAAAACAATGCAGACTGTTGTATTGGTTTGTGACTTTAGACTGTAGAGGGTATCCATGACTGTGATGTTGAGAGACTCACGTGGTATAAATATAATAATTAATTGGATTGCTGTACTGATAGGTGTGAAGAATTGGAATAAGTTTGTCTATCATTGGGCCAAAGACAATGATTAATATCGCTTGGAAGGGGTCTGAGAGAAATGACATGGGCCGCCATTTACAATTAAGGGGCCGCATGGCTGTGACAATCATTCTGCTCTATGATTGACCGGCCCATTGGCCCACAAGGGCCCGTGGCCCCTCTGTCATCTGCCCAAATTCCAGATCATCAGTCCGTCACTGTGTGTATATGTATATTCTCTCCAATAATGTTTACACACTTTTGAAAAAATAGCTTAAAAGCATTGTCGAGCAGAGAAAGAGGAGCAAGCAGTAATGCATGATAGAAATTAATGCATAGTTTAATTATCTCGTCCTTTCATTCCATTGAAGAGATGTAACTATTACAATTTTGTATTTTTATTTGGGATTAAATATGTGTGCATCATGCAACGTGACACTCTGTGAAAGCATGTCCAGCGTGCAGGCTTTGTAACAAAAAGAAAACAGGAGATAGATGATTGTTCAAAAGCTTTGCTGTCCTGTTTTGATGGAGTTGACAAAAGGAGTCATGCTTGACTTCACTGGCCAATCAGGAGTCCTGTGTCTGCAAGTTGAAAGGTTAACTGGCTCATTAGTCGATGCCCTTTTTGATATGGCTAATTATCATCATTGTTTGCCGTTGCTACTTGAGGCTTTCTAAAATGTCCCAAAAAATCCTTTTGAAGTCTTACATTTTTTTTGAAGAATGAGTTGCACTGATAAAATTTGGAATGGTTTTGTTTGAAGAATAGATTGTCTGATTGTTTGTTATTCATTCCTACAATTTTGGGAGATGATTAATGTATGAGCCATATTCCAGTAGCTAGAGTTCTACTTGGCGGTAATGATGTACAGTACATGCCAGCTGTGCAAAGGGTGCGCCATAGTTTAAATGATTAAGTGTTTTATTGCTTAACAACACTTCACTCACTAGTTCAGACTTTTCAGAAACACATTTATAGGGTTCACAGCCTTGTGTGGGCCTGGGGAAATGTATCTGCCTTGACATTGTTGAAGAATTGAATAAGAGGCACTTGAATTAACCTGGCTTGTCTCAGTTAACTGTTATTTTGACGCGTGCACAATAGAAAATGTGTTGTTGCAGAAAGAAAAGGAGGCAAAGGAGGGGTTTCAAAAAATCATTTCTCTGAAGAGCAGTGAACAAATGGTGTGCCACAAACTATCTTCACTAATAATTAATTTAACAGCAGATTAAAATTGTTATGTGGAATGTAAAAGTGATCAAGTTACAAAATGGCCTCACACAAGTTGTCTTGATCGAGTATTTCATGTGAACTTGTTTGAATGTTTACAATTAGACTCATTACTCAATAACATAGTGTTTTAATTACAATTACATTATTCAGATAATTAAATACTGTCCCTCCCCACATGTAGTAATGTCATTATCTATTAAAAAATTGTGATAGGAGAAGATATTGTTATAAAATTGTCATTACAGTCAGATTGTTCTCAAGTGATTTATAAAGAACTAATAATATGTGCATCCATCCCTCTGTAGCCTTACTTTTGCATTTGTGCACACCCCTAAATCTCCCATCTTTGCTCTAGGCAGTATGGGTAATCATTAGCAATGCAAGATTAAGTACATCCAGACTGGTCTGGATTTGCTCAGGACAGAGGTGAAGTGATCACAGAGCAGCTGTTTGGCCTCTTTGGTCTGTAGGCAACATGGCCGGACGAGAGATCAGGCGTGGGCCAAGTCATTAGATGAGACGATGGCGTCACTGTCAATATTTGCACAATGCAGACGTTAAGGTGAACCTATTAACCCCATCTGAACTTGAGAGTCTGCACTCTGAGAAGGTTTTTTTCTCTCTTTTCTCTCTTTTTCCCTCTGTCTTAATATTTAGGTGTCTGTCCATTCTCCCTGACAGGGTCAACCGTGGGATAACAAGATTTTGACTGGCTGCTTACAGCTGGGGTTCCTTACTGTTTACAGGTTTATGCCAGCAGCTTTAAAGAGGTTTTCTGGCCTTTGTGCTGCTTACATTATCCAGTCTCTATTACATCAACACTCTTTACAGCCCTAATTGAGAATTCTTACTCATACATTCTTACACTTGAATTTGTAGAGAAGAAGTAATTTATTTGCTACTTTAAATCTCCTTAAAATGAAGGCACATTTTAGTTTAATTGAGAATGACATGGTGTTTATACTTTTCAAACATTTCTCATAACATTATCAAATTGCCTTTTAATCTGTTATGCTCAGTCAGTCATTGTATTAGAATCTCAGTCACTTTAAGAGCAAATAAAAGACTCACAGAAGCAATCTAAACAGACAATAATGTATAGCTTGTGGGGTGGCCCCAATGCCTTAAGTGGACCTGGCTATTGACAAATTTGCAGCTGTAGCATAGAAAACAGCAGACCTGCATTTCAGAATATATTTTGGCATCAGCCATTTTTCAACGAATGACTTGGTGTAAACTTAACCTGGCTTGTAGTGTTTAGAAAGAGGAAGAGGAAGAGGGAGGAAATAGGCTGTTACATCCAATCAGAGGATGCAGGCAATCCATAGGATTTTAACTGCTGACAAATCAGTTAGATAAAAAAGGTATCCTGGCAAAGACTGAGCAGATAGTGTCTGTGTATGTGTGTGTGTGTGTGTGAGTGTGTGTGTGTGTGTGTGTGTGTTTAGCTTTGAGTATGTGAAGCTTTCAGCTCTTATAAGCCACCATCTCAACAACCATTTTTTCTGAGCTTTGGGCAGTGGACTGTTTGCTAAAGGGGGAACTCTAGCTTTCCTTATTCCAGACTTCAGCAGCCCGCAGGAAACTGATAATCAGTCACCAGAGAAGTTTTTTGAGGCTGGGAAGACAAACAAAGACACCCACTACAAACACCTACTGCTTGGCTGGTCTCAACTCCTTATCCACTCTGAAATCCACCGGGTAGACTGGGGCCACCGGCCAGGGTCAGTGAGGTTGAAATAGCACAGCTACTTCAGTTTGACCCCTTAACTAGGGCACAACCGCCATCCTTCATTTGATCTGTCAACAGATATCCCATCCGCCTCTCAGGCTTATTTAGCCCACTGACAGATGAATGCCTGTAATTGGATTTACGTATATGTATTCATTTATGTGTGCATGCGTGCATGTACATCTATCTTTTTTTCAGGGTTACTCTGTACTACTGAGACATCCAATTATGATGAACAAAAACTCCACAAGAGATTATAAAAATAGCAATGAGAAACTAAAAGCTAACATTCACAACATGGTTTATGTAATTTACAAGGAAATATTAATGTGCAGCATTTTCATTCAAATTTAAAATACATTAATTCTGGGAGTAATGTACAGAGGGGTTTCTTTCTGTACTGCCACCCTCTGAATTGGCAAGCAGCCTACTGGCACTTAATAAGAGAATGTCTTAGCAATGACACAATTTCACAGACAAAATGATCACATACAATTAATATCTTCATTCTGGGGTGATCGCCTCTTCATTTATGCGTGAAGAGAAGATGCTTTCAACTGTATCATGTTTTCAAATCATTTTTTTGGCCACTTTGTGTGTAATCATCCTCACGTGCCTGGATGTGCAAGCTCTCACAGGCTCTCTCAAATTATCTGCATATTTTCATCTCCAACTCAAATGTGGGAAGCGTATTTGAAGTCCATAAATGGATCAGTAGCAGTGCAACCGCCGCTCCATGGTTCCCCACAGTGAAGCATCTCGGCACTGTCACACTGCTCTCTAATTTGAAGGAGCTCTGCTCAGGCCTGAAACACCAGAGAGCGGCAAGACACTCTCCGGCTCACTGTTGTATAATTAAAGGAGAAATGTTTGCCTCGGTAGCCTTGTCACACCAGTGTTAAAACCCTTGTTAGCCACCAGTGTTTGATTACAAGGTCTTTGTTGCTGGTCAGTGACCACTGGACACACAGCTTTTGAGTGTGTCTTGCGTATGAGGTGTATGTGTGCGTGACAAATATATGGAACAGAATAAGGAGGGAAACATCAGATTGAAGCACCACATGTTAGCACTTCTTCCCAAATCCCTCCCGTAAACTTACTGAATGAGATTTAATATACGTAAAAAATAGCATTGAAGATTCTTTCTCTTCTTACATAACGCTTATGACCAGTACAGTCTCGCTAAATTATTAACAACACACTGTTTCATTTTAAGTCTCAAGTTACAAAAGCATTGTTGTAAATCAAATATTATTCAAAGTCACTTGAGATAAGTGAACACACAACTTCAAACTTCTAAAACTCAAATTAAAATACATTCTCCTTTTTTTGAAGTCTACATGCAATTTGAAAGTTTTTGCATTGAATTCTTCTGGCTCTGTTGCTCCTGACAGCTGACTACTGAAGGAAAATGTTTTCCACATCTGTGACCAGGTCTTTACTCCAAACCATACTATAAAGAGCATCAAGCGTGTGTGATTTAGAGTTTGTGGGATGTTATCCACACTCATACAGTAATTTAGATCATCAGAACCAATGTATTTTATGATTGTTTTTGTAAGTTAGTTTGTGTGTGTATGCCTTGCTGAAGTCATGTGCATATTTGTTTTGTTGCATTTGTGCACTAATCAGACAAGGAAGAGATACTGTTGTTTTTCTCTTACCCGTCGTCTTTATTCCATGTGTGTTTATGTCTCCATGTGAGTTTTAGGCAGGAAATTGAGCTGGGAGATACCTCTGCATGGCGGGGGTCTAGTGGCAAGATTTAACGGCAGGGGTCATGGGTCAAAGGTGCCTCCAGGTTCCAAATTTGCAACTTGCCCAGATCCTGTCCGGGCTGCTGTCAAAGTGGGCAGCCAGCCGAACTCTAATGTGTATTAGCAAGACAAAGGGAGAGGAGAGGGGCGGGCACAAGATGGGCTTTGATTTCTCTGAGATTTATGGGCGTGATTAAACAGCTTTGAATAAACTGGGTTTGCGCATTTTCTCTATCGTTTAGCTACATCTGAAGTCTCTGGGGTTTGTTCCCGGGAGACAGACCCCCTGGATAAAAAGGCAACAAACCTAGAGAAAGAGGAGAGGAGGGTCGCAGCTTCCTCTGAAGTCCTCACATCTCCCATTCAGGAACCTATCAGCTGGCTGCAGTCCATTGTATGTGCTGCTTCACGACCATTACTGCCTCACCAGAGGAATTCCCAACCGAAGACTTATGGAAATGATCCTGATGCGTTCCTGGGATACCAAGAAAACACTTGGCTGCCTACATGTAAATGTCCTTAGCTGTTGTTTTGCAACAGTTTAACACTTAGGAGAGTCAGACATGTCAGTGAAATATCCTGGTATTTATAAAGTAGTTAAACAGTGTTAATGTATGTTAGCCACCAAGGTAAGCATCCAGGGGATGGCGATGAGGTGGCTTCCTCTCAAGCCTCTCTCCCCCATCCTGCATGTCCTGCAGTAAATACTAAGTGCCCCCCAGTGACCCTCAAAGTGATAAATAACCCTTAAGGTTAAGCACGTTTGAAATGGAGCTGTGAGGCCATTATAGGCCTCCGGAGTTTTCTTGACATCTTCAATATGTTATCTGTTTGCCCAGGGACTTAAACCAGGGCAACATTAACTGGCCTCTCTTTTGTGTCAGGACTGACGATGTTAGGAAGAGCCCAAGTAACTTGTGAATGGGATTTGAATCGACCGTTGTTTAGCGCATATTTAGCAGCCATAATACCTGAACAGTATAAAATTGACCCAGGTTTTGTAAAATATGTGTGTGTGTGTGAGTGTGTGTGTGTGTGTGTGAGTGTGTGTGTTTGTGTGCGTGTGTGTGTGTGTGTGTGTGAACGTGTGTGTGTGTGTGTGCGTATGATTGCACCTTGGCATCTGGTAGGCAGCTAAAAACAGGTTGGTGTTTATCTGTCATGGCTGCTGGTGTTATCTGATGACTTCCGGAGTCTGAAGATGCTCTCATTCATGTCGTACAGAACTAACATAAAACTGACATGAAACTTTTAGAGCATCTAACACTTATTTACACATTTAAAGTTCACCCTCTGATCAGCATCTGTCCAACGATAGTAAAAACACATATAGGGAAGGAACATGTGGGAGGTTTTCACAGTTTTATTTATGTGCTGTCAGTGTGATTTTAAATATATATATGTAGAGAGAGAGACAGAGAGACAGAGAGAGAGAGTTGAGACAAGGTATGTGTCTCCCAATATTATATAATCAATTTGTGGGTATTAATACCTATTACTAATGGCAGACACTAAAACCTTGTTGTTAGTATAAAATTTGATTTATTCTACAATGTTGAATTTTAGGAATCGTTTTTTACCACGCCTTGTGCACACTGTAGTTTTGTACACGTGAGTGCTGGCAGGCATGAACTTTGTTACTGATGTTAAGTATAAGACATCTTTACTGCATTTGATCAAAGAGCAGAATCATATTTCAACAATCCAGTGTGGTGTCAACTTCTAAGAGGGAGCATGAGAGAAGATCAGTGTCATGTTACCCCAGTATTGCTTGTTTAAACCACAAAAAAGAAAAGGAAAATGTATCTTCTTCAGTGCGGGAGAAACAGCAACACATTTTACATCATGTGACTCAAACAACCAACTACAGAGTTTTGATCATTTAAAAAAAAAAATCAAAGAAAAGATCTTTGGAGAAAATGTGTTACAAGTACATATTGATGGCAGTCCCCACCTAATGGAACCTTAAACAATGTCATCCTTCACAAGGTTGTTCTTGCCATGAGCATTCACCACAGACTGCTTAGATGCTTAATGTAGGTTAAAACACAATTTAATGGACTCCTGCCAATTGGTTATCTCCTAGACATGTAAAATATGTTCCACTTTTACCAGCTGCAACATTAGTGATGCTCACACGTTAGTGCCTGACTAATTATAATCCAGTCTTATAATATATATGATTATGAAATAGACCCCTCTGTATAATGAGTACTTTGACTCTTGGTACTTGATTGTCATGCTTATACTTCAGTCCGGAATACTTCTGCCACCACTTAATAAAACAATTGCTAGAACACATGAATAAATCCTTTACTGACATCTAGTGGTGATACCTTCACCTCACAAATCCAGGCAGTGGACTCAATTTCTCGAATGTGTGTTAAAAGCTTTACTTTACTATGGAATCTAAATATGTCACATTTTTCATCACAGACACGCTGTTGAGGCATTTTTTCTGATTCACGTTTAACTGTATTCTTTTATGTCGTTTTTCTAAAATAATGTGGCAAGTTTCCAGCAGTTAATGATAATGTCCTTAAACTGTAGCCAGGTGGTGCTATTTTTATAAAGTGTGTCTGTTTCTAGTCCGGATAAATGTGCATGACAAGCTATTTGATGATCGGTTTTAATGAGAAATCCATTTTATTATAAGTCACTGCGTACACACTGGTGTTTTAAAATTTTTCAAAAGCATTGATTTCTTTCACAAAGTCCTCATTCTTTATTTACAGTGTAAACTCAAAGCATTTATCTTATCTGAGTATGTCTACGTGGTGTTCATATATGTCACCCTAAGGTGAACACCCTGGGAGTGTTTTTTGTCACAGCTCCACCAAGTGGTCCTTAATTAACTGAGCTACTACGAGGAGCTTCAACAGTCTTCAACCCTTTTGCCATTTGCTAGTCACTGCACACTACACTGTTAATACATGCGCTAATGTGAGTTCAAAGTAAGACCACTGAACAAGAAATATATTTAAAAAAGGTCAGTGTGTGATATGAACCCTAAATGTATACTTGCACACAGGGCATTCAACCAATCTCTTTAAATTCTAAATATAGTTGGACCTTCCGACAAATAATCATTAATTCAAAGGGGTTTATTTAGAAGAATACTGACACAAAGGCATACTGGAGTTTGTACAAAGCAAATTAATCACAGGACATGACACACTTTCATCACAAAGTAGGCTATACAGTTCAAGAATAGTATAAAAGCACCATTTTTTTCAAAACTAGATTACAATATGCAAAACCATTTTTTTATTTGGCATATCAAGTACAATTATAATTCAGAAAAACTTCATGAGTTTATTAAGACTTCTTATTGTTAATTTTTTTTTTTGTTGAGGAGTTCTATCATTTCCTTCAAGACAAACAGATATTCTAAGTAAGGCACGTGGTTCAAAGCATTGGACACTCCAAAAAAAGCTTGATACTCTTGCAGTTTAAGCGACATCTCTTTGGCACAGCTGCATGATTTGTGAGAGACAAAAAAAGTCTATCACATAAATGAGCATGATAATGTTAACTTGACAACTATGTACAAAATGTATGTAAAAATGTTATAAATATGTCTAAAAACCACAGACACTATGTACATCTTTGTACTGAAGGAAGGCAGGATTACTCATCTTTGTTATAATCACACATGATGGATTTGTGGGTGCCAGCATGCAACAAAAGTCAATATGTCGCCAACACATATAAACACACGTTAAAGACAATCTGTCACCGCAGGTTGACATGAAGTGACACTTTGTTAAAATTCACAATGCAAACAGGTGTGAATTTTTCAGCATTTGATGGGAACATAATGGATACTGAAATATAGCAAATGATCCCCTGCTGTGATAAATGTCTCCATTTTGTGTTTACAATTTTTAGTGACACATGCACTTTTGTTGTATTGTTGTGGGATGTCAGTCTGGTCTGTGGGCAGTAGGCACAGTGTGATGTTGTTGTAAGGGGTATCTTACAGTAACTACCCCTCCTCTTTTCTCCTCTGCTCCTTCTCTCATTCTTTCTTCCTCAGGACGATATAAATGAGGCCGCTGATGAGACAGAGAGGGAAAGCCACCCAAGCCAGCACATAGGCGTAGCCGTATTGTGTGCTGTTTACATTATCAGCATTATGATTCATCACGGTGTAGATGATCGCCCCGCACATCACAAACACACCTAGGACAAACGAGAAGAGTGGTGAGGAGGATCTGAAGGCATCTGAAGGCAGAATGATCTCACGACTCCACCCGCATCTGCTCGGGGTGTGACCCGTCAGCGTGTGATGAAGTCATACTCACTTGCCAAGATCTGGAAGATGGCAGTGAAGAAGAAGCGTCCGCCCTTAACCAGTTTGAACAGCTGAAACACGAACGCAATGAGGGAGAAGAAGCAGAATAGCAGGGACAGGATCATGAGGGCTTGCACTGCCTGGATCCAGTCTAGAAGACAGATGAAGAGCATGCATTCAGAACTTTTTCCAGTCATAAGGCAATACCAAAAACAATACATCATTTTATTTTTTCCTGGAATGCTGACTAACCTTCAGTGCTGGCTGACTTGCAGTGGTATCCTCCATTATTTGTCTTGCAGCTGTACCATAGGTCTGTGCTGCTATCCCCATCTACAGACCAGGTCTGGTAAACACAACAACACAGAATACGCTGAAGCATCCGCAGCATAACTTAGGGCTATAATCGCCAACAGCAATAAAAGTTAATGACCATTACAATAAAGAAACTAGAGTCGAGCTTATTTACACTATGCCCCTGTTCCATTCTGATTTTTTCCACAATTCAAAAGTGAATAAAGTCTAACAGAACAACTTACACTGGCTGCTGTCGACACGATGAGAAGAGTGAGAATGATTAGGTGCAAAACAAGCACTCCAAGCAGAATGAGCAGCATTTTGTCAAAGAGATCTAGAAGGATACAAGAGACAAAAAAGGTCAATCCCCATGAGTTTCCCAACCCTCCATAACCCACGTTGAGGCGTGCAGTTCAAAATTAGCTCATTTCAACGCCAGATGGCGCTAGTTCCTCATATCTGCACCAACCGCAATGTTTACCTGAATGTGAAAGTATCCTCTTACACTGAAACGTAGAAAGAAAGAAGGAAGGAAAAAACTATAATTTCTTCCTGATGTGGCTAACATGGGCAATGTTGAGTTAAAAAGTCGAACTGTAGTGATACTAAATCGATTCTCAAGTTGAGTTCACGAACCGTTGATCTAGTTTACAACTACAAAAGATTTGATTACAACTCAATTTAAACAATGCGCGCTTGCATAATGAGTGAACAGCTCAGGAGAAAAAGCTCGGCGAAAACGAGGTCGATGTGAGCAAGAACGGCTGATTCAAGACCAATCAATGCATGATGCTGGAAAACAAACTCAAGTCAACCATCTTCATGAAAAACATTCCAGCGTAGTGCCGCCATGCGCGAGCCTCAAGCTTTAGACTATCTAGTATGAGGGGCTAAATGTACAATGGTGACGCACAAGACGAGACGCACTTATGACACGCAGTTGCTTTTTCCCTTCATATAAGTAAATCCAAAATCGATTTAAAGCCCAGGGGTGACGTGCTGTTGTAAGAGTTGGGGGAAAAGTTAATAAAAAAAATAATTTCATTGACAAAAACAAAAGGAACTCCAACACATTGGTCCAACTTACAAATAGGCAAAGCGAGAGGTTGTTTCCGAGAAAAAGGGAGTGAAGAGCTGGGGAAAGTATCAGCGACGTTCTGCTTCTCTCGACGTCTTCCTCTGTAGCTACTATTCCAGATGTGGCTCACACACCCCATCAGACTCCGCCTGAGAAACACCGCCCTGCAGGCCCTGCACGTCACCAGCGGCCCGTCCTAAAAGTTTTCCCTTCTTTTCTTCTTTTTGTAATTTCGTGGTAGCCTATCATCTGGATTGTCCTAAAGTACACAGGATTGTTTAAAGAATCCTATGCTATTATTGTGCAAACCGCAAACAATTCTGTGACTGTCTGCATTCGTAGGCTACTCTAAGAATCATCCATTATTTCAGTCCTAATAAAAAAAAACAGCATTCTGACATGAGCAGACAAATTCCAATGGGGGGCATGATGTGTCTATGATACTCAATCATTTTATGATTGATGTGTTATCAGTGCATTTTACAGCTGTAATATTTCTTCTTTAAAGCGCTTTATCCTGCATCCCAAGGTGTTCACTATTCACATACTCCACCATGAATCTCTGTTAATGTTTTGTCTTTACAGGCCACACCAACTGACCCCCACCGACTGGCAGGACTTAAATGTGCACACTGAGCTAAACCTCACATGTACAACAGTGTTCTGTCCAGATGGTGTGCGTGAGTTTGTGTGCGTGTGAACAGAACAGCCCTCTGGAAGCCCCGCGGTATGCCCAGAATGCCTAAGTGTGTGAAGCAGTCCTCCTGTTTACTCCTGCGTCTGGAGCGATAGGGGAGTTTGTCCAGTGCCAAAGGGTGTTAACATGTTGTAAGGTTTCGACCATGCTGAATTGATAAAAGGGCTTGGATCTCCCCTCACACATGATTCAACGATGAAAGACATAGATTGCCCACCACAACCTGTGGTTCTGCATCCCTCATCACACTGTGTTTTAAGGCCATTTCCTGACAACAAAGTGGCAAACCAAACAAGAATGCAGATGACATTGACACCAGCACACATTTGCTGTTTTGAATCCACCCCTAGATCAAACGTGATTGTGATCAGCTGTTTGGTCAGAGAGCACAGCCCGTGCCTCTCTCTCTCCTCTCTCCCTTGCAGTTCTTGGCTCGTCAGATGGATTCCTGTGGTCTGTGTTTGTAAACATGTGAGGGGAGGAACTGTTGCCCAGGCTCACTGTTGGATGCCGGGTGAGATAGTGCTGTGAGCCCTGGCAGAGCTGGAGGGGGCAGAGAGAGAGGAAGCAGAGAGAGAGGAAGCAGAGAGAGAGTTCTTTGACCATCGGCCAGTCAGCTGGAGATAATGCTGATGAAGATGTAATTGGTGCAGTGGTCAGGTGGAAGGCAGCGCCAGCAGCTGCAGCAAGGTGAGAAGTCAAACATGGCTGCTCAGCTGGAGCAGGTGTGCGGGATGATACTATAAATGTCACAGCCGTCTTACACCCCTCTTTAATCAGAGGATTCACACTCAATCCTGCACTGTTACTCACAGCATAGACATACAGAGCGGGTAGTAAATAAGGGCAGGTCTATTTCTAAAGTGTACAAATCCATTTAAAGAAGAAAAACAAAGATAACTTAAAAATGCAAAGCTCTGTTGCTGTAAGCTCTCATAATTCAGGATCTGTGATACATTCCTCAGTAAATGAAGCTTCACTGCAGTAAGCAACACAGTACCCCACCCTTACTTCCCTGCAGCTTTATTTGATTTAATAAGACTGCACTCATGTAATTAAACAGTGGTTTAATATTTCTAAAAACATTCACACATTGCCTTTTTAATGAATCTTTCATACAGTTATTGTTTGATGTGTTGTGATAATGATTTTCAGAAGCCATTGCCAAAAAAAATCCCCAGTTATTGTGAGGACACCCTGCATGCCAAACCCTCTGACGGATTACTTCGTGCTGTCAGTGATAGCTCAAGGCTCAACCATAACTCTGAAGCTTTAGGATCTTTCCTATGGCTGATAGCACTGGAAACCATCCGAAACCATTGACCCATTAAACAACAACAAACAGCTCCTCTTCTCTTCTTCTTTTGAAAGGGTGGGATTACGAAGCAAAGAGACAGGAGCAGCTCACCGCCGGTTACTATAGTCACGGCCATTGTGGAAAAAGCTGCAGTTGAAATTTAAAACCAACACACCCTCCTTTATTGAGGGATTCACAAGGTGAGCTATTTGGGATAGTTGGTTATTTAGAAAGTGACAAGTTTGTGGCTATACTAGAGTGTTTTTCTGTTTCCCTAAATAAACCTCACAGGTTTGAGCAAAAGACTTACATTGCTGTTTAAGCAGTACCTCAAGCAGGAGCGTAGCACAAAATTCTGGTCCCTGTAGAAAGGCCTTTTCTGTGGGCCCCTCCCCGCATCCACAGCTGTTCATTCTAGCATAATTTTGGGCCCTCCTCAAATGAGGTTCCTGGGTACTCGGTCCCCTTTTCCCCTGAGTCTGACGCCCCTGACCTCAAGCAAAACAAATGACCTAAAACAAAACCTCAGAGGCGTTGTGGTGATTTCTCCGTTGTTTATTGAGAATACAAATTGTAATGCTATGAAACATTGGGCTGTGACTTTATTGGAGAAACTCTGTTTCTATTGGTGTAGATAACTCTAGTCTGAACATGAATCCTCTATTCTTACAATCATAGTATGTTGACTTTGTTATTGGCCGGGAGTCAAAGTGAGTTCAAACTTTCAGTTTCTTTTTGGCATCAATGCAAATGATCTTAGTTTCTTTCAAAACCACAATCGGCCAGCCTTCCTCTAGAGCTCATATCAAAAGTCAAGTCAACACTCGTGTCCCAGTCACTAGAATGGGCTGCTGCTGTGTGACAGAATGAGTCAGCCTCAGTTTAAGTCCAGCACTGGTACACAGCGCTGGGCTGCAGGAGTGGCCTAATGACTCTTTTGGACTGCTCCAGCTCCAATACCATACACAGGACTGAGGGAAGGGTGAAACAATTAGGGGTTAGGTTTTGGACATGATTCGGATTTGGCTGTTTAGAGGATGTCTTAGTGGAACAGCTGGAGAGTAAATTTTACTTGTGGGAATATGAAGGAATGGTGAAACGCCTCAGTGCTCCTTCACCTATGGAAGCCACTGCCAAAACAAGAGGAAACACTAAAGCGCTGAAGTCAGTCTGGTCAAATGTCATCAGGAGAAGCTGATGACAACGCCTATGCATAAAAAAAAAAAAAAAACTAAGGATATCTCACCGGACATCTCTGAATCATCACAGCTGGAAAAAGTTGGGATCTACACAGCACACAAGTGCTCACAGAACCTCAAGCTTTTGTTAGTTTGGCAAGTTTGTGTTTGATCGAAATGCCGTGTCAAATCCAAAAATGCATCACTTTATATTGTTTTTGTTAGTTATTTGAAACCACAGACAGTGTCCATTCCTCTTGAAGATGCATTCTCTGCTTTCCAGGATGTGTACATCTCTTTCCTCATGCCACCCCATCCTCTTGGCTGAACCAGCCTCCCTGTTGCGGCTCTTTGTGTTTGTGTTGCATCACTTAGTGACTATCAGATAACATCCCACAGAGCATAGCCCTCTAGACGCAGATGTATGTTAAAGGAATGCACACTCAACAAGGTCATGTCAAACTGTTCACACACAGTGACACTGATAAAACAGTGCAGGTTTCACGCAACATAAACATGAACAAAATGTCCTCACAAAAAGACACATTTCTTTCACTGGCTTCACATTTAACCAGGCCTCAAACTGTAATGTCTGCAGCTCATCTTTGAGAGGCTGGACTATGAACTACATCTCTGCTGTGTATAAAACAGTACAGGCAGGTCTGTGTAAGTGTAAAGTAGGATCACGTTAGAGCATCTGTGTTGTGCATGCCCCATCTCACCTCTTCCATTTTAAACTCTAAATCTCCACAATAGACTGTGACTGAGCTGAAGATCTCCATTGGTTGGGCGTTAAATGAGATAGAGTAGGCCAAGATGTTATAGTGGTGAAAAAGCTTCTTTTTTTCCTTCAGAAATGGGCCTGTCCCTGTGCTGGAACAACAACCAAATAAATCAGAGACATACGGCATTACGAACTCCAGATTGTGGCACCCTAGTGATCCTAAACATGTGCTAATCATTAGCCCCTGGCTTCCTGTTGGAGTCGATGTGATCAGCACACACATCCCAAAAAAGGGAGACCAGCATACAAACTGTTGCTTCAAATCAGAGTGATACTGGCCTCAGTGGTTTGGAATGAAGCAATAAAAGCTGTAAAAGAATTCAATTTGAATTGCCTTGCTCTCATTTTCTACACAGTTCTCACTGCTCTGTTATCTATGGATAAATATCTAAGCTGGATGAGACACACTCCATGCAAGATTCCAATCAAATATGGCTGAATAAACTTAAGGACTCGCGCCCATATGATTCCTCACACCTAAAATCCACTTCAACTTCCAGAGAAGACAATCGTTCTTGTCCTCTTGTTGTGAGTGGTTCTCTCTTCCTGCTGCTGTGATATCTTTTCCAGACAGTGTAGCTGTGCTCCTTTGACAGCTAACACTTCCTTTACAGGCTGCCAAGAATGACTTCATGTAAAGAATGGTGTGTGCCAGAAAATGTTTACTTTCCTGAAGTGTTGCCAGCACTTTGTAGCTTTTGTAAATCTGGTCTACCTGAGAGAATAAGGAGAAGGATTCTAACGGCCTATTAAGTGAGTTATCTAAGGCATGTATTTGTTGTAGCTTTGTAGAAGTGATATACAGGGCTGCCTCAGGGGGTCAAAGGTCATGATAGGCCAATGTAAACACCCTGCATTGAGCTTATTCACTTTTTGAGGTAAGATGTGTTGACATGATTAGCACTGATAAGTGCAGCTTTGGTACCCTGTGGTCATCAGGAGGTTTTTACACCAAATGTAAGGCACAAACTATTTTTAAGTCTGCGTAAAACAGCTGAGAGGTAGGTCAACAGAGTCTTGGCTTTTGGACAGCAAGCAAACGGCTAGCTGTTGTCTTATGTGAAAGAATGGAGGCACGCTGAAATAACAGAGTAATTATGCTGTACATTGTGGGCTATACTCTGAAGCGTTGCATAAAAAATGAATGAGAACTTCCTTGTTGCTGAACGAGCCTTCGTTTTATCTCTGTCTATATCTCACTGCTTAAGTTACAAGTCATGTGGCTGCTGACACATAAAACCAAACTTGATAATGGAATCCCTTATACAGTACTCATAGTGTTTTGGTTTTGTGTCAGTATTAGAAGAAGAAGATGTCTGGTCAGCCTTGCATGCTTTTGAGGAATGTGGTGAAACACATTAACAGCAATGGCTAGCCTAGTGACTGTCTAGTGGCCTGGCCAAAGGAAACTGTGGCAATGCTGTAAAGCCTGCGCTCTGGGTGTGTGTTGTGTTTTCTTGTCCGTCGGCATCGGTCTGGACCGCAGCCCAAGCTGCCTCTCACACACAATCTGCACATAACCCACAGATAGCTCCTCTCAGTGGAAGAAGAGTGAAGGACGAGGTATGGATAGATTTATAAATTCTGGCAGACACAGAGATGCACCAGCACGTATCAATACGTAACAATAACTACGTGAGTTGCTCAAAACCTTTCTTTTTAGTAAACTCTGAACACAAACAATGTTCTCAATGCTTGTGTTCATGTGTAGAGCCCCTTGTGATACTTCGTGCAAAGTGTCATGTGTGTCGAGCTTTGTTATTGTTTAAAAGTGTAAAAGTGCCCCTAGGACTCCCATTCAAAAGGCCATCTGACCACAAAAGAAAAAATCTTAAAAGTGACAGTTCCGTTCTAAATGTGCTTTTAAACAAAAGTTTGACTTGGTTCATTCATAGAAATACCCTAGGTTGCATTTTGGCGAAAGTAACGCTTTAACACAACAAATGTGTCCAAAATCCACATTAAACATGGATCTTACAGATTATTACTTTAACCTTACTGCAAGCAAAGAAGTGTCCTCCCCCAAAAGTGCACATTTTTCACACACAAGAACAAGTTCCCAGGGAGACCAGCTTGATCTAAACAGACTACAGCATTAGTACTCCTATTACTCCATACTACTCCAGCAGGATTTAAGACATAGCAGATCCCACCCACTCCTATCCCAGCCTGACCATGCTCTTGATCCAGAGCGATGAGAGACGTTGGGATGTATTGTTATGCTTTATGCATTCCAGATGAGACCTTAGCCTGTTCCCCAACCCATGTGCGTGTTTAAAAACGTGTGTTCTTCTATGTTCCTATGTAATCAATTTTACCCTGTCATGACAACAGAAAGGTGGGGTGTGGTCAAAATCAACAAGCAATTTTACAAAGAGAAAAAATACTATCTATTCCTTGTTTACTTTAACTTTATTTTTTGTAGCATTTTCTGTCATGTAGCATTTGTTTTCTTTCAAACAAAACGGTTTGGAGAAGAATGACTATACATGAGGCATCAGCCATCATCGAAGACTAAACTGAGATTTTGAATGTGCAATCGGAAAAATTACATTAAATCCCATTCTTGGCTATATGGTGTGGGCAAGTGGTGAACTCAGAGAAGAAAATATAGCACAGCAGCTCGGATTGAACTCTGCTTTTACAGAGTTGTGGGGGGATGGGATGGAAAGACTTAATTGAAAACAGGGTTTGTTTTTATATTTTTTTCCATTATAAAATTACCCTTTAAATACAAGTACCTGGGCTCTTATTACAGTGGGCCTAGAATTCAGCCTCATCCTTGTTAAAAACTGGCCTACTGCAAGACCCAATGCCACTCTTATGGGCGTAATAACAAATATATCATACAAATACTATAAGTACAAACACGTGTTGACTACACACACAAAAGCTTGCACAAGTTGGAGATGCATGCTCGTTGAATAGTGAAGCCACAAAATAAATATCTCTCTGTGTTGCTTCCTCTTTCTTACACACACAGAAACTATACAATCACAATGCAGCTGACCACCTAAAATGCAACTTTGGGGATGTGGGGGTTTTCCGAAGAGAATATTTAATTCTCTGAGGTCATGGTTGGGTTTGTAGATCTCCAAGTCTGTAAAAACTACACACATGGTTGTGGGAGGAGGGAGTAGGGCGCTGGCCAAGTCCTGAGACTCACTAGACTTTGACTGCAGTGCAGTTGTTGCACAATAGATGACTGGAAACTTCATGGAAAACTGGAGACTCTGTGTCGAAGGTAAACTAACGTGTAACAGGTGGCTAAATCCTAACTCTTTCGGTTTCATTATTGAATTTGACTGTGGTTCTCCCGTTCAGAATTTTAATGATCTGTGTGAGATTACCAGTGCCACAATAAAGGCCTGGAAACAATTTCCAATGAAACTTGCTGGTGATCAGGACATTCCAAATTCTATTAACAGTTATTTCTGTTCTGAGTAGCATTTCCTTTGTGTGTGTGTGTGTGTGTGTGTGTGTGTATGTATGTGTGTGTGTGTGTGTGTGTGTGTGTGTGTGTGTGTGTGTGTGTGTACTGTCTGCTTGAGTTACTGTCTGCTTGCTGTCTTCAGTGAGAACCGATCGGACAGGCTGCAGACGACAGGCAGCTGGAGCGACCAAAACACACACACACACACTGCAGGCCACCCTGGTCACACCCAAGGCATCCCAAGCACGCAGGGCCAGGCACTCACACAGTGGTCTCTAAACATGTAACACTCTGTGGGTGACTCACTCTCACTATGAAAGACTGTGTGTGCATAGGCATATATGTGAAAGAGGGGTATCAGTGTTTGATAGTGTTTCAAATGGGAGCACTGTGTGGTGTCCCAGATGCATTGCTGGAGTATACCACATGTGTCTGATGAAGGGCTCAGCTAACAATAAGATTAAGAATGAATAGATATTGCTGTGACAGTGGGCTGAGTGTCTCTTGTCTCTCCTCCCATCCCAGGGGCCAACAGCATGGTGACCTCACCCTGCCTCCACCCCATACTTCCTGACTGGCCCAAAACAGCAGCACAGCTGGAGCACGCAGCAGGAGAATAAAGCAAGAAAAATAGGTTTGGCTTATTACTTAACCATTCTGTCTGTATTTGTTCCATCCTGTTCTGATTTCCATTTTGTCCAATCCCACTGTTGCTCACCAAGTCGGTCAAACACCTACGTAAGCACTTTTGCATTCCTGAACACAAACACACACACATACTCACTCCCATACACACTCCCATACGGCTTGCGGTTTTCACTGTCAACATGAAGTTTTTCTGGAGATTGTGGTATGAATGAGGCAGTGCTTTGCTTGACATGAATCTGGGACAACTTTCTTTGCCTCTCTTTGAGCATCCCAGTGAGCTGTCAATCAAAGTAAACAGCTACAGATGGAAAGGGTGGAGAGGGTTTTAACCAGGATTTACCATGCTAGGTACACTGCCAAAAGGCAATTGTCTGATAAAGGAAAGCAAGAAGATGGCCTCATGCTCAGCTGTGTCTTTCAAACTCACTCCCAGAAACGCCTCGACATCACGTGCAAAGCGTCACATTGAGTGTTTATGTTTAGTATAAACACTGGAGATAGATTTCAATGTCAAGCCTAAATCCAACCCGAAACCAAAACATGTCTCATTGCAAATGTGAGAATGTTAAGGATAATAGATCAAATGTTTGTGCTGTGCTGTTTTTGACACTTGTTTTAATCCAGTATTTTAGTGAATATTTACACCTAGAGCACGCGTGTCTGCATGATGGTGACTGTACAAGCCGTTAACACTATTGCACATTTGTCTTCTTTTTTTACCGTTATTAAAAAGAAAGCAGAAACAGGGTAAATTTAATATGTGCACGAAGATAATATTTTGTACATTATTGCAGCTTGTATATTCTGTCCATGCTGACTTTTTCTTTCAGAACTCAGTTTTTACAAATAACTCTCACTTATGTCCCTCTGCACATTATCCTCTTCTTCAGTCAATATGCGCTGCTGTTTTGAACTCATAAAATGAAGTGCCAATTGGTTTATTGAAGCAAAGTGTAAATCCAGCCTAATTCAATCTTATAACAATCAGAAAATAAAATAAAGACACCCCAACCCAACAGACAAATTAACAAACACACAATTCATTTGTTTATGGTCTTCTTGATCTGATTGGCTATGTAAACTTGGAAGAGCAGGCAAAGGAGAGTCAGAGCCTGGCCGGCAGGATGACTAAGAGAGCCAGCATCGGCCGGACTTTCCCCCCCTTCTCTCCAGTTCAGCCCTGAGGGAACCATGGCCAGAGGGAGGAGAGCATACACTGAATGACGAAGTTGTTAAATGGAGGACCAACACCCAGTACAGTATTTAAAGTCATCTCTCCACATGGAGCTCTGGCATTCTTCAACCTACTGTTGTTTTCCATCTCCAGACACGCCCTGATTTGGGATGCTACAGAGATTTGAATATGTATGAAGTTGCATGAAAACAGGAAGGTGATAGACTGTTATGGAAAGTCTGTCCAATTGGCTCTGCCAGAGCTGATATTACAGGGTACACTATGAAATCACTGAGGTTTAGTCTGTGTGAAGAATGGACACTGAGGTTTATGACGCTGACAGAGGAATGCACAGAGGCCTGAGCTCATCGCCTCATCCCACCCATCATAGTATAAAGTCAGAAATGAATGAGGAACATTTTAATTCCCCCTGAATATAGAGGGGAAGTATCAGCTATTGAGTTGCAGATCCTGTTGTCCTATTTTCACTTGCTTATGCATGTAAAAGAAAAAAGCTTGAAAACTAATATCTACTCACCTAGACTTAATTTAAAGTACTTTTAAGAATGTAAAAATAAATTTGAACATGTGAAAATGAGTTTGGGGAAACACAGCTGTGTTCAGAAATTGAATTCATACATGCAAGGCCAACCAGAGATGACTTTAAATGGCTGAAGAAAAGAGGTGCTGAATGAATGAAGTGTGCTGGTTTAATTGAGCAACTTTTTACCAGATTATCATCAAGCATCAATCTGTGAGACTGTCCTTCAGATCTTTCTGCCCCTGCAGTGAATGAGTGGCACTGGTATTACTCATTATGTTGAGAGAGAGGGAAGATTAAGTTGAAAAAGGACTGGAAGGTCAAAGTTTAAAGCTGGCCTATGGGAAGTGACCCTCTGTGATCCCTCACTTCCTGGTCGGTTTAAGAATATTTAGCTCCACAGTGGGCATGCAGTTTCTACTGAACAAGGAGGGCATTGTATGGACATACAGCATCTGATGAAATGTGTCCAATTCAATGTTGGCAAGGTTGTAGCCTCACTGTATGATCAACATATTGAGCTTCATTTTTTAATCAATCCTGGGTTAACTGATCAACTTTACCCACCAATGAGCTACATTCAGAGCTGAAAGGAGAACAAATTAGAAACCTGACTCTTAATTTAGGCATTTCGATGTCTAAAAATGTACTTCATCTGATCAATAATGCTTGAAGCTTTTTGAGTGGAAGTTTACATTTCACGGTAGCCTAACGGTGTGGGGGTGTGGAGTGTAGCATGTGAGGCGGTATATAGAGGGAGACCTCTCCTTCCTTCAGCGTCAGCCAGCCGTGGACTGGTCTTGGAAGGGAAGCGGCCTCTGGCAGACTCGAGGGGGTAGAGAGCAGCAGAGCCCCCAGTCCCATTCTTCGTGGTCATGGCTGAGTGCAGGCCAGGCCCGACCTCCTGGGACGCACATGACTGCAGGAACCGTTCTTCTCTCTTCTCTCAACTGAGTGAGACAGGGTTAGCAGAAAACCGCACAGACAGAAGGAAATCATGGAAAATGATGGGATGAATCATTGTTTCTGTGCTTATGGTCAAAATGAGTCCTCCATGTTCAGATTTGATTGTTTCATGGTCAATGCAAAATCATGGTGGAAGTTTTATGAGTATGTTTCGAAATCTGTACCTTAAAAGAATGATGTGTATAAAAAAAGAATTTCATATGTTTGATCATTCATAGCAAAACAAGCCATAAAACTCTGCTGAGCTGGATATAGGATTTTGCAATTGTGAGATGGAAAACACATTTTAACACAGACGATTTTGAGTCCAGCCCAAAGAGGCTATGACACAATCTCCAGATTTATAAAAGAAAGTGCTCGTTGCTCAATAACTGGGGGGAGAACAAGAGAAAGACATGAACTTTGTTTCCCTGGGAATAACTTTTCCTTCTGAGAAAGCCATATACCCACATTCTGACATATTTGCAACAATCCCTTAACAGGGAAAACTGCACTGCAAGTCTTTCACACAGGCATCTGAAGCTCTTTAAGGCAAGGACACCGGAGACGTTTTGCATCCTCCCCGCTCCTCCTCCCAGTACGTGTGTGTGGTCTCCTGCTGCCTGGCCTGCACTTCCAGGGTTTACAGGTCAATAGGTCAAAACTGGGTACTGGAATGTTGATGTACGCTGCTCCTGTTAACACCAATATCCACAGTGCTGCGTGTTGCTCTCCTACAGGAACCCCTCAGCCCATCTTAAAGGCCACAAAGGGAAAACATTTTTTGTTCCTAATGATAACATTTGTTAGTTTGACTGTCTTACAATTTGTTTGGTTATTTGGTAGACCAAAGTTAGGGCAGATGTAGAGCATTTGAAAAGGCAAAGATACAGTACTCTGGCAAAAACTGTTGAGATTTAATCAATTAAAAGACAGCCAAGCAGAAATGTCTTTAATGACTGGCTAACAAATAAACATGATGGTCAACAATGAGAACAGCATTTAAAACACAGTCAAACCTTATCTTCAAATAATGAAGGGCAAGATACATTTTTAATAAAAATATCAATGTATGCACCAACATGTAACAGTAAAGACTTACTGTTTTGTAAGTCTTACTTACTCTTTGTAAGATTTTGCTTGACTGCTTCAATGGGCCTTCTCACCGGGGTACAGTACGTTCTCCCAGATACTCTACATACACACTGTCAGAGATATGTGTTTCAAAGCATGGGAAAGGATGCCAGTTATTTTCATTCTCACGGCTGACCACAAACGCACAGTTGGGGCTTTAGACCATGGCAATCACTTTCTAGCTCTGTGCCAGCAAACTCCACAGACTCATTCACACGCACACACACAGAAATGAGTGTTTTTTTATGACCCGTTAAAAAAAAGGAGCAAAATACTGCTGCAAACATAAAAGAAAAATTCTGTAGCTGCTTGGGGAGTGGGCTGAACCTTTTGGGGGGAGCCCATACGCTGTCTGTGTGTGTGTGGGAGGGGAAAGGGAGCAGAGCCAGGCAAAGGGCGGTATATGAACAATTTTTGATTCTGTTTTTTTTTCTCCCCCATCCCCCACTTTTTACTTCCCCTCTCTCCCTCCTTCATCTGCTTCCCCCACCTTCCTCCCCCCCAGTACCCTACACCAGCAGGTTGTTTAATGCTTTCCAGATTTCAGCATGCCCTCGGCCTCCTGGAAGAGTTGCAAGTCTGCTGATGGAATTTGGCGGAAAAGGGCTGTGGGTCCAGGCAGGGGGATTCTGACATAATAAACCTTAAGGCAATGAGCGCCTCCCATTGGTGGCTCGAGGAAGAAAACACAATTTTCAAAGTGAGTTAGAAACCAAAAGGGAAGTGACATTTGACAGCCTCTGAAGCAGATGAGAAACTGATGTTTGAGAGAGAGAAACAGCTGCAAGGCGGACTCAAATTGCAGTGACTGTATGTGGGGGAGGGAGGTGAGCTGAGCCTCCTGAAGAAATATGCCGTCTCCAGCATCAAGTTCAAATGTAAAGGACAATGTCAACAGTTATGTTCACATCCTGCCTCTTGTTACAAATCATGCAAATAATCTCACTTGACAGGCTTGGTGATGAGTTTTTTTCCAACAGTTTTTCTGTAGACACTGTAAAATGTGGGCGTAGCACAGAAAAATGAATACAACGAAATAAAACTCATCAATCAATATGTTTTGAGGTGCGGGCTGATTCAAAGATATTAAAAGAGATTCACTTACAACCATAAAGCCAAACCAGCAATTTCCCTGACACACCCATCACCAGACGTGAGCCCCACACAACCACCAGATGGCAGTATGTAACAACATTTAGACAAAGTGAGTTCTTGCTTGGCTGCTGTTCTATCTGCACATGATAAATAATTAAGTTAAAAGGGGTAATTGAAAAAATAAAAATAAAAAATAACAAGACCCAGGCAAAAGTGATGACTAGTGAACGTTTAGTCTTTCCTTCTCATAAAACAAAGTAAAAAATAAAACAAAATCTAACATCAAAAAAGAATAATGACTTTGTACAGACAAAGTAAGATCAATAGCTCCACTGGTTTGTATTGACCATAACAATCAATATAAATGGCCCGTTTTTACCACAAGTGTAAGAATAATGACTTTTTCTAGCCCTTCGGCAGATTGGATGCTGGTATAATGTGACTGAGAAAAACTGAAAGTGGATGGAGATTAAAGATCCCCCGAAGTGGAGATGAAAGATTGAATGGACAAATAAAGGACACCAATGAAGAATGGAGCAGTGTTTTCAGCATGCGGTTTTAATGTGGAAGGATTTGGGTGGGACCTTGAACTGCGTGCAGCGAGTGTTAGAGAAAACTGAGTGCACTTTACTTTGACCGTGCCATGAGAGGTTCACTGGCGTGTGAAAAGCCAAAGCATGGTCTGTAAAACCAAAAGTGACAGAACAGTTGTGAGCCTGTGATGATGAGTAGGATCCTGGTCTTATGTGACTGCCAGACTCATCCCTCCTCCAATCGGCAAGGCGAGAAGAATTACCTGTCATCACTGTTTATGACTACAGCTCTCCATAACTATAAACTTTTCTTTCCTCCATCCATCTTTTACCCCTTCTAGGTCTCTAGTGAGAATACAGCTGTGCCATGAGGGTATTAGGAAGAAGAGGTTTTAAACATTTAGACTCTTCTCACACAAGTCATCACAGCAATCTCCGCTGGTATAGCCAATAGTTAAGAGAAACATTCAACTAGGCCTCGATTGCTTCCTTCCTTCCTTCCTCTTCTGGGAGAGCCAAATAATAGTGACAGGAAACAGAAGGCACTCAAGGAATTCCTTTGTTAATTGCTGCTGATTGAGTAGTACTTACACTTCATTATCTTTTGATGCACGGAGACAACAAGTCAATAAATCATGCAGCAGGAAAGATGTTCAGGATTTCTTTTATTGAAAAATAAAGGTTATTTTAGATAATTAAGAAAGAAGGTAACAGTAAAGAAGTAAGGCATAATATACTGTACATCAATTTACAGAAAGGGCATCACAGACAACTTCCCATTCGCACAAAATTTTTAACCCTAGAAAACAACCTGAATATTTTTTGTAGTGTTGGAGTGATAGGAAATATAAATCCAGTTTTGCGAATTCATTCTTTTCCTGCTTGATTGAAATTTTAGAACACATATATACATCTTTTAATTTGATCTAAAGTCTTAAATTCAACATTGATTACCCATACAGAAGAAGGAAGTGACAGACAGATTTGACAGGCTCTCCAAAAAGTGAGTTCCACAAGTAAAATTATTTTTAGCTGGAAAATTATGATTTGGCACATCTGTCAGTTTCAGTTAAGGCAATGAAATCAGTCAGCACAACTGAGCCCCAATACTTCTGACCGCAGCTTTTAATGATGCAAGAGATACAGTCAAGCTGCAATGACTGTCAAGTTGCACAGAAATAGCTTTTTTTATGCTTTAATGCTATTGCTGGCTGTGTTCTCTTTCATCCACTCTATACACAGACATAACATATTCATAGCAAAGTTTTTTTTTTTTTCTCAAAGATTAAAAAGCAAGAACAGGTATTAAACAGCAAATACTAGTAGTGTCTGGTTTAAATGTGCCTGCTGGTGCACCGATTTTCAACAATACATACCCTAAAGCCATCTTCATGACTAACAGGGGAAACTGTTTTATACATAAAAGACCGCCCATGGACTAATAAGGATCACTATCTTTTACACAGTTCAGTTGTACCACTGCAGCTGCTCGGATGTACAAAAACAAGGAAGGAAGTGGTTAAACTCTTTTCAGTTTCAACTTGAAATAATGAAGATTATCAAGAAGATGGCCAATTCATGTCAGTAATCTGAAATCTGTAAATGCATCATCATAATGGTTTAAGGATAGAACAAAGAAAAATGATTTGTTCATTGCAAAAGAGACTACAAAAGCTCTACAATCCCTGCATCTCCATTAGCTTTGCAACACAGCCTTTCTCTAATTTACACTGAGGTTAAGCCTGTGTGGCACCCCCAGTGAATTAAAAACAGAAGAGGCTTTTGGTTTTGGGCGTTGTGGTCCTGATTTACAGCAGGAAATGGCAGCCTTTCAGCAGCATCGCAAGGACCCTGAGTTACATAAGGGAGAAAACGGACAGATCTATGGCACTTATATCACTATCTTTTCAGATGAAAGGGGCTCAAGGCAGGGCTTCACACTCTAGTGACAAACACAGCCCCCTTTATTGTGACAAGATACCCACCAGTGATCCTGTGTTGACAGAGGCCTTCTGTTCAGCCCAGCCATCATGATGCCCCAACACCAGTGAGAGAAAGCACAAGAAGTGGATAGGCGAATCAAAATGAGCACATGTGAAGTATCAAGACAGAGGAAGGGGAGAGAAAGCGTGAAGTTTATTCTTTTCTTAAAAGTCTCTTTCAAAACCGTCCTCCCCTTTTACTTCTGCAATGTTCTATAGACAAAGTGTGGTTGCTCTTCCATGCAGGTTCAGTCAATGTTCAAAAAGGGAGAGACAGATTGACAGACAGTGGAGGGAAAGGCTCTAACAGATGGAGAGGGGCTTTTCCAGAAAAGGAGCAGTCACTGTCTTCTTGCAGACCTACAAAGCAAGTGGCCTCCATCTTCTTCACACTCTCATTCCCACAGTAACTGACAACAACAGTCTTTATTCCTGTTCAAGTGAAAATCCACATTGTCAAAGGACTTGCCAGTTTCACATGAACCCCTTCCAGAGCTCTGCCCTATATATGTGTTTATTTATTTCTTCAGAGTCTCATACATGGATCTCATCATCTTCATCCTCCAAGAAAGAGGAGAAGTTGCTCTCCTCCTCTGGCGGGGCACTGAAAGTGGCACTGTCTGTATCTCCTGTATACGTCTGGCTGTTTGGTTTCTCATCCAGGGCAGCAGAGCCAGAGCTGGACATGGAGCAGCTGTCAAGATGTTGCAAGTGTTTTGGCCGAGTCTCGGGAGTGTACTCCGGGGTGTAGGGCCCTCCGTTCTCAGTCCCAAGATCTACAGAGTTAGCTTGATGCATTGAGGCCTGCTGGCGGAGATCTGTAGCTTCTTCCTCTTCTTCCATCTCCTCCTCTGCATCCTCATCTTTTTCTCTCTCCATACTATATTCTTCCTCACAGTGGGTGCTGAGAGTTGGTGAGGCACGGCCCTCGCTGCTCTTGCCCTCCTCGTAGCCAAGATCATCATCCTCCTTCTCCATCACCCCCAGGATGTCACCCAGCATGGAGGGTCCAAGGTCGACATGGAAAGACATTACTGACTCGGCATGCTTCATACCTCCTCCGTAGTGGTGGGAGCTCTCCGGAAGCTCAGTCAGCTCCCCAAAGCTGCGTTCTTCCAGCTCCAGGAAGTGAGCAGCTGAAGCTGCACCTCTCCCATCCACCTCACTGTGAGGCTTTAAAGGACTCGAGGACAAACTCTTAGCCACCATGCTGTCCCCTCTGTCGTCATCATTGAGAAAGGGCAAAGACATGGCATTCTTCACATAGGTGGGTGACCCACCAGGACTCACCAGGGTGCTGTCACTCTGCTGGTCAACTCTGGTCACCGACTGGGAGCGTTTGCTGCTCCTGAAGGTGCGAGACAGGAGGCCAGGCCGGGGAGAGCGGGGAAAGAAATTGGTCTCAGGGGGAGGTTCTCCTGAGCGGGTGCTGAGAAAGGAGGTGTCCCCGAATGCATCACCACTGCGGCCAACATGCATGGTGTGGCGAAAGTCGCCCAGTGGAGCACTAATCATCTCCCTGGTTAGGTCCATGCGTGAGCGGCGCTTGGTCTGGGAGGAGCCAGACACTAGCTGTTTTAGTATTGGCATGGTGGCTGTTTTCTTACGCACAAAGAGCCTTCAAATGTAATCCTTGTTTGAGATCTTGGAGCAAATTTAGATGCGTGTCAACTGCAGTCAGCCTGGAAACCTGAAAAATCAAAATAGAATTAATTACACATAATGCATTTAATTATTTTTGATAAATTAATATAAGGGTAACCTACATAGAAGTACTGCACAACATTCAACATAGAACGTTGACATTTGACTCTTTAATTCTATCAACTAAATTAAAACATTTCAAAGTATTTCAAATGCACTAATTACAAGAGCTGAAGCTACCAATTATGCAACTCCATAATGATAAGCAGCACTCCTCAAACATCTGTGAGAAGACCTCTGAAATGCACTCTGAAAAAAACATGGGGAACACCACAGGATTCTGCTTTAAAAAACGGCAGAATTATAATAGAGAGCAAAACATCAACCACACACCAATTTGAATTGATAGCTGGGGGCTGCCAGGGATTATCTGCTGCAAAGCTTACCTTTGACTGCACGAATATCGGTATATGACCAAAAGCTAATCTTGTAGTCACAGACAAAGTCAATTATACAAAACACCAATTCCCCACTCAACCAAGTAGGCTGTTCAACAGTCACCGAAGCATTGTTTTGACCAATGTACAGTTTGGACACACCTTCTCCTTTATTTTCATGACTATCTTCATTGTAGATTCTCACTGAAGGCAACACAACTATGAATGAACACATATGAAATTATGTACTCGACAAAAAAAATGTGAAATAACTGAAAACATGTCTTGTATTCTAGTTTCTAGTAACTTAACTCTGATTACTGCTTTGCACACTCTTGGCATTCTCTTGATGAGCTTCAAGAGGTAGTCACCTGAAATGGTTTCCCAACAGTCTTGAAGGAGTTCCCAGGTATGCAGAGCACTTAGCACTAAATGATGGTCTAACTAAACGCAAACCGGATGGGATGGCATTCCGCTGCACGATGCTGTGGTAGCCATGCTGGTTCAGTATGCCTTCAATTTGGAATAAATCCCTAACAAGGTCACCAGAAAAGCCCCGCCACACCATCACACCTCCTCCTCCTCCATGCTTCACAGTGGGAACCAGGCATGTAGAATCCCTCCAGGCACCTTTTCTGTGCACAAAGACAGCAGTTGGAGCCAAAGATCTCAGCTTAACTTGTGATTTCTAAGGCTGGTGACTCAGATGAACTTATTCTCAGCAGCAGAGGTGACTCTTGGTCTTCCTTTCCTAGGGCGGTCCTCACGTGAGCCAGTTTTGTTGTAGCGCTTGATGGTTTTTGCGATTACATCTAGGGACACATTCAAAGTTGGCTATTTTCCGGACTGACTGACCTTCATTTCTTAAAGTAATGATGGCCACTAGTTTCTCTTTACTTAGCTGATTGGTTCTTGCAATAATATGAATTCTAACAGTTGTCCAATAGGGCCGTCGGCTGTGTATCAACCTGACTTCTGCACAACACAACTGATTGTCCCAAATCCATTAATAAGGCAAGAATAAACCCTGACAAGGCACACCTGTGAAGTGAAAACCATTTCAGGTGACTACCTCATGAAGCTCATTGACAGAACACCAAGGGTTTGCAGCACTATCAAAAAACAAAGGGTGGCTACTTTGAAGAAGTAGAATATAAGACACGTTTTCAGTTATTTCACACTTTTTGTTAAGTACACAATTCCACATGTGTTCATTCATAGTCTTAATGCCTTCTATGATAATCTACTGTACAATGTAAATAGTCATGAAAATAAAGGAAACGCATTGTATGAGAAGGTGTGTCAAAACTTTCGGCCTGGCAATCTTCTTCTTCTACGACAATAGTGTTTATGTCCCTAGGGGTTTGTGACTGACTGTTGCTAGAAAAGGTTGCTCTGCATTATTGAAACATGCAGCCCAGACAAAGGAAACCTCACCACAAGCTGACAGCTAGTCACTGCTGCTTCCGCAAGTGCCTCACTGGAGGACAAGAGCAGCTCATTAGCATTACATCCTAGTACATAAAATACACATAAAATAGAGCACTGTCGTGGTGGTCTGCAAAGATGAAGTGCAAGCAGTTTCTACAGACATACATCCGAAACACATGAACCTCCGATTTGTGGTAGAAAGTCTCTAGGGCTACACATAGGCAGACCTGAAAAAAACGCTTACCTTGCCGTCTGCAGTGTGCACCTCTGGCTTGCACATAGTGCATCTTTCTGTGTTTGCCTACGCTAACACATGGAGATTAAAACAGTGACCTAACCTTGACTTTGTATTTCTTACAGACAAGCCTTCAAAAGATATTTAAGTCAGAGAGTTAGAAGTGCCGTTGGGAGATTTTGTTTGTGTGGCAGGCTTTTTAGTGCGTTGACCTCGTTCTTCTGTCTCAACCCCCCATCTTTGCCAGCTGAGCCTCTGCTCTTCTTCCTGCCCTCACCTGTTTTGGTTTCCATAGAAACACCCTCCTGCAAGCCAGCAACAGTGTTTCCTGTCAAGGGCTTGCGGGAGGCTTCGGCCTTCATACAAGCATGACACACATGGCCTTCTTCTGTGTCAACCAAGAGCTTATCCATACACCCATTTTATGAGATGTCTGTTATTTTTTACTTATTTACTCCATCCATGTTGTGTGTATTTGTATTGTTAAAAATGAGAATTTAATTTTTTACAGATGTTCCAGTAGGCTACTGTAGACAAGAATATGGATGCATCTACAAAGAAACATATAGATGTAGGATTGCAGCTTTTTTTACTTTGACTAAGATGTGCAATGTGAAAAACATTCCATGAACTCCAAATGGTTTAGTGCCAAAACACACAAACAACGACAGCAGAAACATGTTTATTATTGAAGCTGCATGCCTGATTTTTTTGGGGGGCAAACAATGAGAGGGGAAATAATTCACACCCTTTTTTCTGACTAGTTAGCTTCTGGGTGGCATGAACAGGCAAGGAAAAACAACCAGATGAAACAAGGAAGGCGCCTCCTACTCCATCTCCACCCCCCCCCCCCCCCCCCCCCCCCCCCCCCCCCAGGCTAGGATCAAGCTGAAAAGCTCAACAGTGCCCATTGCAGGGACATGGATGCAGAAATGTGTTACAGACCAAAAGGCAGATTGTTCATCATTTGAATCTAACCAGAATCCAGAACAGGCCTTTAGCAGCTACTTTAAACCTGATTCACAGTCCTGCTATAAATATAGCTTTGTAGAAGTGCGCGTACATGAATGTGAATGAAAAAAGTGGAAAAGGGCCTGAGAAGGCAGCAGTTAGCATGGGAACCACGGGGTCACAGCAGGGGGATGGACTTTATAAACATACTTTCACAACACTCATAGTCTAGCTGCAGCAATAAACTGACTGGAGACACAGGATATAGGACAGGACGACCAAATGAGGCACATCTGCATCTTTTCATTTTGACAGCAAAATCGGAAACTGTTTGCACATACTCCACACTGACCTACAGTCCTTGAGCCCTTTGAATGACATAGGATTGTGAAGATGACTGACCAGTCTTGATATGGTATTTCTCAACTGCTGAGTAAAAAGCAGCAGTGCATGCATGCATGCATACACACTGATAAATTTGAACACTTTGGGAACGTTTCCAAACCGTTTCCTGTACTTCTTCGCTTCTCCCTCATCTATTCACATCTGTTTGAGTGAAGGATATTCCAACCCAATTACCCTAAATGTATTAATGTCATGGGAAATGTAATGCTAGCTTGGTTTATAGATCACCTAACACAACTGTCAATATAAATACCTAGCCGAATGGGTCTATGGAAAATACACACCCACTACTTCGGAGAAAAAAAAAGGACAGAAATAACGTAGTAAATAGGTAAACTGAAATGGGTTCTTTTATTGAAATGGAAGAAAAAAGGGAGCACTAAATCAGACGGTAAACTGAGTATATTCTCGAGGGAGAATATTGGATCTCAAAAGGAAATGCTGCAGTTATTCATAAACACTGGAGAGATTCTATATCGCAGGAATTAAAAAAACAAAAAACAATCTTAAATTCTGACTTAAAAACCTCTCATGGCAATGATTAAAATTGTACAGCTCAGCTAACAAAAAAAAAAACAGAAGACTAAATGTCATGTATGTGTGTGACACAAGACCCGGAGGATTTGTGTTTAAGATTAACGCAAATTTTCACTTTGTCAATTCCACCCCTCACACACACCTTAACTAGTGGACAACTTCCCTAATTGAGTATTGATGCATCTTCATTGGGCTTAACTTGTCCAGTGTGTATTCGACTGTCTGGAAGAGGTTGACTGCTGCAGTGGCTTTCTGTCTGCCTCATTTAAAATCACTGACCTGGATGGACACACGCATGACCTGAGGGTGAAATGGCATTAGGGGGGTGGGAAGCCACATGTGCCTGGATCCATTTGGAAAAGCAGGGATGGTTCGGGTTTCTTCCGTCTTACTGACATCTCAAACTGCTCTGCCTATAAAATTACTGATGATCATATCATTTGCAAACATCCCATTTGTTGGTGAAAACTCATTCATTACCATATGTTAAGTGCAAAAGAAGCAATACGTATTGTTCAGTAATAGGCTAGCACACACATGTTTCAGTAATTACGCTGACAAATGGCCTCTAGAAGATAGGTATCTGCCTACAACTCAGTTAGCAAGGCTGAAAATCTCATTTAGGAAGGAGCAGCCCAAGGACAAACGGTGGAAATCACATTATCTCTCAATCGTAGAGACAGGGAACAACAGACAACAAGCTGATGCTGCCCTCTGAGATAAACACAGCAACAAGAGAAAATACACAGCTCTTATTTAGAAAGAAAGCCCTCCAACTTGCAGAAAAGCCAGATTTAGTAGTTGCATAAATGGTCAATTTTCGGGCACTCTAAGTGGCACCCAGTTTGCTTGTGGCGTTTCGTTTCAGATCAAGACAAGTTGTTGACCTACATGGTATCTTGATTGTACTCCCGCCCCACCACCCATTTCCCATGCCTCCTTCACCATGTGCTTCAAATACAGCAAGAAAGCCAAGGGCTCTTTTTAATCAAAGTGAAAATCCTCTGTGGTCCAAAGAGCAAGGCAAATCCAAAATTTATAACTGTGAAATGCCGAAAATTATGGGGAAATGCCAGGCATTTCACACCAAACTTGGCCTCTTCGCTTTAGTTTTTATGACCAATTTATAGCACTTTAATTGATATATAGCGGAATCGATTAGTTGATTAACAGTTTTGTCAATAAGAAAATATATTAGGCCACTGTTTGTATAACTGATTAACCCTTCTTTTTCAAGCAAACATGGTTGTTACAGTTTGTCCAACGTGAGGATTCACACTTTTTAAAGAGAACATTTTTAAGTGTTGATTGAAAAAATGAAGCATACAAAACTGAAATTTGGAATCTAGGCCACAGTGATGGGCCTTTTTCATTTATTTTCTGGCATTTTATAGAAAAAACAACTCATCAATTAGTGAGTAAATGATAGAGGCAATTTAATTATGACAATAATTATTAGTTGCAGCCCTATATAGAAATACAATCAAATCAGTAAGTCCAAAAATACATATTTCCTCAATCATAAGGAGATGAATAAACACGTCAATAAAGTCCCTCCACAAAACGGTGGATGGTGCCTCTGAGGATAAGAAGGGTATGATAAAAAGCCTGAGTGTGTGTGTAATTCTCAAACACAGACAGCCACAAACTCACATACCAGTGTTTTTGCTATCCTCACGCATACCTGCCAAGCTGGTGTGAGGCATTGGTTAAGCTATTGCAAGCAATCAATGTTTAGAGCTCCCCTGCTGATAAAACTGCCTGTATTTTTTTTTAATTGGCATTCAAGATCTATGATAACTAAATCTGTAGCTATCCTTAGATCTGTGGAAAAATTTGAGGTAAGCAGCTCAGATTGGAAGAACAAACTTATAAGAACTCAGCAGTGTTTAAAATTAACGTTTAGTATACAGTGCTGTTACAGTCCTTTTATGATTTTACAACTTAACAGGCTGTTCAAATAATCAATGTGGAGCTGTAGCTGCATTATCAATAGACCAACTATAAAAGTCTGTGTTAGTTAGACAAGCAGGTCATAAAAGCTAGAGAGAAGGAGATAAAGTGATTGACAGATCATGGCCAGGACAGAGCAAAGATACTTTCAAAAGAGCCCCGACAGCCAATGAAAGGGTTGCTGGCAGAGAAGAGGCCTGCAGCAAGTCATCTCGACGCGCACCAGGTGACCTTTGATACCCGAGAGGAGATGACTCGTCACTTTTACATTTACATCCAACACAGGGCCTCCAGACGAGACACATCTCTCTCTCCCCCTCTCTCTCTCTCTTTATCCTCCATTTCTGTGAAACTGACAGCTTTTATTACAGACACAGCAGCGAATGGCAGACAACAATGCCAACTCCACTTCAAGAATGAAAAGTGTTGTGTGGGAAACGAGACTGATACTCATCATTTTCACAGATCAATGCCTTTTCATACGCCAACAATATTGTCTAGTTCCGCTCTGTGCTATCGTCTTTGATCGGAATAAAAGCTCAAACAATGCGACTAAAATGGCAGCCAGCATGGCTCGACATCAACGTCATCTGTGTACTGGGCAGGGCATCTAAATACAAATGGAGTGGGGCAGACATTGGCACCACTCTAGCATTTTGAGTCTCTCAACATAATCAGAGAGAATGAGCAGAGAGGAGGTTGACATTGGCAATATCAACCCAACAGCACGCCAGAAATAACCACTTAGCATTATTTTTTGAATGTTTTCGGGAATGAGACATGGTTAAAAACCTTCCCAGCTTTATTCATTCTCCTCCAGCTCAAACTGCCAGGTCAACAAACAGATCTAGGTCATTATTTACTGCCCCTATCTCCACTAATGAATATAATAAATAAATAATAAATATTAAACCTCAACATTCTGTATGCAAACAGAATTATAAGAATTTGACAAATTACCACCCAATTAGCCCACTGTTTCTTAAAAGATAACAAGAAGCACAGCCACACATGATGGAAGTGTCTTACAGAGAAACATGTTAGCGTGTTAAGGGGTACGTCCACAGGAAGGGCAGGGAGAAAATGAGGCAGTAGACCCTCCCATCTCTCCGGAAATCTACTCAGTCTGCCCTTCCTGACCATCGGTAATGTAAACAAGGCCTCCACGTCCTCCATCATACTGTATTACTGATGGGCTAACCAAACAAACACAGCTCATATCATCAACAGAGTTATAATAACCTACAGGGCCGTAGGCCAGTGCTGGAACGGTGTGTTCGACAACTAAATGGAACTTGTACATGGGGCGCCGCAAGTTAAGGGACATTTATTAATTTAAGAAACTGAACACAACCAGCTCTTCTTCACAGCAGATAGCTGAGGCTACGCCCACACTAATAATCTTTTTTAAAAACGCATATCTTTTACTTCAGTGCGTTGACGCCTCACATCTTCACTACTGTCGTTTCCCAGCAACTAAAATGGAGGGTCACTTAAATGTGTGTATCCACCCCCAATGCAGCACAAGTAGACTTTATAATTAACAATCATTGTTTTTCGTCAGATCGTTTGTAGACCGAGCATTTCTGAGCGAACTTGAAGGCAGCTTTAGTTTGACGGAGAAATAGAAAAAGAAAAGAGACGGAGCGACCGTGCTTTGTGCTGGAGCTTGTTGCAGGAAACAGTCCTCTGTTACACCAACTCCTGGGCAGGCACGTGCTGGTGTTTTGTTTTTTACCCCCACTTTCTTGTGGCAGCAGAGACAGTGATGTTTCCTGTCTCTCACACCGCCTCAAAACTGACTGAAAAGTCTAATCTCTGGTTATAGTTGGCCACCAAAGTGTGAAGTGGGGGGGCTTTTCTCCCAAAGTTGAATCAGTCTTAAGTTGTTGCCTCGAGCCGCTGTTTTTTTTTTTTTGGCTTCCCCCCGTGGTCCCCACCGCCAAAGCCTTAACGCACTCACCACATTCAAAATGAATGGAAAGTCCCCTACACCAACACAAGTCCAGTGTATGGGAATGGTCATGCGTTAAGTGTGTTTTTGAGATTTGCTAACTTTGCGTTATGTTTTTATTTCAAGTACACTGTTTAAAAATGAAAATGTAGTAGTAGTATGGATGTGTCCCAGCTAATGGCAGCCCTGGCCTCGGGCCCAGGTGTCCGTATTGTCACCCAGGACAGAACGGCCAGGTTTCTGTTAAGAGCTGCAAAAGAGGAATAAGGTTACGTTTTGAAACACTCAAGTGGAAACCTGTGCTCCTCAATGGAAAGAATGCAGGGAAATTATGGGATCCAGAGAATCTTGCTTTAAAGTGCAAGAGTGTCATAATTATAGGGGTCAGAGTAGCAACAAAATGCACATGCTGGAGGAAAGCCAAATAAGCTGCTATCAAACAGTGGAGGGCTCTTTTTGACAAAGGTGTTATTTTTTTTAGAAACCACTCGACCTGCCCATTGCCAAAGTCTCACTCTTAAGTGGATAATAAGTGTACCATGCATGGATTCTCTCTTTAGAATTTAATATCCAATTATTGGGTTAATACAAGTCAAATGGCCAAGAAGCGTTCCCGCAGAGGAGAAAAATTGACTTTATTGTCAACAAATATCAGTCTTCTGGTCAGCCATTGTGACATCTGTGTAGTGGCATTGTCTCCTGCTTAACTAATTTCAACTACATCCAATATTTACAACAAGGAAACAGGACGGCAGAAAACAAACATTTCCTCCAGTTTATATAACCAATCCAGCCTACCGGATCACAATGCAAAGCATGCTGGATCAGACCAGAAAACAATGCCACCAAACAAAAGACCCAGGAACAAACACAGCATTCAAACACTGAAATATGAGACGCCCTTAGAATTTGATGTTTGCTGACAACAAGGTTATACAAAAGTTAGGTGGCAACGTACTAATGAACTGTTGCTTTATGTCACAAGTCAAACTAGCAAACCATAAATTGTGCATTGAGAAAATGGATGTTTTTAAAAACTAGTACATTTTTGACTGAGCTGCATGGGGATTTATGTAACATTTGAAGGCCTGTGGTAGTAACTCAGAGCAATGAGAACTACCCAACATGGTACTTATACTACACATCCTTCAAGACGAGTCATGTCCTCTATAATAATAATAATTCAGCAGTTTACTATCACCATACACAGAGGCTTTCCAGAAAAAAAATAACAGTTTATATTGGTATTTCCTGGAATGTGAAGGGGCTGGACAGGACACACACATTGCCGCAAATGAGCACACAAACTGCAGACATGTTCAAACATGGGTGCAGGACCATACACTCACTGGCCACAAATAACTTTCCACTAAAGTTGTACTTCAGCACCACCGCAAATGAAAGTGAGGCGCATAAACTTGCTAACTTTTGAAACAACATTCTGAGCAGGTTGTGTTTCCTGGGCTGTGAGCCAGCAAATGCGGTCTACACTGTGCTGAGCCCAATAACAGAGTGGTTGGCACAGAGTCCAACACCACACGGCGGAAGGATAACTTTTACCTTCAAGCACTAAACAAGTCTCCTGTAGGCAATTTGAAGCTTTGTAATTTAAGAAACAGAGGAAAGCAATGGGAGCAGAACCTGTGCAGGCTGGTTGAGAAATGTGTTGCCTGTTCTGAACCATTTTCTGGGGCACCTCTGGGGGAAAATGTAAACAGGACAAGCCCGTAACACGTACATTTTGGCAATGAGGCTTGCTTGTTTGCTAGGTCATCAACTTAAATCCATCACAGCGTCCGGGCAGAACAGTTCGACATTTCGCAAAGCCCTCTGCAGATTTTGGATGAGACCGGTCAAATGTCACATTCAACCCTGCAAACACAAAGAAATCCACCAAATTTGCCTCACAAGCATTAACCTCAACAACATTATCTTCACAAACAAATGCTGAGCAGTTCTTATCAGTATGGAGGTCATGTGGTGATGGCCACAGACATAAGGTCTATCGCCTTATTATCACAGTCAATGAGCTCATCAGATGCCATGTGATACCCTTGCCAGGCAAACTGAACAGCACTGCCAAGTAAACAGATACCTGAATAGCTGGGTAATGAACTGGACAAACAGGACAGACATGCTCTGCATGAAAGGGCAGAAAGTATGTGATTTTGTTTTAGTCATCAGGTCTTGTAAAAGAAAGACAACATCCAGTCTAGGTTTACATGAATGCTTTGAAAAACCTACATGTGCATTACATTGCATTCAATCAATATGCAGGGCAAAGCAAGATGTCATTATACAGAATTTGGGCCTGAGTTTGCTCAACATCTGTTGAGAGTTTTCCTTTTGTAAAAGATAATAAGTAAACATTAAGACATAACTGCATCAAGTCTAACCACAAAGCATTTCCTAATAAGCTAATATATTGATGGGATTTAAATCAGCCTACTGCCTAGGGGCTGCAGACAAATAAGCTCGATTCTTGTGACACCACATATAAATTCGTTAGGGACTAAAATACGTCTTCCTAAGGGTCCATTTGACAGCACTCTTGCCTTCATAAGTCTAGTCATTCACTCGCATTACAATAAAGCTGTGATTCTGGGTGGGTCAATGGCAGGAGAACAATAAGTAGCCAACCACAAAAGCGTCGGCAGCCATGCGCTCTACTGAATTGCTCAAGAAAGCAGCTCTGCTTCATACATATTTATTCTGTCTAAACAAGCACACATGAACATTGTATGTGGTGCATTTAAGAGCAAGTACAAACATTTAAAGAGCACGCACTTACCTAGCATCCCCATTCATAAAGCCGGGTGCTGCTTCACTGTTAGGCCCCCAGCAGGTTGACAATGGGGGCGCATTCACCAAGCGACAGAGACGTAAAGAAAGCGCTCAGATCAAACTCTCGGGAAATTTAAATAACTCTGTTAGACAAGTGCATCTCTCTTTTTTTAATGGAACTGTTCCTGATGTTGTCACCGCATCCTCAGAACCTGCGCAGCTGCTCTGTAGCGCAATAAGTCACCAGAATGCCTGCTGCTGCCTGCCTCGGTAGTGTGTATGAACACGCCCTCTTTACATGGCTCCTTAAAGACACAGGCTGCCAGCATGGGGCCACTCAGACAGACTCATTTCCTACAGACAAAAAGGCGGGTCTGTGTCATGAAATCTATAAAGAAACCTGGAAAATAAATCAGGGTACAAACTTTAATTCGTCACTTGAACTACTTCATGGGGTTTCAATGGACTAATTACATATTAAAAGATTGAAAAAAGGGAAACCATATGTATAGAATGTTCTGCTCTAAACCCATCTTCTCCATCAGTCAATCAAATTATTCAGCATTAATGGTTGTGTATATAATACACAATATAATGGTTGCGCAAATAGCAGTGTAATTATTTCCACCAAAGTACTGCGTCTTTCCTCCTTAACTTCCTCTTTGTGAAATTTGAAATGGCTTGGCTGATGATGCAAAGCTGTCCGTGAGAGGGAAAACATGCATAGTCATCCTTTGTGAGACACAGGCATCAAAGGAAGTAGGATCAAATAATATCCGCCTTACAGTGCCCTCCATTACAGTTCTAAGGAGGTGCATGCAGTGTTCCTCGGTGATACACTTCACTAACTTTACATGGAGACCATAATACACAAGCTACCAAGGCTAGTAGGTAGTATCTCTTTGTGTAGACAATGATTCACTTCTCTTTAGACAATTAGGATAAGGCAAGTCAGGGTGTTTAAGGGTTTAAAGTACATCTATGAGGTTAAAAACAAATTTTAGTGAAATAGTTTGAGGAAAGATGTCCACAAGTTTTTATAAATGTCTCACATTCTTTGATCACTGAACACCTTTTCGAGTGAATGACCCATTTGTTTGACCTTGTGTATTCCAGTATGGTAAGTTGCCCCCAGTCAGTGACCGCTCATTAGTGTCTTTTGCAATGGAAATGAGATGGAAGTAGCTAAGGTACATCCCAAGGCTGCATTTCACTCTGAGCGCAAGGGAAAGGAATGTGAGAATGGTTGATAATTATCAAAGAGCAAAAGTCAGGCTCTTACACTACCTGGACGGAATGACTATTCACTTTTGTCTTTTAAAGCCATTTTCATCCATGCTGTTCTTGAAAATCTCTGTACTGTAAGGAGTTGCATGGCCAAAGTCCATCACACACATTTGAGAAGTTATTTCCTGCCTTTGGCTATGTTCCCAGTATGAGCTGTCCCACCAGCTGATGGGAGAACAGGACACCTTATGATGAGAATTTGACTGCAGCGGTCTCTTGTCCAGGAACAGGCTGAGCGCAAATTTTACAAGTTGCTTTTTTGACATCCCACGCCCCAAAAATATCAATTTTACAACCCTCTTCTATAATGACTGACATTTAAAACATATATTAAATGTGTTCTAACAGAATGTTGTCCCAAAAGATGTCTCTCTCTCTCTCTCTATCTATCTCTATCTATCTCTCGCTGTCTCTCTCTCTCTCTCTCTCTCTCTCTCTCTCTCTCTCTCTCTCACCAAACCTGGTTAGGACAAGATTTCAGAGAAAGTACTTTCAAACACAGCAAAAATTTGACTACTACAAAACCTGTATTTACATACGGATGGTCTGTAATCAGATATTTCTCCAGGCCATTATCTGGCTGTGCTGAATGAACACACCCATTTCAACTTACGATTGCTCTATCGTTGCTCTGTCAGAGTCCACACGTTTCTGGAGCAACTGTGGGTTAAGTGTCTTGCTCAGAGACACACTGGTTGATGTATCACAGTGGGAATTGAACCCAGATCTCCCACACCAAAGCCACGTGTCACATCCACTGTGCCCTCACCCCCCACATTCTTTAATGGAGTACATTTGAAAAACAAATTTGTTAAGCCAAACTTTTCAACTTCCTCTCAAAAGTAAAGTTCTAGGTGGTGCTGCTGCTGGAAAAAAGGCCTACTGCAAATGTCTCCTTTAGTTGCAGCTTTGTGTCAGCTTTGACAGCTTCCTTCAGTGGTGCATCAGGGTGACAGGGTGCAGTGGTGCCTCAGCATTTGCCCTACCCATTGCTAACTACGGGATGATGTTTTTGAATCTTTCAAAAAGTCCATTCTAAATCTATGAAAATCTTTAGCTGTCTGTCTTTTTGACGTCGAGGTCTCTCTCAGATTGTACACGGGACCCCTATAACCTTCCTGGACTTTCAGTTTGGACTGTTGGCAACGGTTTCAGAATCCGTTAGATGTTGTGAATCTCTTCAGCGTGGCTGTTGTGATGGCAGAATGAGGAGGCGTGTGATGTAACGATTTCTATCAGTGCAAAGGGCTCCTTTGTCAATCTTGTGATTTTAGTTATTTCACAGCAGAAGGTGCAATATAAGGCTTCGCTGCTCAGCCTATAAACCACATAAGAGAGAGAAGACTGTGCCCTTAAACCTTTTAGGCATGTTGCTCCACCCATGCCAATTTGAGTGGTGGTTGCTATTTAATGTGCATAAGGACAAATAACCATGGCAAAGGTCTAGACAGGCCTGATTGGTTAAACAAGTAGATGCAAATTCGAGCACCCTGCCTTGCAGAGAGCAGTAGGGAAACCTATTATCGACCAATGCTCACAGAAAGGATTATGATGCATAATCTCCATTTTATTGAGTGTCCTGACTGCACACTGATGGATACAGTATGCATCTTATTAGTGAAATAACATAAAACCAGAGGACCTCTCAAGCTTTTTAGAAGCTGTAACATCTAATTCCCTTCAGTATAATACATCCTCATTCTGTCCTCATTTTGAAATCACCAGTCAGGCTGAGTTAGCTGTGTTGCAATTTTGCTCTGATGCACTCCAACAAGCATAGTCGGAATTAGGACACATTCTGTATAAGTCGGTCCCATGAGGAGACCCTGAACTGAAATGTGACAATGTAACAGATTTGTTGACGTGAAGCCATGTCTGTCAGGGTGTCTGTGCGTGTGTGTGAACAGACTAGTACTCTTTGAGGCTCTTTGCAGTGACTTGTGTGAAGGTGAACAATAGTCACAGTAGTGTTGAGTATGAAGAACTACCATAATTTTGAGTTACAACCTAAAATAATTCAAAATGTTACAAAGCAATATATTATATTTAGTTATATAAACTGAGCTTTAGTTTTGTTAAAGAGACAAGTTGGGCTATATAGTTTAAAAGGGATGTGACATGATTTTTTCTTTGCAATACTAGACTTTATGCTTGGAAAAACTTAAAAAAGAACTATAATTTAGACTTTTTACATCATTGTAATGCCACTCAACAACCCAGAAATAATACCATTTGCATAATGATCAAATATCCATACATGATGATGCATCCACCTTTGCAAATGTAACGATCGGTCAATATGATTTTTGGGGGGGGGGGGGGGGGTCTTTTTTACGTTCAGGGTAAAAACAAATGTTCCAACACCAACAAACTGTACCCTTGACTGACTTGACTTTCTCATTTCTTTTAAAACCTTCCAGCCTGATCCCTCTGTTCCTCCCTCCTTTGACTTGCTCAAGATCAATGTTTTCCGGCCTGAAATAAGGAGATTACCCAGGCACACGCTCCCACCCTCCCCCAGCTTTTCAGCATGCTTGCACCGGATCACGTTCTCCTTCAAATTCTTTCCTGTAACTCATGCTCTTATGCATCCCAATTATGTCTCTGTTGTGGCTGTGCGAATCAGGTCATTTTTGCACTTTAGGATCAATTGTCACTTATAATCACTTTTTCTTTCAGACCAAGTAAAAAGGTCTACTTAGGATTGTCTGTGTAAAATAGCTGTCAGCAGGGTCTAATATGGTTCATATTTCCTTTGAAATTCTGTCTTTATACCACTGTTCCCTAGCTTTCTCGCTCTCTCTCATATCAGAATTATAGTTCCCTGCCTTAATTGCCAATACATATTACGTATACCATTAGATTATATTCTAAAATATTCAGAGGAAGCATGAAGAAAAAGCCATTACAAAATAGAATAATTTATTTTAGAGAGCTACCATGAATAGGTCCATAATGTTTCCTTCATGATGCATACAGTGATGGTCACATTGGAAATTTGACAGATGATAATTTGGAGCAACTGTCTAAGTTTATACACTATGAGTCCAACCTCCAGCACAGCAATATCCCATTCAAATTTAGTAAAGAACCAGCATATTCAAAAGAGTGGTTGAAAACATCTCATCATAACATATGTACAGTGTATGTTTGCACGGTGAGCATAAAACACATTTTCAGTCATTTCAATGCCATGTTACACTGTAACATGCTGAACTCACATGACAATCCTCTGTGAGGCATTTCATGTACAATACGTATGTCCTGTTGCTGTCAATCATTAAATAACATTTTCTTAAATAAACATAGATACAACAATAAGCTGACCTCTTATCCAGCGGCATGAACAAATACACAACAGCTCTCATTATTTTGAATTTTTACTGTCTGTAAGTTTCATGTCTTAATTTAGAGTTGGGCCACTGCTCTTTATGTCTCAGTAACCTCTTCAAAAATAGTTCTTCTTGTTGTTCTTCTTTGACAGCTATTAATAGCATAATCTTCGAAGTGGTTGCGATTGGATACAATCTTTTGAAGGAGACGATTTGTGCTTTTGGTCCTCAGTCATTTTCTCCGACAATATAAAAGCAAAAGGATGCACATTCAGAAATTGATCTTAGCTTGTATATCTACTGACATGAGTACCAGCACACAATCAACACATCCCCCAGACTACTTTAAAATGTGCCACAATGCTTCAATGTGATTCATAACATTGCCACTAGTAATGTTCTGAAAATGTTTAGCTTGAAGCTGACTGATAAAAATATTGAGTAAACAATATGAGACAAGTACATATAGTTAACACACAATGCAGTTCCAAAAATGATTAGGCAGAGTGAGTAAGTCAAAGGCCACCGAGGGCCGCAGAGACCATAGTGCCTCTGTCCAAAGTCAGAGTCATTTCACACTATCAGTTTGTCCTCCGTCCAACATCACATTATTCCATCAGAGATGGGTTTTTCATAGTCCAGTCTCAGCAAGCCAAGTGGTCCATACTCTATATGGTTCTAAGGTAGTTGCTTTTTTTCCATAAAGCTCTCATATTAAACAATAATACAGTGTTTTTAAAAAAAGGTTTTCTTTTTTCAGAACCTTGGGTTCTGTATTACCTTGTTTACGTGGTTGTACCTTCAAATAAATGTACTTAAGCATAAACGCATAAAAAAACTTTCAAATGATTGTCTTTTCATAAAATACATATCACATGGATTAACAAATCATACACGCTACACATAATCATACACGCACACTCTTCACAGAGGAGAAAACGCTATTCAAGATGCCAGCAATGCTTAATATTGAGCAACAACTCTGTCAAATAGACAGAAAAAGAAGAAAAAAAATAGAAAAAGAGCGAGATACAAATAAACCAACAATAACAAAATCAGAGAATTGTCCTTAGGGTCCTGTCGTTATTGGAAGGAGAGCTGTGTGTCAAACAAAAGAGGAGAAGCCCGCGGTAGGTGCCTGAGCGGCACAGCCCAGGCTGCTGGGGGGCCGGTAGAGGGTGCTGTGCTGGCTGGGGGGTTCGGAAGACAACAGGGACGGGGTGGGAGTCCGGCTTCCCTTAGACCTAAACAGCGTGCCCTGGCCCCGGCATTGGGGCTGTGGGGATGGGGCGCTTTGGGGGAGGAGAGGTGGCAGAGGTGGCAGAGGGGGCACGGGTGGCGGGTGTTGCCGTGACTCCTGCTCCACAAGGGGCTCGGGCTGGGAGTAGCCGTATGCCGGCGGACGAGAGACGCCCTTCTGCTGCCGCCGCCAGGAGTTGTAATAGGTGGGGTCGCTGATGTAGTGGTTGACAAAGGAGTGGGTCTTCTGCCGGCTCTGATCCATCTCATATTCGCTGTCGCTACCCTGCGGGAAAATCGGGGGGAATTTAGAAGACTGTGAGCTTACTAAACACACGTATGTTTAGGATGATTACTACATAGACAGCTACATGCTCTCAAATCAAGGCTGATTCTATTACAGCACCCTCACGGTCAAACTTCACAAAACTGGGTCATGACACAACAGGATATAATCTACTAAGAGATAACTGGACATCTATTAATCCATGTGCAACTCTACGGGGCAGATAATCACTTCTATTGAGCATCTTTCACAAGAGCTCACCCATACCTCTGAGGAGCACAGAAGTGATAAGCGTACACAAGAGTGTCCTAGAATTGGACAGAGACAACATTTTAAGGATAGATTTAGCTTTGGTTGTAATATTAAACCATCAGTCTTGTAAGTTACAAATGTTTGTGTGGGTGAATCCTGTCACAGTTCCAGCACAAAGAAATGGCTGAGGAAAACAAACAGAGAGCAAATTACTCTCACAAAAACATCACACTTGGCACATTTGTGTCCCTGATGAGTGCCTGCCCATCCACTGCTTTATTGAGACACTGCAGTTTAACAGATGTTGAAGTACCATGTATTTGCACAAGTGGTAGGTAAACAGTGGGAGGCTATGCAGAAGCAAAGAAAAACACCAGTTTGTGTCTCCCACGGGAGCAGTGTTTGTTCAAACCAGGTTGAACAATGTTTTCACTGTGCAGGTACCCGATAAATTGGCCAGGGAGACCCAGCACAAGTGTGGGAAGACAGATGTTCCCAATCTGCAACAATCAGCTTCTCTGCCTTTTGTATCTATCATCCCTCATCACTTCTAACCTAACAACACGCACACACGCAAGCACGCACGCACGCACGCACACACGCACACACACACACACACGCACACACACACGCACACACACACGCACACACACACACACACACACACACACACACACACACACACACACACACACACACACACACACACAGTGTGCTATTCGGATCATTACATGACCAGCTGAGAACCAGCAGCCCAGATTAGTACCGCATTTCCTGTTTGAGGAAAATTAATTAGTTGTGAAGACATTTCAAGACACATGAGACATGAGAATTGGCCCTGTACTTCCTTCTCATGGGATAAATCAGTTTTAAAAGTCAGATCCAGAGATGTCAGTCATGACTATCAATTTCGAGGTTATCCACTTGAGGCAAATGTCTTTCTGACTGTCATTTTAAAACATTCTGCTTCATAAGTAGACAGCCATCTAGTTTTTGCAACTTGAAAAGCAGTGGTTTTGACAAAAAAGAATGGCAGTAGAATGTGAATGTGACAAAGGTAAAATAAAGTGGAATTAGAGAAGTATTTTGAGTTAGGAAAGGTTATGCCTCTGCCCTAGAGGACTTTGTCAGATGAATTTTACTTTCTAATTCAAGTTCATTGCCTATTCCAGACGTGGAGTGTACATGGGCTGTAAGCCAGGGTCACTGCTTACCTGAGAGTCAGATATCTCAGAGGGTTTCTCAGTCAGACTGCTGCTCTCTGCGGGGATAAGGTCATTGTATTTAGTGCTGACATCCTCATCCGAGTAGTGCAGGCTTCCAGGACTGGGTCTTGGTGGAGACCTGGACAGATCGGAGAGAATGAGACAAAGAAAAAGTTTTAAGAGATAGAGAGCAAAACTGAGAGAGAGAGAGAGATAGAGAGAGAGAGAGAGAGAGAGAGAGAGAGAGAGAGAGAGACTTAAAATGCCCTATCATTCCTGTGACTATAGGACTACTGGAAGGCTGCAAAATAGTTCTAAAAGTGAAGAAGCTTTCCATCCCACAGGGGCTACAGTGGACACAGATTCAGCCCAGAGTCATTGATTATGAAAATGTTAGCTTAGTTCAGACAACCCAAAATGGTTTTTTTGTGAATTCCTGGAAGCCACTGTTACACAATAGAGGGAAGATATATTATAGTTGGTCTTATTCTTTTGCTATTTTCTTCTGTCAATGTGTCCGTTAGGAGCTTTTGCAGCTGGCTGAGTTCAGCTCACCTCAACCTTAATTCGATGCACTAACAGGATCCTGTATGAAAACATATGAGCATCTTCATGAAAGGATTCTTTGTGGTGATTAGAGCGGAATGGCTGTGCAGATTGAGTCAGTCAGAGATTTTCACCTAACAAAAAAGCTGTTTAATGGCCCTGCATTCTTCTATGAGCGCAGGTCAAGTAAAAGACTTCTGGTTTCTTTTATCTCCAGCCATTAAGTCCATAAAGCGAAGCAGAAAAAAACATCCATGCAGACAATTTTTGTCAGTAATGACTGCTGCTCTGTTCAAGTTCTGCTGGGATTGAATTGGATGGTCAGATATGGCGAAAAGTGGAGCAATACATTCACATGACTGAGCTGCATCGGTGGGCTCAGTATATAACTCAGACTAACACAGCATTAAGAGAAGAGTTTGCTCGGTTGTTTTCAGAAAAAAGACTCAAGAATTAAATAAACTAGAAATGACATGAACGTAAAGTAAACTGAAAGTTTAAATGATCTGAAATGGAAAATGTTGTGGGGGCAGAACAGGCAGACATAAAACGCTGTGATGTCAAGTGTAATATTAAGGCATTAAGCAGACAACCTTGACGGCCTCTCAAATACAAATGAAAATGTTCTGAGGTATTTGCAAGCTAAATTACTGGGAATGCCAAGAACAGGAAGCTTATAAGACACAACATGACAAGGGCCATGAAAGGGTTGACACAACAAAGAGACATCTCATTTGGGTTAAAGGGGATGACGTGAGGGGGCTAACTGTGAAAAAATAAACATCTACTTTTACAGAATTCAGATAAGGTTGAGTCAGACATTAAAATAATGAGGTCACGTGAGCGGATGGGGAGGGGCAATGGATCCTGCTACAAATCACACGTCTAAATTCTGCCAGTGAGCTTTGAATTATTTAGGAGCACTGCATTTTTGCAATTGCCTTATCTGTTTAATTCATCCCTCTATCCTTCACCCTTTCAAATATCCTCTAGGGAACCCTCCCACTCTTCCTCTTTCATCCACAGATCATTAGCAGAGAGTACGGTACCAGAATGGAGCTCTTCAAAAGATACATAGCAACTCAAGACCCTTTTATCTTCTTCTTGACCTCCTTGGTCAAGGAAAAAACAGCAGAGATCACCCTGCCCTCAATGCACCCCATTTAGCACATTCCATCATAATGTGCGAAAAGCAACCTCTTTTTTTTTTTTGCTGTAACAAGAAGCAGACTCTGGACTCCCATCCCCCAAAACAACCATGTGGCCATCCATCCAGTCACCAATTACGTGTGACCACTGTTTCTACAAATTCCTCTTATCTAATATTTACCTAAACATTACCAAAGCGCCCAAAGTCCTGCTGACGGGTAGAAGGGCATACCGATGGTGTTGTACTTTACACCGAGACACCTCTTACAGCACTGCACTGGAGAGAAACTCCGGGCAGAAGGCCAAAAGAAAATGGCTGGCTCCGACCCATAACCCCCCAATTGTCTAAAGCGGTGACGGACAGACAAAGAGCACTGCAGACGCTCATGAATGCTAATAAGCTGGTGTTGTTTTGTCCCCATATACAAACAGTCGCTTCATACAAACACTGAATATCAACGAGGGGAGCGGAAGGAGTTTCAAATCAGCAGCTGGGCTCTTCTTGGCTCGGTTTGTTCTCTCAAGAGTGACAGACTATTGTGAGGGATGAGGGGGAACACACACAACTACATTATTAATTCCTGTCTCTATCATAAGTAACATTAAATCGGAAGAGAAAACAGAGTTAACAATATGCTTAAGAAGTGGAATCTGTGCATTAGGGAAATGGATGCACCATGCCTATCAGCTGAACACCGTGGTTGATTGTTTGGGACTGACCTTGTGTAGATGCCATTCTTGCGGCAAAAGGAGTTCTTCACGGAGAGGCGTCTGTTGTTGAGCTCCAGGGCTGGGAAGCGTCCCTCGTCCAGGCGCACCATCTCTCCGTGGGTCAGAGGCAGAGCTGTGCAATTGGAGTGGTTGCCTGGACAGGGGTATGAGGACGACACTGTGTGGGTTGTGGAATGAAATAAGTGATTTGTGACCTTAAAGAAAATCAATTTCAGCCTTAGGATTAGTTGATCATGACACAATAAAACTCAAGCATACGTCTTGAACTTACACAATGTTTTTTTTTTAAACATTTAGATTTTTTTAAACGAATACCTTACAGTATACACAGGCATTTTATTGATCATTCCCCCTATAACTTGCAAGTACAAAATGCTCTAAATGTAAAAATGCTGCTTTTTGATAGTTAGTCAGGCCCACTGTCCGGTCATTGCCTCTAGTAAAACAAACAGACCGATCAGCTTCATGGCTGAGAACATTGGGGAGGGGTTGAGACGGGCTAAGAAGCCCTCTTTGCATCCCTGCACAAACACAGTCCTTGTCTGGACTGGTCTCGCTAAGACCTGTTTACTGACTTTGGTAACCCTTGCACCATGCTAAATGCTGACTAGGCTAAAACATCTGATATGAGGCTTTAGTAAGGTTCGACCTGAGCCTTTACTTTTCCCCCAAATTTCCCTCCTTACCATCTCCACTACTAGATACTCCATGCTGCTGGGTGATTAGACCACATCTAAAAGATTTGTCCCAGATGCCCTCTCTGTGATTACCTAGCAACCATTATGTGAAGTATTAACATTAAGTCTACGAACATTGATTAACTTACCTTACCTTATGTTTTTTTAGAGTTTCGAGTAGCAGCAATGTTACCTGGGATAATTCAAAATCATGAAAATCGGCATCTTGATACAGTGGTGCGAGTGCGGCTAGTGCTATAGTTACATAATTACTCTCAGCCTGACTAATGACCTGAGCAATAAACCACTGCCAAGCCATTTATCCCAGTATTGATCCGCGCTGCAGTTAAACATGAACAATAATGTTTATTCACCTGTCTTTGTCAGCTGTTTCACTGGTAACCTCTGCACTCATCATTCCCTTGTCAGACAAACAATGTTAAGAAAACCTGGGTAATTTGCCTAATTGTGTGAGCCTTCACAATCCCATTTTCTAACATAGACTTTAGATACACAATCGTTAAAATGCCATTCTCAGCAGAGCTGTCCAGGAGGAAGACAAATTCGACAGCTTAGGTTGCAGAAGCAGACAGAGCAACTGAGACAGAAGCAGTAAGTTAAGCAGACAGTTGTGCTTCCTACCTGCATCTGTTTTTTTGGTGTATTTTTTACTCTGGCCACGGATGATGAGGATGAAAACAAGGAGGAGGATAAAGATGAGGCCCACCAGCGCAATCACTACCAGGAACCACCACTCCTCATAGAACGGAGACACTTTGTGGGCTAAACACAGAACCAATGATATACGTTAATGAACAAAAATATTTGTTTTGTTAACATGTTGTGGCATTATTTTTTTGGATTAAAGTACCTGAGATAGAGGGGGACGGGGCGCTGGGTGATCCATAGCCATAGTCGTTAACTGCAATTACACGAAAGTCGTAGGTGACGCCTTCTCGCAGCATGTCCAGGTTAAGTGCGTAGGATGTCACTTCTTTAGGAATGTCTTTGATAAGAATATCCCACAATCCTTCATCTAATGGCAAGATGAGAAAATATATGAATAGGAAATGAGGTAGAATTTATCCAAAAATAAAATACATAGAGTTTCCAAACTCATGCTGTGTAAATGGAGAAAGTGGTACCTAGGGCTGGGCAATATATCAATACTATATTGATATTTTGATATGAAACTAGATATTGTCTGAGATATTGGATATCGTAATATCGTAAATGGCTTAAGTGTTGTCCTTCTGTGGTTTCAAAGGCTGCATTACAGTAAAGTGATAACATGTTCTGTGTTACCAGACTGTTCTTACTCCTCTGTTATTTTTACCTTTACCCACTTGGTCATTATGTCTACAATACTGAAGCTTAGATATCTAAAATCTCATTGTGAAGATATTTTTTTAAAGCACCACTTGACATCGTCAAAATATTGACATCCACAGAATATCGCAATATCTGATTTTCCCCATGTTGCTCAGCCCTAGTACCCCAGGTCTCATTCAGGTTGGTTTTCAACATAACAGAAAAATTCATAACCTGTCTCAGGCATAGTAGTAGTTCAACACTATGTCTCCATAGATGACGGAAGACGTAACAGCTGTTTGATAAAACAGTACTGCCTCAAGTGCTCCCATTTCACTAAGGTCAGGGAAGGAAGTTACATACACATATTTACACATACACTTGCTCATTAACTTTCATACCCACACCTAACACTCATACACACATAAACTGCAGTAGTGACGCACCAGTAGAAACCATGGATAAAAGTTAATTGACCCAGACGTTCACAGATGAATGCGCTGCATGTGATCTTGGGTACTTACAACGTGACTTGTTACGTAGGTAAGAAGAGTTGTTATGAATGATCAGATAGCATCACACATTCATAGACAGAAGAAGAACCTTATTTGGTAAACTCACATCTTGTATGTCTAGCATGGGTTTAAATACTCCTCCAGGAAGACAGGATCTTCGGAGTTGGGATGGCACTACATGACACTACACCATGGTTAAATTGTAGTTGCTAATCGTAATTGTTATCGATCAAGATTAATTACATGTTTCTGTGTAAGTCATCCAAAGTCTAGCTGTTTCTGAGTTTTCCCTAACAGGAAACACTAGTTGAGATGATGGAACCCAAAAAGTGTTTATGTATGCGGCTCACCAGAGGGTCTGGCCTCAATGACGTATCGTGTGATGGGTGCACGGCCTTGATCACCGCTGGTCCAATGCAGTGTGAGGGCAGGGCCATACCGAGAAATAAAGGGTTCTCCGGGAGGGCCTGGGGCTCCTTGGGACATACATGATGAATAGTTAGAAAATATGGCATGCTATGAGTCAAGGAGGCACCTTACAAGATGATAGTATTTGCATGAATATCAGAAAAAGCAGTACTGCATCCCAGATTTAGAGTCTTACCTTCTCCAGGCCCAGTAGTGATGTTGGCCTCCACCTCGGGGCCGTAGGTTAGCGTTTTGGCCCGGATGCGATAGTTATAGGTGACGCCATCAGCCAGGTCTTTGATCTTCATCCACAGGGGAGCGCTGCCCTTTACATCTACTGTCACTATCTTACTGACACCTGGAGTGGAAAGAGAAGAGTCTGTACAGCAAACACTATAGACTCTAGATGCTGCTTTCTACGTACAAGTGACAAATAGCAAAGCTTTTTGCAGATGAACAGATACATAGTCACACTGACAAACTCAAGGAGTTAGAAGAATTACACAGACAGACTTGCAGACTATCAGAGATGTGCATATCTTTGCATATACAACAGAAAAGGTCTATTACCCAGCAGCCTTCTAGATATCCAGATAGGAAGAAACAAGGACCTTTTTTATAATAGACCAATTGATATTCCCTGTCTTAACTGCTCTGTTCGACTTTGCTCTGGGTCCATTTGTGGATAGCCAAGGGACCACAGCAGCCTCAGCTCAGCATTCCACCTCTGCTCCCAATTACTTGACAATCTGGTCCAGGCAACCATACTTAGCCAACTATTAGCTGTGTTTCTTTTAGTGAGAAAGGAAGCTGTGCAAAGTCTCACCAGAACATTCCAACTATATTTTATCAGCCATGCCATATATGTTACTGCAAGGCCAACACTTGCCTGTAACCAAATAGAGCATGAGCTTATGCAGCGTGAGTTAAAATGTATAGGGTAACTAGGCAAGAGGTTGTAAATTACAGTGTGAGAAAGCCATCTGAGGAATGTCAAGACATGACAGAGTAATTAGGCTCAAGGCAGAGTTTCTCACCATCAACTGGAGTGCAGGGCTCATAAACCAGGCGGTAGCCCTCAATGATGCCGTTGGCCTGCTTAGGCTCTCCCCAGGACACATTGACCGAAGTGGTGGTCAACTCACTGAAGTGGATGAAGCTGGGAGCGCTTGGAGCTTTTGGTGAAGAAAGAGAGAAAAGAGATGATGAAAGTTGGATCTCTTCACAGTAGGGAGACAAAACGTACTACAATTACCTACTACATCATGGGGATGTGTGCACATTCATCAAAACATTAGTAATTTTTTAGCGTTAAAATTATATAATTAATGTAAAAACTGTGACACATTAACAACAAAAAATAAATTAACTGATTATGTATGTCAGTTTACAGGAAGCAATTTAAAGAAAAGAGTCTTGTCATTCATTCTTTACATTCCTCTTCAGGGGACATCTTAGTTTCATAAGTCACAATATTAACCCTCTGGGGTCTGAGGCCATTTTCCCACATCTTACTTTTACTTTTGTAAGGCATTTGCATATAACTGATCTCCATGTATTTCATATCAAAATGTTAAGAACAAATTCAGCTTTCTGTATAATGAGCCCCGAATCTGGCTCAGAACAATGTGTAAAGAGATAACTTGTCGCTAAAACTGAAATGTTGACGTTGGCTTTTTTGAGATTCCACAAAATCTCTTTTAAAAAACAAAGCTTATCTTGTGATGTGCTGTCCAAATTATTTTGGTGCTTGAAATGAGTTGTAGGGTCATATATGATTGAAATAGGAAATAAATGTCTGAATTTTTTATTATATCACTTTTTAAGTAGGAGTTTGGTCAAACATTGTATTTTGTCCTCAGAGGGTTACATTTTCAACAGCACAGTTACTTCCCCTATTTGCTCCAAACTCCCAACACATTTGGGTAACCTGGCAACAAAAGTAGATTTGGGCCAGTACGACAGAGGTGTATCAAAAGGCAGTACTGCTACCCTACAGCACGCAATCTGATATATTCAAGAAAGAAACGAAAAGGTGTTATGCTAGATGACATGAATAAGAAATACTAGGAGATTCAAAATGAGAACGGTTTCATTGTTCATTGTTATCAGGGCATGAATAACAAAATGTGTGAGTGTAAAAACAGGTGGTGTACAGCTCAGATCAATGCAAAAAAAAAAAATCCCATGACTGTTTAAAGCAAATAAGTCACAAAAAAGCTAAATGGAAGTCGACATACGAGATGTCTTTCGGTGACCTTGAAAGAAAGCTGTGAGAAATATGCATGCTGACCCAACCCAGATCTAGCTCAGTGTCAGGATTTTGCCACAGTTCTGCATACAATTCACAAAAGCTTGTGTTGGCTCACTTCCCAGTACCCTTTGGAGCAGAGAGCCAAAATTCTTGCCTGTGTTTTTTTTAAGTTCTCAGCACTCTGTACTTCTCGCCAATGTCACAGCCTTTAAGGGGGTGGAAAAGACAAGAGATATTTATACTGTAAACCATTTTTGTGCTGAAACCGCAGAGGAGGGACTCTCACTCGCTGGTACACAGACGTCTTTGTACAGCTGCAGCCAAAAAACTATCTACATGTGTCCCCTGCACTCTACTGGGCTGTCAGTAGGCTTCCACCCTCGTGGCTTGGATACAAGGGGCCAAGAAGACTATGATCTCTTCTGCTAAATCTTACAAGAAACTAAACTCTTTAGTGAAAATGTTGTATTTCTTGGTGAATAAAAGGAGTGCCTCTTACATTATTTGTCTGAAATTACAGTACTTCACTTCCAGTTTTTGTAACACACTGACTCAAAATGAAAGTACTCATCATCTATTCTTTTGTAGGCCCCATTTGTGACTGAAGAGAAAACCAACCTTCTTATAGTACTCCACCACAACACTTGAGCACAATAGGTAATACAATTAAATAAGAAGAAGGAATATCATTGTGCATACGGCAGAGGGAGACAGACAGAGAAAAGACAGATGGGTATAAAGAAATACAGAACTGTGAAATGCCACATGGTGTTGGCAGACGATCTTAGCTGCAAGATAAATGCCGCTGGTCTTTTGAGCAATCAATGTAATCCCTTCAACCGCATCTGGATTTATCGCAACTCACCTGCTTGCTGAGTGCGCCCTCTGGTGGGCAGGGAGCGGGGCCCATCCCCTGCAGCATTGAAGGCTGCTACACTGATCATGTAGGTGGTGTAGCCTGTCAGGTTTTTAAGCTTCACCCCAAGCTCCGGCAGGAACAGTGTACGCAGACGCTCCGTCTCATTCTGGAGCTGAAACTCCCAGAAATAGATCTATAAACAGAATAAAGGAGTTTAGAATATTAGAAGAAAAGCCATGATGTAGAGAAGAAAGCCATGATGTAGGCTCGCTTGCTTAGCATTAACACAAAAAAGAGACACATTATGGATACCTTGTAACCCTGTATGTCTCCATTCTGAGCATCAAGAGGAAGAGGGTCCCATGTTACATCCAGCTGTGTGGCTGTTGAGGACTGGACCACCACATTTTGGGGCGGGGACGTTGGGACTAGAATTGAACAGAGTGTGAATATCAACACCATCCCTTTTGTTATGTCTCATAGAACTATCTTAACATTTAAGAAATAGAGATTAAAGGTAAGTAGCATACATGCTGCACAGTGAGGGACAAAACATACCCGCCTCTCCGACAAACACTTCCTGTGGTGCACTGCTGGGACCCTCCCCCACAGCATTGTACACACTGAGACGGATCTCGTAGCGTTTGTGTTTACTCAAATCTGCAAGGAGAGGACCAATGGCAGCATTTTAATGGAACAGTTAAGATAAAAGAGCAAAATAAGAAGTTTCTCCAGAGAGACACACAGCCATAGTGATGCCCGTGGCAAGACAACATCACGAACAGAACAAAAAGACGAAAGTGATAAAAATATGGGGTTAGTGTGGGGACACAAGGAAGATTTGTCAGCGATTAAAAAGAAAGAAAACACACTGCAATAATGTCAGGGTAGCTTGGAGAGATTAAAGTCGTATACACTTTTTAAGAATCAGTGGCAGCCCCTCAGCGGATGCGGCTGAGTAGGAGGATGGGGCAAAGCGCAGTTGCTGTAAATTATTATACAAATGGCATATTTTTATGTAAGAGATGATCTGCAAACAGATGGAGAGTGACAGAAGAGAGGCATAAAGAGAGATATAAGACTTACTATCGAGTTCATACTGGGTCAGTGAGGATTCGCTTAAGTTCCTGATGCTGTAAGGAGCTGAAGTTTAAATAGAGGATGGGCAGGGTTGGGAAAACAAGGGTAGATCACAGGATTGAGTGGCAATATTAGTGACTTATCTGTCACACTACAGGCCTTACTTATAGCATCAAAGCAATACTTGGATGTAAAAAATACATGCATTTAAGATTCCAGGTAGCAGCACTTTCTGCATATAACCAGAAGTAGTTGATGGATAAGCAGTGAACAAGTAAACTCACCAGTGAGATCAGCCCAGTTGGCAGAGGGACTGTTAACTGTGCGGACAGTGAAGCTGCGTAACCGGTCGTAGTGTAACTCCCGATACCTGACCCTGAACCCCAAAAGGACTCCATTTAAGTGATCCTCAGATGGAGGCTACAAAGAGAAGAGGTCTGCTTAATGCCCAATATTAAACAAACATACATTCATTCTTCCAAAGGCAAAACACACAGTACCATGTAATTCAACAGCGTACCTGCCAACGGACCATTACAGACGTGGTGGTGTGTGGTGTAACAGACAGAATTATTGGGGCTTTGTCCGGAGCTAGAGAAGATAGAGAAAAAGGAAAATGTTTGTGTTAGCAAAGCAACACAGCTGAGTAGAGTGATACATAATTCAAACAGTCTGCCAGGGAACAGCTTGAGAGTAAACACACACACTGTTGACGTAAAGCATTCTCTGTGAAAATCCAAAAACAAAACATCGATTTAAAGGCATGTTCATACAATTACAAAAATGTTCTTGTAAAACTAAACAGAACATCAACGGATAATGACTGCGCAATGGTGACATTTTTGATTCATGTCTAATGACTCCAGTTGCACAATGTTACCATCCTGTAGTGTAGTGATGGCCTCGCTTTCCTGGCTGTATTCACTGTCTCCAATGTCATTGGTGGCTTTTATACGGAACTGATATGAAGTGAAAGGCTTTAACCTTTGAAGAGAAATAAAGGAGAGCAATGTGTACAACATGATTTGGCCTCTTCATTCTATTTATTGACTGAATAATAAAAACTGCTGATGGGGACATTTACCTATCCACTATGTAGGAGTGTGTCTCGTGGCTGACTGATGCAGAGTGGACAGTCCAGTTGCTGTCCGGCAGCTCTCTGTATTGGACTGTGTAGTAACGAACAGGGGACAGGCCATCGCTGCCTGGTTCCCATGACAACAGCACTGTGCGAGCCTGAACGTCCTCTTGAGGCACTACGGGACGGCTCGTGGGTTGGGGTCGGGCTGAAAAAGACACACACACACACAGACACACACACACACATACACACACACACACACACACACACACACACACACACACATATACAATCCTAAACTTTATATTTAGAGGGGAATATTTTATTGATCCCACAAAATTACAATGACGGTCAAAAGTTTGTGGTCACTCACAAATTTCCATACCACTCCATTATAGACAGGATACCAGCTGATCTGAGTGGGTGGCTGATCTTTAATGCAATATCTACATCACCCATTAGCCACCATTCATCCAGTGTTCCAAAGGTACATTCTGTTTACTAATTTGATATCTTTCCAAAACAAAAAACTAACTGAGAAAACATTGGAGAACCCTTTTGCAGTTATATAAGCCCTTAATGTAATCTGATAACTGCTGCCCTGGTTAAAGAAACAATGCAACTCATCTCTGATCTGAGCTGGTATTCTGTCTACAATGGAGTGCAATAGAAATTTCTAAGTGACGCCAAACATTTGACTTGAATTTTAAATAAATAAATTCAGTGCAGTATTTTACACGTACCTCTCTTTTCTGTTGTGACCACTAAAGCCTCGGCAGCTTCACCCCAGCCCTTTCGTGTCTGAGCAGTGAGGCGGAATACATAAACCATTTCTGGTTTCAGTCCGGACGCTGTGTACTGTCGCGCGCTGGGGCTAAGCACGTCTACGGTGGCGGCGTTGCTATTTGAAGAGTTTCTTCTGTATGTGATCTGATAGGCTAAGAGTACAAACTCATATCAATATAAAGTAATGCAGGAAAAAATTCAGCTGCACTACAAAATCAAACAATTGTCCTTTTTGAGGGACATTTCTTTTTATCTCATGATAATAACTGAGATCATAAATGAAAGTCTGTATACTGCAAACTCACCCAGGATGATGCCATTGGGCTGTGCAGGAGGTTGCCAGATGAGCCTGACTGACGTGGTTCTGACTTCTGGGAAGAGGATGCCGACTGGAGGACCAGGTACTATCACACAAAAAAATTAACAAAAAGACAAATCAGACGAGAGTAATACACGTGACATAAATCCACGGATTAAAAAATGAACCAAGGAAATATATCCATCTTAAAACAAGCTTCAAACAAATTATATCATCATATGTATAACATTTTTCTTAAGCCGGAACATTATAATAATTTGTAGAAAAAGTACTTCATACAAGAACATGATAGATGAATTGATTAACTTTATAGATTTTTGTAGATAATTATTCAATTTCAAAGGGTCAGTTTGGTTTGTTTACCATCATCCAGGGTCCTCTCTAAAATGGGGGGCGAGCTGCTCCTTCCGTCTCCTATACGTGTGAAGGCAAGGACCTGGATCTCATACAGGACGTACTTGCCCAGACCAGTCAGTTGGACACTATGGGTGGTGTTGCCCTCCACTGCCCAGAAGCTAGGAGCGGTGTCTGAGTCCTTCTCCTTATGCACAACCTGAAATACACATACACTGAATGTTATACACTTAGATGAATTTAAGGCGATGAGAAGATAAGAAATAGAGAAAAATTAGGTGTGCAAAATCCTGATGATTCTAATCTTAAATAGAGATCATTTTCAGGTGAATGGTGTAAGGGGGCTGACCTTGTATCCCAGGATCAGTCCATTGCGGTCAGCTTCTGGGACTTCCCCCCACCGCACCAGGACACTGCTGGAGGTGGTGGCAAAAGCTGATACGTTGGTGGGTCCGCTGGAGGGTACTACAGTAAGAGGTAAAGCAAAGAGCTTAGCACACTTCAAGCACACCTCCATTACATGTGATTGGCATGTTTTTGCATATGTTTCCTTCCTCACCAGACTCCCTGGTCCTGCCGTGAACTGGCTGGCTCCAGGGCCCAGAGCCGATACCATTGATGGCCTGAACCCTGACCTCATACTCTGTCCACTCCTCTAAGTCCTCGATAGTGAACTCCCTCTCCTGCCGGTCCATGATGACATGGGAGAGAACTCCCCCTTTAGAGCCAGCTTTAGAGTATTGGACCCGGTAGCCAACGAGATCTGGATTCCCATTGTACTCCCACTCTGGAAGAGGCTAAGAGGATTTTCGTTTTGTTTTTACCCCAGTTTAAGCAAGATCAATATAAATGACATCATAACAGAGTGCATAATGAAGTAATAGGCCATGAGAGGCCATACATCAATGTGATTTTACAACAGCTAAGAGGTGGTGTCAGGAATGATGAGAAGCAATATGGGAAGAAAAGCTAAACCCTCTCAGCACTAAGTTCTGCAATTATTGGTTTTATTAAACGTAAAAAAATACTCCATTGTCTTCAAATAATAGCACATTTGCTAAATCTGTTAAATCATTAATACTATAGGGCAATGTACTGTAGCTCTTAAAAGGCTTAAGTACAGGTTTGAGCAACTCATTAATATTGAAATTAACTGTCGTGCTTTCAGGGTGTTTGCAATCACCAAAAGTCACTCAGCTAGTCGGAATCTAAAACTAGACCATCCTGTGTTCTATGCAGTATATCTTGCACTGACACATGCACACAGTGAGCATGATAAGTGAACATACCTACCTAAATATGTACTGGGCTTATTTATATCAAAGTGCTTGAAATTAATGTGGCCTTGATTAATATTTCCCAAAGGGTATAACAGTTTAACACACATCTTATGAAAAGGTTCACAATTATTGAGCTTTGTTGTTCATTTAAAAAGTCATATTGGACAGCTGACACCCATCTACTGTTAAATCCAGGTGACAAGCCTTCTTTATAATCCTACAGGAGCAGCGGTATCTCGCCTGTGTCTCTCACTGCCTGGCACTGCTCAAGCACGGGCACAGTGAGGATAATGGACAGATGTGGCAAAGAATACACGGGTCCAAATGCTGACACAGGAAGCAGCAACAATCAGAGTGTGTATAAACATCATCAATGCCATGGCCTGTACTCATCATATCACTACCCCAAAATGTACAAAAACAAATGCGAAGAAAAAGCATGTCAGGAACAAAACAAAAAATGTACACAATGAAGACCCAAAAGAGTGTGCAGAATTCTAAATTGGGGGTGTGGTGGGTGGGAGTGGGGGGGTGAGTAAGTTGAGATGAAGCCAACTGTCAAGGAGAAAGTCATCATTTAATGTCAAACTTTTAAATACATGGAAAATTGGATTTTTTTGTGTGATTTGGATAGGCAAACTGAAATTGACTAAATCTGATTTAAAAAAGCTTATCTTCAATGTTGTATCCAATTACTATCCCAAGGGCATTTTGCCAATTCAGTCCCAACATGATTTTACACCAACGAGAGCACACAAAAGAAAAAAGACAGCAATTTCAAATAGCTTATGTGCATTTGACGGCATTCAGCATAGTCTGAATAGGAAGAACCTAGACATTCATATCTAGATCTAATAATAATCTACTAAAACTCCACTTAATTCATATACAAAAGGCCCAATGTGCAATGAGTTGTGACAACTTACCACCCAGCGAAGCCACAGACTGGTCTCACTGGCTGTGCGCAGGGTGACATTGGTGGGGGAGATGTCTGGAGGGGCCTGCAGGGTCTCAATCTTTCTGGAGGGCTGACTGGGAGGACTGTTGCCCACAATGTTTACCTGTCGCATTCGGAACCTGTGTCAAAGGAAACCAGCTGATGGATAAATCCTGCTTTACAGTAAATTGATTCATCCAGATTACAGATAATCTGTGAAAAAACTGTATAAAGTATAATGATTGTCATAATGTACTTTTCATTGGACATTCATGCCCAAGGTCTTTATTTCATATACAGCCTGGTATAAATGTTTGTAATATGACGGCATTTTGACATAGCGAACACTCAAAAAACTTTACACTACAGGCACCATTCAACCCGTTCACACAAAAATGTATACCATACAAGATGCTTCCTGCTCAACAGATAAAATGAATGCACTTTTCCACACTGATGGCACATTAGGACCAATTTAGGGTTCAGTATCTTGAGACACTCTCAAGGACACTTGCAGGGACCAGGGATCGAACCACAGATCGGTGGACAAGCACTCTACCTCCTGAGCCACAACTGCCCTTTGTGTGCTCACCTGTAGAAAGTATAGGGGTTCAGGTCTAAGACCTCCAGTGATCTAGCATCAGGTTCATTAGCCAGCTGATGAACCATAAGCCACTCCTCATTCTCTCCTATTATGCCAATCTGAAATGCACACAGAGAATGGGGGGATATCAGCAGCAGAACAAATTAAACACACCACTTGTAATTGTAATACCTGTACCCTACTACGAAGACATCAAACAAAAACTGTTGTCATTATGTTAAAATAGATATGAAGCATCTTACCTGGGCTTCAACGTGCCAACGGGAAATGGATGTCTTGCCATCGTAACCAGGTTTGAACTGCAGGGTGACAGAGCGAGGGCCGATGTTGGAGATGGCTAAGTTGGTTGGAGGGCCGGGCAACTCTGTAGAGGAGAATGGAGAAAGGACAGATTAAAATCAATTTCCTAATATCACTGCTTTAAAAAAAAGCTGAATTGAAATCCATTGACTCACAGTAAGTGGTTGTAGCCCTTTCAGTGGATAATTGAAATAATTTTACATTCTCAACTTAAAGTCAAACAGTTAATCTATTCATCTGAACAATCACCTGGTGGTACACCGGAGGAAATAGTGGAGGCGGAGAGCAAGCCCTGGCCCTTGGAGGTCATGGCTGCTACCTGGATGGTGTAAGTGGTGAGAGCAGTGAGCCCTGTCACCTTGTACTCCTGAGTTAGGTTGGGCAAGTAATGGGTCACACGAGTATTGGTCCTGTTGAACTCCTCCCAAGAGATACGATAGCCTGGAGGCAAAATCCAATTAGTGTTATGCAGTGTTCACAGCAAACACAGCTTTGTGAATCATACATTTAGAGAAGCAAAGAAGACATGTTAACTTTACATAGCTGTCTTTAATGGTTACCTGTGAGAAGACCGTTTTTCTCTTGTGGCTCCTTCCAGCTGACTTTTAATGAGGTGTCCAAGATGTCAGTAAAGCTAAGGTGTCCCACAGCACCAGGGGCTGTAAAAATAAAAACAAAAACAGGCAATAAACGAACAGAGCAACATGTAACTATCGGCTAAAACTATATCCTGAATGGGAAAACTTACTGTCCTCATGTGTGCGTAACCGCTGAGGCGGGCTACGCGGGCCATCTCCAGGGGTAGTGAAGCACAACACGGATGAGTAGTATTCTGTGAACTTTTTCAGGCCGGAGATGTAACCAACATGAACACTGTCCTGGAAGTTGGGCCGCACTGTCACCACACTGACCTCGTTTGCACGATTGCCTTCCCAGGCAAGCAGCTGTAAATGATGGGTGTTAATGTACTTTAGTAAACATTTAATAAAATATAAAGTCAAATAAATACTGTTCACATCTTTTTAAGATCATGATCTATTGACAAAATTAAGCTTTCAAACAACGTAAGGAGATTGTGTGGACAGTGCTCCTCTAGCTAGCTCTGACCACTAGAGTGCACCAGTTGACATCAAGGGGCTCACCTTGTATCCCTGGTTGATTCCATTGATAAACTGAGGGCTCGGGGCACTCCAGGTAAAACGCACAGTGGTGGAGTTGACAGCTTCGGCTTGTACATTTCCTGGTGGCACAGTGGGCACTGTTCCAGAGGAGGGAGAAAAAACAAGAAGACAGAGAGTATGAGAGACAGAGGAAGAGGGAGGGGGAATGGTAATGAGATAAGGAAGGAAAAAAATGTAAATGTACAAGAGGCACATTCAGACTAGCCTCGTTTAGAGCGTGAGAATCAGGCTAAAGCATTTTATTTTGGCTCATTTGGGGAAGTAAGAACATGCCAATCAAACCGGGTGTAAGAGCGGTTGCCTCAGGCAGCTTCCAGGTTAACCCTGCAGCAGTTTGTTTGAAGGGAGCATCCGATTCTGATGTAACACCAGAAAACAGTCGAGGAGTCCAACATTAATGAAGCTGATTGGCCAGAATTGGTCCTCATATACCCATGCTATGCACATTTGGTTTTGGGTGTATTTAAATGCTCATCATGATCGGCTGTTGAGCCTTTAATGGAGTGAGTGACAGAAACATCCAATTAATAAAAGCTGAGCTAAACAACATGAGTGCCTTGTTCACTGTCGTGTTTCACTGACACTGACTTGGATTATGAAATTATTATCTATTTTTTTGCAGGGGAAGAGACACGGAAATAAAATAAAAATCTTCCAGGTTTCAAAGTTTTGCTGATTGAACGGCAAAAAAAATCTTTTTTTATTAAGGTATTAAAGTACATTTCTTTATTGCAGATGCATCAGACTCTGATTTGGACCGGTTTATTAATGGATTGATTGATCAGGCAATTTCCAAGGTTTAAACGATAGTGGGAGTGAGAAGTAGACTCCATCATCTCTAAAGATTTTATGGCATTTCTTTTAATCATTCAGCTAAAAAAAACTGGCATGCATAAAAGCCATCTTTTTACGCAAACAAACAAGCAAACACGCACGCACAAACACACACACACACACACACACACACACACATCCCTGCTTGGCACTCCATGATATAAATGAACTAAAAAAAACAACACTTTTTTATAGCAGAATGTAAAGAAATGTAAAAATAAAAGCGGAAAAAAGAAAAAAAGATGGAAGACAGCAAATCAAAAGCCACAATTGGTAAAATTGACAAGTGGAAACACAATTATAACTCGGACAGAGAAAATACGTTTGTGTGTGTTTTAATGAGTGTGGGATTCAGACCCGCTGCTGTCAGGTACGTATGAAAAATACTTTCTGCTACGGCTTTCCCATCTATTTTTAACTTGCTCATTTCCTTAAACCTGAAACCAGTTTGACAGACTGATGTACAGCATCACAAACACCTGTAACACCTAATAAAGTCAAAATACCTGCTGATTCACCCTCTCTAATAAATGCTTCTAAGCAGGAAGAGGAAATAGAAATACTCTTTTTTATGAGGTCTCTTAAGAATATTTAGTGAGATTGGTGTAGAAGATCTCTGTCCAGAAAGTGGAGGTAACATGACAGGGATTCAGAGATATGTGAGTATGTTAAGCCTTTCAAAGCTTTATGTACAAGTTAAAGGAATTTTAAATATAACTGGAAGCCAGCACAGCATATCTAAACCAGGAGCAAAATCCTCTTTCTTGTGTTTGTTATAAAGTCTAGAAGCAGCATTTTATACTCTGCATAATCTCTGATCTAGGATTTTTAGGAAAGCCAGTACAGTGAACATTATACAATCTTCTTGGAATAAAAACATGCGTTAACCTTTCAACAAACTGATGAATTAGCTATAGCCTACTTTGGCTTTACTTATATAAAAAGTCGTAGATTTGGTGGCAAAAAGAATCTTAGATTTGGCTTAGTAGAAGTTTACTTTCATCTTCTGAAGATTTTCAATAGACAGGGGAGGCAAGGAACATAAGGTGCTGAAATCACTGGGCGCGACAGAAATATGTAGCTGCATAACACCGGGGAAAGTTCCCACTGTTCTAATTACACTACTCAGCATGTAGAATGAGAAAAGAAGTCAACCAAGGCAGCTTCCTTTGGCAACATCAAAAGGTATGTCACAAGTCCGAACCACATCATCACCTGGTAATTAATGTGTAGAATCAATTAAATGTGTGCTCAGAGACGCCTGTTAATGTAGCCACGTGGCCAATGTGCCAATTTTGTGAAACCGTGCCAAAATAGGTGATATGATTAGAATCTTTGAGATAAAAAATCTCAAAGATTAGATCTCAAAGATCTAAACATAAGTGAAAAGTAAAAGGTATTGGCTCATGTTTGCACACAATTTGTTCTACAGCACTGCAGCAGTGCAGAAATTAACTAGGCTACACAAAACAGACAAAACAAATAAGCAGTGCTGAGAGGCAAATTGCTCTTACATGGCCATGTCTTTTACATTCCTTTAAAAGCCTTGCTGCTGCAGTCTGCACTAATTGATGACTGCTGTGGTCTTCTACACAACGTGCGTGAATCAGCTTTCCCTAACCTTGGAAAGGATTTTTTTTAAACGCATGCTGTGGAAAAAACAGGGCTGAAATTGCTCTTAATTTCTTTGTTAAAAACAGATGATCGGATTAACAATCAGTCACAAGTTTTATGCCACAGGCTTAACATCAGCCAAGGGACTAGCATGATTAGACTCCAGGAGATGAATGGAATTTGTAACTAAACGCAGCCTCTGGTACTGTAGAATAAATATTAAATTTATAACGTAATGCTTGCAGATTTGGATTGTTTGTAGGCTTCCTTGGTCACATACAGTATATATATATA
>NC_048421.1:10841019-10869915 GCF_013103735.1 Etheostoma cragini | reverse complement strand
CAGATCAGCTGGTATCCTGTCTATAATGGAGTGAAATGGAAATTTGTAAGTGACCCCAAACCTTTGACCGGTAGTGTATATATATATATATATATATACATACACACACACACACAAACACACACACACACACAAACACACACACACACACACACACACACTATGTAAAACATGTGTGTTGCACTCACCCCCTTGCAGTGTCCATTCAGTTACTTTGTGGCTGTAGGTGCCCCGGCCTGCTCCATTATAAGCCGCCACTTCAATTTCATAGTTGGTCCAGATGATAAGGTCCTCCAGAAGCAGACTGGTCTGGTCTGGGTTGGTGATGTTTTTCATCTGACAATCCACTGGGAGCCCCGACAGACAATACCTTGCAGCAGAGTGAGTAATCAATAAACAGAGCGAGGAGGGATATAGACAGACAGAGACCACACAGACTTACAAAATATTAAAACAGATTTTCCTAAAAAAGAGAGGGAGGAGAGTGGTAAAGGAAGGAAAGCCATGCCCAAAATGGTTAACAAAGGGGAGGTGACAACAGATGAATGGAGGGGAAGCTATTTAATTGTCACCAATTATTCTAATGCAGCAGTGAGCAAGAATGATGCATAATGGAGAGGAGCAAAAGGAGCTGACATAACAGTTATTATCACATCTTAATGGCATTGGCCCAGACAGACACCTGTCCATGGGAGTAAATAATGCAGCCTGTCATGGTCTTCTTACCTGATGATGTAGCCCTGGAGTGGCCCATTCTGATGGCTCTCTGGGGGTGGCTGCCATTGGATCATGATGGACTGATTGGTGCGGCCACTTGCGATGACTGTCTGAGGGGGGGCACTGGGAGGCTCCTCAGGGAGAGTTAATCTGCAGCAGCAAGGAAAGAAAAAGGAAAAGAGAGGTTAAATAAGAGACATAGAGTGAAACCATACATTCATTATCGGTAGTTTCTGCATATTTCTATCCTATTTCATCATAGGCATCAAATCATAATAAAGCAAGTTATTTTCGTTGGAACACCATAAAGGATAGTTGGGATACGTGTGGCTGTGTCTTTGTCCCAAGCCAATTCTCCATAATACTGTCAGCGGAGGGACATTTTGCTATGGCAAGACAAGGATCAAAGAGGCCATGGCGAAAATGGAGCATCACAATAGAGAGACAGTGTGAGTAAGAGAAAGACATAAAAGAACAAGAAAGAGAGATACAGGCAGACTTTTCCCTAAAGCCAATTTAAGATGACATCTTGATTTCTTCCCAGTGCACCGGAGCACTGCTCTGAAGGAGATGAAGCAGAGTGTTTAGGATCAAAGAGGTGTGCCCGAGAGATGCCTCAGAAAAGCCCTGCACTCTCACTGACGCCCAGTCACCCTCCTGTGGTGTTCTATTGTCTGGGCACATTCACACAGATAACACTCTAAAAGAGTGTGTGGTGTATAAGGTATGTGAAGGGTAGTGATGGCTTGTGAGGGAGTTGCTTGCTGCAGGTATAAAAACAGCAAATGTGTTGTGTTGATGTGGACAAGGTCGGACAGTGGTGTGTGTATAGGTGATTCATGATGAGCTAGGAATGTGTGTGTCTGTGTGTGTGTGTGTGTGTGTGTGTGTGTGTGTGTGTGTGTGTGTGTGTGTGTGTGTGTGTGTGTGTGTGTGTATGGGTGAGTGTGTGTGTGTGTGTGTGTGTGTGTGTGTGAGTGTGCGTGTGTATGTATGTGTGGGGCAGGAGCTGTATGATGATGGCCGTTTCGTCTTAGTCAAGAGAATTCACTCGAGATTTGAGTCAGTGTGAAGCTCTGCCTTTCAAGCCTCTCTGTATTTTACTATGCTATACGGCAAAGACAGTTAATCGGAGGGAGAGAGATGAAGCTGGGTCAGCGCACCCATCAAGTCTTCACAAAGCACAATTTCTGCTCATTCACAGTTTTATCTTGAAAAGGCCTGTCCCGAAGCTGGCTCATCTCTCGCTCACTCCCACAGGAGTGAAGACCAAAAAGTTAACTTACAGGAAGTAATCACATCCATTGAACTGCCAATGTGGGGGGAAAGAACGGATTGTTCCAGAACTGTTAAAGTCCCCGAAGTGCAACGCTGTCCTCATCAGCGTACACAATTACACACTACCAGTAACATCTTTAATAGTCAGTAGATGCATAATAAGTGCAGTACCCACCGGTCAGTCTCTTTGCTGAACTGGCCTCTTCCCACGTCGTTGACAGCACACAGGCGGAACTGGTACGAGCGCGCTGGGATGAGGCCGCCAACAGTGACCCCGGTAGACTCGGGTTCAATGTTGGCCAGCAGCACCGTCCAAGGAGCATCTGAGGCGGAGAAGACACACATAATAGACGGAGCTGTGAGCAACAGCAAGTGAACAGTAATTGACCTTGTGAGAACATTCTTAAGCTAAATCTATTCAGCACTTAGAACATTGAAAATTCTGTTATTTCTGACTATTGTTGCACACCATAGTTTCATTTTCAGTAATAATATTGCAGCTGCTGATACAAATGCAAGTCATTTATTTTGTGTACACTCCCTCTAAATATGTGGTTGAAATTCAGTTATCAAAAAAACAGATCCCATCTGCATACTCAGATTCATTTTCCTCTTAATGAGTTGTCATCTTCTCAGTAGCCTGAGCTCCAATAAGAAATGGCTGAACGATTTGCTCTCGACAGGTGAACACATTCTCACTTCTTTGATTTGATCAAACAAGAGGAAGAGAAAGGGTATTCAACACAATTCGGTTCCCCTGATTCTTATCAAGAAAGCGTACAGGTGAGGCAATTGAGTTATACTGGTTGCAGATGGTAAGAGACAATGTAACTTCCAATTTTAGAGAGACAATGGAAATGTAATATAATAAGAGGAGCAGCAAATTATTGTTTCAAGGGAGTATGAAGCAAAAATATTGCCTTAAAATGACTAACTAGAAACAATAAATGCACCAGTTTTTTTAGCAACATGCTTTGTTAACGGGGAACAGTGGTGCATTCATGTTGGGAAATCACATTGAACCACTCACTGTTTTCTGAGACCTCCAGGATATAGCGAATCAGGGGGCTGTTGCCATCAAAGGCCTGGGCCCATGTGAGATTGATGGCTCTTTTCTCTGTGGTACCCAGAACTGCTATTGGGTTTTCTGGAGCATGGGGCAGTTGCCTGTTTGTACATATAAGAGGTACAAAGTGATGAAGAGAAATAGAATTGAAGAGAGGCAGCGAATAACAGAATCAAACAGCCAAACCGAGAGCCTTGCATTGTAAATATTAAAGGATTTGATTCATTAGAGAGGAGAGCGGTGATAAACAGCGGGGAAAACATCCATTCATCATGTCTCGGCGGGATGTAAATAAGTCGAAAAAGAAATGCAGATGGTAAGATAAGACAGGAGAGACATTAGGCAAATATGCAGACCTGACTCGAAGGTGGGCATTGCGGGAGTCATTGCCACCCACTGAGGTCACCCTGCAGGTGTATGTTCCGATGTCACCCGACCACGTTTGGGAGATGTGCAGGGTCCCGTCTGGATCCTGCCGCAGGCGGGGGGACGAGCTCACATCAATCACAGAGCCACTCTTCTCCCACATGTACCTTGAGGTATGTACACATGTATGTAAGAGTAGTACACACAAACACCTAGGCGCGCACACACACACCCACACACACACACACACACTCACACACTGTGTATATCGGAGTATTGTGACAGTAAATCTGTTTGCTTTGCGTCAGTTCCTACAGCAAAACACAGAAGGTGCTGACACCGGTGAAAAGCTTTGTGAGGCTGATGGGAAAGTGATTTGAATCTTAAAACCATTTCTCTCTGTCATCCATACAGTACAGAACTACAGAACCTCTCCTCCATGCATTTCTTGTCATATACCCAACTACACATATGCCCCCCCCCCCCCCCCCCCCCCCCCCCCCCCCCCCCCCACACACACACACACACTTATACTCACATGCACACACCAGGCGCTCCTGTGATTAATTGCGACTATTCGGGCTTTCCAGCTAATCTCCTCTGTGTTGCGTTTAATTAAAGGCGCTGTCTGAAGTTATTACTCTGTTTACATATTCATCTGTTTACCATGCAATCTGATCAATGCCGTGGGCCCACAGGTGACAGGCACTCTAATCACTGGGCTCCACAGACATCATTTCACTCCCTCTGAGACAGATGCATGTGTGCACACTCTATCATGATCAAGACTGTCTGAAGAGTGGGGAGAAGCGATGGATTAATTCCTCAATCAGATTCTAAGAGTTTCAAAATCTTCCCATAGGAGGTCGCATAAGGGTGGATAAACACTAAAAGAACTCTCACAGATTTCATAAACTAATTAAGTAAACATTGACACCCAAGCTTGTTGTCAAGCCTTGGGTCGCATAGAGAAATTGCTAGCAGAAAGTATGTGATGACAGACAAAATAGTATGCAATGAAAAAAATAAAATCTATTGCAAGGGGATGTTGTCATTACCTCACAGTGACACTGGGGTCATGGGTCACACCACAGGTCATAACAGCCTTGGTCCCTTTGATCACACTCTGGTCTTGTGGCGGTTTAGTGATGCGAGTACGTGCTGCAAACACACAGAGGTTGTTATTCAGAGACAGTGTTCGAGTAGCGGACTGAACAGAGCTCAGTGGAATTGGTCTCATCTTTCACTAAATGTATTTCTGAAACTGGGTGAATGACACCACCGTTCTAATGGGTGGAGTATTATGCAAGGCTTTCAAGGACTGATGGTGTGAATTTATGCACAGAAAATGAGTGCACGCATGAGTCATTAGACAATATATTCAGAATATCTGGAGAATGACCTCCAGCCGCCAGGTACTTTCTGAATCTATGAGAAAGCCATGGATAAAAAAAGAGGAATGTTTATTTGTATTTCTTTATTTGTTTCCAGAGGTTCAGCTTGGACTCATAGTTTGCAGTATTTTCCACCTGTGCTGGGAAATGTAGAAAATGAGGATACATGGGTTTGCAGACGCTGCAAGCAGGGGAGTATCCAGTTTCTGTATTGCTTACCCCAGACAACTAGGTCAGCTGAAGCTTCATCAATGCCTCTGGAGTTACTGGCCATGCAGGTGTAGGTACCAGCATCAGACAGGTGAGAGGGACTGATTAGCAGGCTGCCTGACTCCAGCAGGGTGAACCTGGGCAGCTGGACCGACCCACTGGCCAAGACACGTTCACCTGCAAGGAAGGGTGGAATGATTGATGGTATGGGATAGAGGACAGGGGAAAAAAGGGAGAACAAGGAGAAAGAGAGATTAAGGCATTGGAGAAATGTCAAGAAAAAACAAACAGGAGGGAATAGAAATGCAGCAAAGGTAAAGCTTTAATTTTGAGAGAAAATGCATACTTTGTGTCCTTTCCAGAGCTCTCGTTTACTTTGACAAGCCCAAACAAGCACAATAAACCCCCCACCTCAGAACCTCACGCTGTTAACCCACGCACCTTTCTGCCAGGTGATGGCTGGCCGTGGGGCTCCTGAGGTCTCACAATGCAGAATGACTGACATGCTGTCAATCACGGCACTGTCAGAGGGGCCAGCGGTGATGTTGGGAGCGATGCCTGAGAGGGGGCACAAAGGCACACAAAATCAGGTAAGACAGAGGTGATAATGAGAGACATAAACAGCTTTCACCCTAATAAAGCAGATGCCAGCTGAGAGCTTAATAGACTTGAGAAAAGGGGCGACTGTCAGGTATTATTCTCAGGGACAGTTCTGAGAATCTGACATCTCTCTGCTTCTCCTGCACCTTCTCCGATTCAAAAAAAGCCAATAATTGCCCAAGCATCCAAGGTGACAAATCTGTCAATGTGAAAAGATATGTAGATAGATGGGTGTAGGAGGCAAGACAGAGAGAGTGAGAAAAGAGGATTAGAAAGAACAGAGGAGTGGATTTAGTAAAAAAGGGAGTGAACAGAGAGGCAAAGATGAGCAGAATTAAGAAGCAGACGTGTAGATAGCTTTGAAATATTTTCAAGGGGACATACTGGTAACAGCTAGGTAGGTGTTTGTCTGGATCTCTCCTGCGAGATTGCGGGCAAAGCACTGAAACATCCCTGTGTCATCTGGCAGGAGACCGTTGATCTGTAGGCTGCCTCCTACCAACACCCTATACCTGGGGATCTTTACCGGGCTGATGGGCACCGCATCTTTATACCACAGTATGTCTGGCTGCGGCGTGCCTGCAGAGGAAGCAGAGGGTTCATTCATTTTTGTAATCGTTGTGACCCTGTTTTGTTTTAATTCTGTTTTTTTATTCATACTTTCTTGCTCTTTTACACATACAATAGCACAAAGAAAAACAAACACCACTGACCCCGTGCCTGGCAGGGGATATCGACCACCTTCTCCATCTCTGCACTGATGTGAGTTGGCGGCTCTTTTACAAACAGAGGATATTCTGTTTCAAAGAAGAAAAAGCATAAAACATTGCCCTCATTTAAGCCTTTAAGAACGACTCACGGATCATCTGTGCTTTTGTATCTCGACCCTATTGTTGAATGAGCATTAGCAACACTCTAGATATCATCATCAACTCAATTACTGAAGAAAGAAATGGCAACACAATGTTCTCTCAACATAGGGATTAGCATTCTGCTGCAATATTTGGATAATTTTGGCTAAGCTACTCTGTGGAAGGTTAAAATGTAAGTTGTGGGTTATTTACCTAGCACATGCAGGAAGGCCCCAGCAGTGACTGATGGGACGCTGCTACTGCGAAGTGATGCCTCACACTCGTAATAGCCGCTATCGCTGACTGCAGGCAAACTGATGACCAATCTACGGCCGAAATCTCGGATCCCCGTATTGACCACTACCCCGTCTTTCCTCCAAGTAACACTCATTTTGACGAGCGGTCTGGAGGAGAAAAAGATGAAAAGAAAAGCAAGAGATAGGGAATGTAGTTTAATGCTTTTAATACAGATTTTTATTCCGTTTCAAGGTTACAGAACACTGAGAGAGCAATGGGATACATCTGTCATTCTGATTAAGGCTTTGAATTGGAGATAATAGTCAGGATTCAGCCCTGAGATTGTACGAGATAGGAAGAACAGAGTGAAGCCTTGAATCAAAGGGAAGAATGGAGAAGAGGTAAAATGAGAGATGTACAAAATACTTTTTTATCATGTTCAAACAAAGGGTTTCCAGACTCATTTGAATCACAAAATATCAGATGTGGAGGCGAGAGAAGGTGGAGGTGTTTTGATAATGTGTCTGTTTGCGTTGTATTTGTCTTTTCCTCATGTCTGTGTTGGTACCTTGCATTAGCAACACATTCCATGATAGCCTCGTTTCTTCCCATGGTTACACTGGTATTCTTGGGGGGGATAATGATCGAGGGGGCGATGGGGTCTGCAGGTCCTCCCACATCTATCACACACACAGAAACAAATTGACGTAGATAATAGAAGTAAAAAAGAAAAAGAAAAAAATCTATAAACTACTGTATATGCAGACCTCATATTAAGCCTGTACTATAGCAAACAGGTAGCCAGCCTGCTATCACCCAACTATTAACATCCCTGTCTTTACTTTAGATTTTTTTCTTTAGTGCACACAGCATTTCCTACAGCACGATGTTAGCCCAGGTGTTAGAAGCCATTATGTAGCATAATTGAGACAAACACAAAAGGCGATTAAATGCAGCACCATCACTCACAGGTTTCACGGAGCCTCCAGCCAACCATCGATTCACTGCCCTCAATCAGTGATCTCTCTCTGAATCTGATCTCATTTTCCCTCACCTCCCCAGAGTACGGGTATGGGCCTGTGCACTTGTATGTGTTTGAGCGATTGCGCGTTTACGCATTAATTTACGGCAGGCACTGTGTTCACGTGTGTTGCCCATGTGTTTCCACGCAAAGGTTTTCATGGCAACATCAGGTTAATAGGGCAAGTAATCACATTTTTATTATCATTATTGTTATTTTGTGCCACCTTATTGTGTCCCAAAATAACACACCCTTTCAAGGTACATTTCTGTAGCGGGGTAATGACAAAGCTTCCTGTACAAACAATGCCTAAATGCAGGCACAGCCCTCCTGATGGGTTATTGCCATTTGGTTCTGCTTCCCATTTGATTGCTTCGCTCAATTCTCCAGCTCTTCAGCTGTACAGTATGAAAAATCATAATTTTGGTTGCATTACAATTTTACAAACCCAGATGGCTATAAAAATACAATTTACCATTTGAAATTTGATTGTTGGCTGGGCTCCCATAGCAGAAATTCTTGTTTAGGCAGTAACAAGCCACACTAAAAAAGTTATGCTTTTAGCTGATCAAGATGTTATTAGCTATGATTTTACAGCTTAGGGCACAAGCAGCAGAGAAGGAAAAGACAAACAAGTCAAATGAATCTGCTGCTGACATTTAGCTGGCATATTTAAAGAATGCATTTAACCAGACATTTGAATTAACAACAAAGCATAATTAAACTCAGATTGTGAAGATAATTCCATAGCAGCATACAATGTGAAGAACATGTAAGTGGTTGACCCTGACCAGGAAATGCATTGTCATGTTGTTTGGTAGACAAAAAACTCAAATTGGGTTTTGTAGCAAGTATTAGGGACGGGTACACAGGCGAATAACAGCAACATTCGTCCTTTTCAAAAAAAAAATTTGGAGGCAAAGGATAACCTGTTTATTGAAAGGTAAATAGATCAAATTTGCGATTTTGCAGCTGACTTAAAGGTTTTAGAATGTATTTCATTATAGTGGTACAAGCATCATCTTGAGGACATTATTGACATTATCATTTACTTGCATACTGAAGACCAATCAATTCATGTAGAACAGCTTGTTGTCAAGTAATCACAAGAGTCAACTTATTGAAAAGAAGAAATGAAACAGGCTGCAAGGACTTACCAAAGTCCAAAGGATTTAAGAGGAAAAAATTGAAATCACAGAATTGAATGGCTAAAATTTAAGATTACAGCCCTTTGGCAGATCTAAGTCATTTTTATTTCCTAATTATTGGGTGAGATTATGTTAAAAGTTTTATGGTTGTGTGTCTTATCTTCTCTGACATCCTGATACATTTAAAGAGAAGAATTAGATGTAGAGAGAGGAGGAGCAGGAGAAGAATCAGTTGATGGAGAGGGAAAAAGAAGAAGAACAATGTTCATCTTTCACCAAGAAGAGCAAGAGATGAAGAATATGGTCATAAATGGGTAGTGGTATAAACTGCACATAAATAACACTATTATAAATCTATGCATGATTCATTGATTGTAACTGTTGATGGTGTCATGTTGAAGCTCTTTTTTTGAAATTCCCCTTTTTAAATAGAGTAAATTGTATTACACTTTAAATCTAATTAAGGTTTATCAAATGTGTTACAGTTTTGTGTATATATACAAACTAAACAGGTTTGTCTGAGAGTTGTGTCCATGCTTGCCAATGACACAATGGAAACTGGGAATCCATTAGACTAGCCAAATAACTCATTTTATTTTCCGGAAGACATGACTGGTTCCTTGGCAGAGACTAATTAATGTATTGCATTTCATAAACTCTCAGTGTTGAGAATACCTCAAGTGTGTAATCTTCTAATTAAACGAGAAAAGTAAACAACGTGGTGACCTGCATAGCAAATTCTTGATACTAATGTCCTCATATTGTTGACATCTGTTTGTGTCCAAAGACAATTGTAAACCAAAGTCAACTGTAATGTATTTCACACTCTAAAGAAGAGAACAAAAAGCTAAATGTCTACCCACTTAGCCAATGTCAGTTTGCCTTTAACGATTAGACTCAGCTCTGTCTCATTTGTATGCTGCTCCCTTTGGAACAACACACTCCCTCTACTGCATATTTTTCCATCTTTTCCAATCTCCACAGATTTGCTAAAATGAACAAATGCAGCTGTAAAAACCTTATTGACTTTCAGATGCAAAATATGGTTGTGTGATCCGCAAGGTCAGATTCAGTGATATCTGGTCCCCACAGATTGCTGTGTCATGCGTATTGAGCACTGAATTACAAACACTGTTTTCACAATATGATGAGCAGATGCTGGAGCGAGCGATTGGTTGGTATTAAAAATGGTCATCTCCACATGAGAGCAGGTTAAAATCCTTATTCGATGGTATGAATAATCCAAATCACAAGGCTGTAATAAATGCAGTAAAATATTATAAATGTTATCTTCAGTTTTGAAAATACATTTAGTAGCTCCTTAAAATGGCTGGTTGTAGTAAGAGAGACTGATTTTGTCTAGATGAAAGTAAGTAACAGTATGTGGGAGAATTTGAGTGACTTTGTTCAGATGATAGAGGGTAAACGTAGGTGGGAGGATAGAGAAGCTTCAGCTTCAGCTAAACTCTAATAATTTGACATGTAACCAGGTTTCCATGAGCAATTCCAAACTTTATTTGAAGTTGTGAGCATATATTTGTGAGGCCGAGCTCTAATCTGATGTGTGTGTTTGTGCGTGTGTGTGTGCATGTTTAATCATCCCCAGTTTGCTCAGTGCCATTTTCATAAATCTGCGTTTTGTAAGGAGCGATTAAACTGAAGGTCCACTTAATGGGCCCGTACATCCAGCCAGTCAGAGAAGCACTGCTGGAGTTCTACCTAACACATACCTCATGACTGTAATTCACTGCTTGAAGCCAGAGGTCAGAGAAGGACCGCAGAGCAAGAGGACAACTATTGAAGGTATTGGGTATGAATGTTGAAATGTTGGCGAGAGAGAAGAAGGAACGTCAGAAAAGAGTAATAGAATTAGAGGATGTCCCAGTAGAGGGCGCTATCTCTGTTTTTCTCTGGTCTTTGGCTGAACCACCTGCTGTGTAGCTGTTGTATAGTGTAGAGCAGAAAATGAGGAGTGACATTTTTTTTCTACCCCATTTTCATCTGCAACAACCTGTTAATGCAGTCTGCTGATGACACGCACAATCTGCTAGTGAGGTACATTTCGCTAAGTGGGCGAGGAAGCCTGTTGCTTAAATGTGTGGGGATGCACGTGCACCTGCATGTGTACGTACTCTCCACTGTGAGTGTGATGGGCTGACTGGTTTTGTTCTCCCCATTCTTGTCATTGACCGCCTGGGCGTAGTAGCGTCCCGCATCAGGTGCCACTGTAGACAGGATGACCAGCGTGTTGTCCAGGGTGATGGCACTATAAGTAAATATTAATATGCACACACACATTAGCTTAACTTTTACTTTTAAGGACATTGCATTGCCTTATATGCATTCCCATGGCACTCACTTAATCTCAACTATACCCTCATGAAGACACAAACGGCTTTATGTAGTCAAATCAAATTGGTGTCACCAATTTGGCTCCCAATTAATCTGACATGCCCAGTCAACTGGTGTGCATTACAAAATGTGCCCCCAAACATACGCTAAACCGCTCACACATACACACATTAACAAGCGCACAAACACACTCATATCATTAAACCAGAGAGTAGTTGCTTCTACCAGTCAATAAATCCTAAGGGTAAACTGACACAAAAACATGCATGCATGCACGCACATACAGACTGACTCATAAATTATGTCTGAAAAGGAGCACACAAAACCAATTTTTATGAGCACTTCCATCTACAAGTTACTGCAGTGTCTTAAATGAATAGTTCAGAATGTCCCTTATTATATTCTACTCTCTGTTTCTGGGTACTTGGGTATTAACACTGTAACTCAGGGGTTTAAGATAAGTGAGGCTGGTCTTGTGATATACTTAATATATCCAGAAATGAACTGGTCCCACAATAGCTTTGAGCAACAGATAAACCTGTTGATTAGTGATTTAAATTTAAACTATATTTGAAGATGTAAGCCACCATTAAAACCAATCTTTTTGCAACTGCCCCATGTGTTTACAGATGAATAATTGCAAAAGACAGCACGTGAAGTCCAGAATTTAGTCAGGTGTTGCATCAGCATCATATTAGCTTAGAGTAACAGTTACAGTAATTATAAAAAGATACACAGAATACAAGAAAATGGATGAACAATTGTAAAAACTACATTAGCCTACTAGCAATTTGATTGAAAAACTCCAAGCTATTCCATTTAAAAAATATTCCTTTTTGTGCCTAAAGAATGGCTTAATGTTGGTTCAGCAAATGGACTCAAACGTTTCAGGGGGGGCTATAAACGAGAGCTGACGCTAAGCATGCAACCGTATCTGCCAGCATCTGCCTGATCGGTGCAGTATAAACAAGCAGACTCCTTGACAATTAAGAGCCGTGGGTCTCACAGAGTCAACAGACACTTACAAGTACCCACAAACACCAACATACAAACACGCCTGTGAATATCAATGTGGCCTGACACAAAGCGAGCAAACAGGCGGTAAATGCAGAGTGTCCCGTCAGTGGCTCTCATTGTCACAGGGCAAAGCTTCTCAACATCACTTCTGATAGAAGGCAGCCACATAGTAACCGGCTCTGTTATTGGTTAAAACATGGAAGGGGTTGAGATTTTTCTTACAATTCCCTGTGTGCTTGTGCTGCATTTCTTAGGAGCCCTGCAGGTAGAGGGCACACACACCAATCCATTCTTCAAGCATGCAACTCGGGGCGAAAGGTTTTCATGTCAGCTGCAACATGGTAGTTGCTGAATAATACATGAGGAAGTATTTCTGAGGAGTTGTGGACTGCCTACCTCTATTTGTCTGGATGACAAATTTGATCTCAAGTGGTTAACTTTACATTGTCTCTTCAGGAAAAAAGCTAACACACGCACAGACACACTCATGCTCGGAGCATGGCCCATATAATACAGATATACATACAGTTATCCATATACTGAAACTCAGAGTGTACACATTTGGACTCAAAGAGAGTCCAACCACGGCTGCATTTACACACACACCCTCCCACGCAAAAATCTACTCAGGGGTGTGCGCTGTCAGTCAAACATATCATCAATTGAAGCCTTTTGTCCAATTGTGTCTAATTGGTTCCCCTGCTGCCTGCTCTATCTGTACCCTTCAATCATTCTGCCTGCAAAGTCAATAGGGGCGATATAATAACCCGCTTTATCATTGAGAGGTGATTCAATGATGAACACAGGGCCGGCACCAACATTTGTTCATCTACTACCACTACCCCTACTCTGCTCAACTTCGTTCATGTTGTGTGTGTTGGAGGGATTGGAGAAATCTGTGAGCAGTATTGAACTTCTTGGAGTTCTCTGAAGTGAAAGATATTCTGCTTCAGCAGCTCAGCGTTCACCAATATTTCATATATGAGTGTACATGAGACACGCGCAGAAACACACACACAAGAGTCATATGCAAGCGCTCTCTACTCGTAGAAAGGTAGACTTACATACGGCTGCTGGAGGGAATCTTACGTCCATCTCTGAACCACGTGATCTGTGGCCTGGGGAAGCTGTGTATCCGCGGTGCATGGATGAGAGCACCCTCACCCTGGGATACAGTTTGAGACCGTTCGCCCTCCACAAAACCACCCATGTCTAGCAGGCATAAAGAGAAAAGTGTAAGAAAGTAAGACAAAGAAAGTGAGCAAAAGAGGAACATTAATACTAGGCGAGAAATATGGGAAATGCCAGCAAGATGAGAAAGAAGAATTGTCATTATTTCCACATTATGTACCTATTTCAAACGCTAAGCTCTTTTCCTCCACATACTATGTATGACAACCCTTTAACAAAAACAGTGTCCTCCCCTTACTCTAACAGATGTATGGAAAAAAAAACACGCACTTACAGGCAACCTGCACTTCAGTACTGCACTGCATTAAAGCACCCACTCGATTTCTCACAATGCAGCGGTAGTGGCCAGCGTGCAATCGGTCCAGCGAGGGGATCAGGTACCTAATGGGCACACACAACACAAAGTGCCATTAATCATCATCAGCATGACAGACAGCGACATTTGCTTTTATTCCCCACACACAATATGCTACATTAATTGAGATGATACAGTTTAAATGGCATCCCACTTAGCCATTAGACATATATGTTAAATGAAGAATATAACAAAGCAGCAATAAAGTGTGATTAAGTGCTGATGTACAGATGGGCAGTAGATGATAAACTAAGGAAAGAATAATGTAATATTAAAGCCAGCTGTAGAGTGAAAAGCAAAGATAGTTTCTGACTGACTGGCAGGACTCACAAAACTCAACGTTATCCTGCATCTTCAGTCAGTGGAATCAAATCATACGAGCACTTCATACCTGTCACTCCTGGGCATTCCTGATGTGCATTCATGTTAAATGGTTTGTGTGAAATGCTAGGTAGATAATCCCAGGGCTGAGTCCCCTTTAATTGGTTTGCTACAGCCACTTAGGAGTGCAGAGTTGGCCCCTTCCAAGCACTGCAATACAGAGTGTGTGTGTGCGGGTGTTGGGGGGGGGGGGGTGTCTGATTAAATGGATTCCAGTTCTCCTCTTTGATCAGGGCTGGTGAAGAATAACAAGCAGAGGGGTGCAAAGTAGACCCAGAGACTAAGCCACGTGAGAGCATAGCCAAATACTGAGGAAAAACAGAACAAGACGAAGAAGACGAGGGTGAGAAGAGGAGAGAGAGGATGTTACAGAGGAAGTGAGACATGGGAAAGGATGTGTGGGGAGGGGAGGAGGGGTGTAGCCACTAGCCACTGATAGCAATCAGACAATGCCACCTGAGAGAATCTGTCCATGTCTAGGGGACTAGCCAGAGTGTGAGTAGAGAGTGAGGAAAACAGGGCTAGAATCAGATAGAAACTGAGTTTCACTGTGGACTATAACTGTGACTTGTGAACACACATGCAGACAGCAAGCATCCAGTACATGGGAAAATGAGCACACTGGTGCATACACACAAACACACAGAAGGGCTTTGTTAGCACAGGCTGAAGCTTCAACTCGTCGTTAGTTGAATTCTTCGACATTTTGTTCATTTTACGGCTGACAGATCAAAGCAACCCACCCACACAGCATAATCTGATGAAAAATATGCATTGGTATGTAGCACCATGCCAAATTTGTTTATATATTGTTCTATATGTAATTCTATGAACAAAAATATACGGGCTGGTTCAATAGACTTAGACTTAGACTTAGCTTTATTAATCCCTTTGGGATGATTCCCTCAAGGAAATTAAAGTTTCCATCCCTGGTATATAATAACTTTCTCATAAATTTAGAGAAACATATAATTTGTCTACTGCTGTAAGTTGCCCATCAACCTCTCAGGTGTTTTTCTTCTGTATTGGGTGCGGCCAAGTGTCAATTTTGTTACTAACCTATCAGTGCCAATCGGTTACAAGGTTTTTTGAGGCGGCAGGAACAAGAAACAGATTATCTTTTTTTATATTATGAGTATATAGTTTAGTTTACTCAATGAAATGTATGTATGTACTGTATTTCTTCTCACATTAGTATCCTTGATGCTTTGGCAATGTTGTTATTTCTGACATTGATGTCAGCCAATCAATTTGAATTGAATTGAATTGAGTTGATTGAGAGCGAGAGAAGCGGGAAACAGTCAGAGAAATGCTGAGTTTCTCTGAGTTGGTTGTAAGTTCAGTACAGTTGATGCTGCCACACGTGATGCTGCAGTAGAGGTGCTCAGGGCTTTCCGCCACATTGCAGAAGATCCTGGACAGGTTTATTCATCTTACAGCTTCCCGCTGCACAGAGGGTTTAAAAAAGACTGCTACTAAACGCTCTCTGAGTTACCGAAAAACAGTGAGTAGGCTACAGACAATTTTCACTTTTTAAATGAGCTCCAACAAGCGTGTCAACCTTGTGGTACCTCAAACTGAGTGTAAAAAACCCTGTGTGTGTTTTTGTTTTTATTTCTTTTGGGTCATAAGGACATTTTAAATGGTTAAATTGTCTGATTGTATGACATTCAATCAATGTGTAGGTGTGCTAGTAATGTGATTCATGTGTTAAATAATTATATTGTGGCATGGGAGTTTTAGGCCCACTAGGGCTCTCTGCCCCCCGGTCAGAATCATCTACCTGAATGTGTGGCTATTGTAGACACATCCTACTTTTACATTTTAGTATCCCTCATCAATTCATCTTCCATGCAACGGAGCTATCAGATTTGAAGGGGCACATGTTAATCCTGTAACCAATTAGAATTGAGTGAGTGGGCAACAGTTAGATTTTGTTGCGGCAATGATAGTTTCAACAAACCGCAGGAGAAAAGAAGTTATCTGCTCACACCATCTCTGCATGTTGCATACAGTGTGATATACAAATTGGAATGAATCTGACAATCCCCTGAACACAGTGTGTTTTGTCTCAGGGGAGACGGCAGCCAAATCAGTCCTGAATAAATCCATAGAAATGAGCATTGAATATGAATAAAAATGAGCTATGAGCACTATTAGTTACAATTAAATGCTGATAAAATGTCTCATGTAGTAAGCTAATAATAGTGGAAGAATAAAAAAACATGGTAATAGAATCAGCTAGGGCAGGCAAGGTTGCATTCTTTACCTGTATTCCAAGGAGAAATGTGTAAGCTCGGTTCCATTGTAGATCCATTTGAATTCCAGGGGCCAGCTGCCCTCTGCCATGCAGGTTAGGACCAGGCGGTTCCCCTCCAAGTGAACCTGGGTCTGAGGGGGCTCCATCTTAAAATAAGGTGGGACGTCATCTATTGGAAAAACAAAAAAAGAAGGAAGGAGAAAAAGTAAGAGTGATATAAAAAGACATATTGGGAAAGACAGGAAAAGGAAGAATGTGAAGCAGTCAGAGGGGTAGCTGGTTAAAAAAGGCAGTGATTTGGTGATTCAGTAACAAGATATTTCCATTTTTTCTACTGCACTGATTAGGGAACGTGAAGGTCAAGAGGAAAGCCTGCCAAACAGCACATGAAATAAGTTGTTGCTGCAAAGGAAGCTTACTCTTTTATTTCGAACTGAAATGTGCTGGCAAAGAGGTAGAAGAGCAATTTGTGGAGCAGAGGAAGTGTAAATGAACTCGTCCATACCTTTAGATCAGTAAAAGAGGATGGGAAGAGAGATGGAGGGGGAGAGGCAGAGGGAGATGGAGAGGGGGAATAGACAGAAAGCAGATGGAGAAAAATACAGCAGACATTGTACAAAAAAACCAAGCAAGTAGGAGGAAGAGAGAGTTTAAAAAAAGGAAGCCATGGGGGGGTGGGTGTGGTGGGGGCTGCTTTAGAAAACACAAAGTTTCCCAGCCTTAAACCCTCTTCTCTGACAGGATGAGTTATGCTCTGTGCCTCCCTTCATTTATCTTTATAGTTCCCTAATGCAGCCAGATTATACAGGCCCCATCCGCAGTACTGCACACAGCCAGTGCAGCCACAGAAAGCCTTTAAGGTGAAACGCAAGGTCCAGGGCTGAGCTTGGAGACAAAGTGCTTTCATTTGAGCTGATGAAAAAGGCATGATCAGAACTATTGATCTGTCTGCCTTGCCAGCCACGGGCGACACTGAGCCGATTGTGCCAGTGTTTGTGGCGGGCTAATTAAAGTCTGTATTAATAGTTGCAGTAAGCCGCCAAGGCCTGAAGCACAGCTAGTTGTAGGTCTACCACACTAGGCTGACTCACTCTCATGGCAGACTGCTGGTGCCTCTTTCTCTGTCCACATCCACAAGCATGATCACGCCCAAGATTTATGGTGGTGAAAGCAGAGGATGGTGTGGTGGAACTGGGTGAATCTGAGGGCAGCTTCTTGAGCAGAGGAGGGGAAACAGATAATTGGACCTGATTGAAACTGTAAATAAAAGAATGACTCTGCACCTCTGTGTTTCACACCGGCGACCATGTGCACAATGTATACAGACGCAAAAACACAGACAAAAGGACAAACACATACACACTTGCACACACTTTGAAAGCTGCAGGTTATTCCCCTATATTTTACACTCAAAGACACCATTAATAAAAGGAGGCAAACAAACAACAGCCACCTTAACGCTTTCTGTTTCCAAAACCAGTCCTTACATGTTTACCCGGTTGGTAACAACAATACTCCACAACCTGGCTGATCTGTTATTTCTACCACTTTTGCGTAAACCTATCAAAAACACTGATCTTCGTCTGAGCCCAAATGTAGGCGCCATCCTTTTTTTCCACATGCAGCAGCCGCTGGAGTGGTGGCTTTGCTGTAATTCCATCCACTAGTGAATGCATTTGTACTTTTGACACAAACACACACACACACACACACACACACACACACACACACACACACACACACACACACACACAAACACAAAATCCCAAAACATACAGGCAACACCCAAACACTTTTAGCTGGTTCAGGGGCATGGTGGCTCCATGCACTTAGCATCAACAAGCCACCATTAGAGACCTGCACATGCCGTGCTCACGCATTGATTGTCTGAGGAAATGAATATGCATAATACCAAGTTACTGATGTGAAATTGCGGAACGGGGAATTGCGAGCACAGAAATCAACCATGTGGTGACATGTTTTAGTGTCATTGTGTTCATATTTGTTCCTGCCTTAAATGACTGATTGAGTTGACCCCTGCCCTCGTGACCAATATCACAAAAAGTGTATCTGTTAAGGAGCAAAGCTAGCTGGGAAGAGAGAAAATTCCCTGTTTACAGTAATACAGTAATACATACAGTGCAGAATCGACATCCAAGAAAAGACTTCTCCCCCTGTAAAAGACAGCTGAAGTGATTCTCTCTTCGAGTCTCTGTGAAAACTTAAATGACTGCTGGCTGTAACACTTGTAACTGCTGAAGGAAGATAGGCCACATTCCTCTGCACACTGGGATCTGGGATCTAATGAGTTTCCGACAGAGAACCTATTGTCTGACCCTCATTCTCCCCTTCCTCTTCATCACTGTGCTTTTGTTCTCCGCTGAGGTAAAAAAACGCTGTTTTTTTATGTGTAGTTTTTCTGTTTATTTTTTTGTTTTCTCTATGTGTGTGTCAGTCACTGTAGATGCGAATATACTGTAAATACATGCTGCTATTTGTCTGTTTGTACATGTGCATGTCAACGTTGGAACCAATGTGTTTACTTTTGCTCATGAAAGATGTGAAGTTGCACATGTATGTACACAGAGTAGTACAAAGCTTCGTTATGGTCATGCAGTATGTACACTAGAGAGAGATCCCAGTAGATGAGTGTGCTGCTCTCACTAATTTGTCAGCTGGATGTGTTACACTGTACACCTACGCTATAGTATCATCCCCGCTGAACTGATTCATAATTTGCCTTAGGTGTCATCTCGTTTTAGAGCACTGTGACTTCATGGAACAGAAGTGTGCTGTACACGACAAACACATAGCACGTTTCATATTTACAGACGCACGTGCCTGTAGACACAAACACACACCAAATACACCAAGTACAAATAGGGGACTATGGAATCAACTTAATGATTGAAGAACATTAGCCCATCTGACTGCAGCAGACATGGGTGCACTGCGTCAATGCTGACATCTTTTCGGAAAAAGGCTCGGGTGGAGCGAGGAAGAAAAGGAAGTGCATTGGCCATGAACTGAACTGGTGCCTCCTCCATTCCAGTGATGAACGAAGGAACAGTGGTGAGATTGGCAGGTATAAGGCAGTCCCTGCTGCAGGCTTCGATTCCAGATGGAAAGCTTGAGGGCAGTCCTTCTGGACCATGAATTCCTGCAGCACTATGAGCACAGATAAAAGCCAACCAAAACGGGTCGGCAGATCTAGGGAAGCCCAAAAACTGGCATGGGAGAACCAGGAGGGCTTTAATGTGGCTGCTGTGCAGAGCGGCTGCCCCCAACAGTCAAGCTGCACCACCACACTATTTACAAACGATATGAAATCACCTTATTCTAACCTGACAGCTGAGGTTGAATGGTGGCATTGAACCAACCGGGTCCACTGCTGCATACACAGCATTTAAATGTCTGTGAGACAAAGACCACAGGCACCAGGCCAGCTTTAAAAAGCAAGGCCCATTGTGTTCCCTAATGCACCATGCTGGCATGCAATCACACAGACAGCGTTCACATTCGGCTTTTGTCTTGTATTCTTTATCTTGCTTATTTTGTATCTCACCTCCTTACCCCTGTTACACAACAGCAGCAGGGGCCTCTTTCTGCCCTCTGTTTATTCCTCAGGCACCTGTATTTGAGCCTATGTAACCACATCGTAGCTGGCACTTGGCACAGCTGTATCACTGAGATGCAGCGATAAAGTGGCGCCTCTGCCTGTTGAAATATTTGGAGTTCCCATTTCTCAATCACTCTGCATTGCTATCTCTTTTGCTCCACCTATCTTTCTCTTCCAAGACACACACATATATCATGCACATAACGTCCCTGCTCCACAGACTACTTCCAGCTCATGGCGCATCATGTCATCTAGGAAAATTTAGAGCTGTCATTTAGCCTCTCCAATTGGACTTTAACATGCAAGATGGGTGATGGTTAGCCTCTCTGATGGGGGTTACGAAACAGTCATGGCAGTGACCTTGGCCTAGAAATGGGTTGGTGAATGGGTGTGGATTGTGGGGTTGTGTGTGTGTGTGTGTGTGTGAGGGGGGGGGGGGGGGGGGGGGGGGGGGGGGTTAAAAGCATCTTAAAAGCTGATGTAACACAGTCCTTTTAGACATACACATACACACACACACCCCCCCCACACACACAGGGTTGCCTTTGGTGAGTTGTTGCTTTACAAGTTGAGATGAGAATGTTTGGGCCAGGACATGAAGCTCTTTCAACACATACAAACACACACACAAACACTCCCAAATATTCACAACTTCCCCTGCGGAAATACGATCCGTTCTGAAGGTCAGGCTGATTTGTCACTCTGTCACCAGCTGCTGTCACCGGGACAACAGGCCCCCCCACCCCCCGATTTACACTCCATCACTTAGGTGAGTCAGAAAATAGGCGGACACAAAGGAAGGGTTTAAGAAAAAGAGCAAATAAGAAAAGACAGAGAGGAGGAAGAGAGAGTGATGGTGAAACAGATGGTGAGAGAAATGCAGGGCTTAATGACAAAAGAAAGATTGAGAAGTGATGTAGATACACGACGAGGTGAAGGACTGAGTGGAAGAACACAAGAAATGAAAGGAGAGGGGGTGTCCTCCAACACTTAGCATCAAGGTGAAGCAACCCATTACAAACAGAGCCAAACAAGCAGGCCAGGCTTGAAAGACAGGGAGGGGAGAGGAAGAGCCTCCATCTAACCTTACATTCATTTAGAGAAATGGCCCATGAATCAGTATCTGCATGCTGCATGAGTGCCAGTCCATCATAGCTCGATATCTCCCTCCCCCCTTTGTATTCATAGCCCCTAAAACATGTTGTGTACCATTCAGTGGGATAAAACCCTGTATAAGATCCCCTTGGTATCAATGTTGTGGCAATATAGTTTTCATGGCCCAAGTGACTTGCTTTTAAAAGCTCATATGATCATGCTCACTGCTCAGGGGAAAACGATGAAGTAGGAATATTGATTTTCATGTTAAGCTGTCTAAAATGTTTTTTCTTTTTGATGATGCGTCTGCTTTGATGTTGCAGAAAAAGTCCTCAGTTCGCCACAGATGAAATACCGCCCGCATACCAGCTGTGTTTAGTGGATCGCCACGGGTTAATTGATGTTAATTTATGTGATTAATTGAGGTGTAATGTACTGTGGTGACGTGTCTGGGATCCCACTCGCAGCGGGGCCTGTGTGCACGTGTGTGTGTGTGTCTAGGTGTGTGTGTGATGCTACAGCAACACAATTAGAAGCACTACCATCCAGCCAACAAATGGAGATTTAATTAGGAGCGAAGACGGAGCGGGAGGCCAGTAAATGGGCAGCGGATTGGATTATCTGGACACACACTCCAGTGGGCAGCACAGACAAATTCACAGTCACACAAATACTCACAGTCTCACACACACACACACACACACACACACACACACACACACACACACACACACACACACACACACACACACACACACACAAAGAATTATTCCGTTTGTCTTGCCTCTACCTCCCTGCTATGCTTGGGTTGAACTATTTTTTTCTTTTTGATTCCATCTTCTTCTTTTCTCTTCCCATCTTAGGCTTCTCTTCTCTTTTTCTTGGCACAGCATCAGTTTCCTTCCTGTGTGTTGTGGCAGTTTCTCTTTCTTGGTGGCCTTGATCTCTCCCAATACAGTAGTTTTCATACTCTCTCTCCTTGCCCTCTCATCAGTTGTCATCACTCTCACTTTCTCTCCGCATCCTTTCCTGCGCCCTGAGCTCTGTTGAGATGTCTTTCCATCTTTCTCATCTCCCTGCATCGCTCCTTACTCCATTTTCCTCCATCCTATTGCCCTGGACTCTCCTTCTCTTCAGCACTAGCAGTATATTGTATGGCATACCAAGGGACGTGTCTGTGATATCCTGGAGCCTAATTAGCAAGTCCAGCTCCTGGCAGAGAACACGGCACGCAGAGGAGCACAGGCACAAGGCCCGGCTTCATTTAATGAGACCTCACACACCCACAGCCACCAATACACGCCCTCTGCAGCATCAAGTCTCTAGTTAGCTCAGCCTTGTCCAATGAACAGTGGGAAAACCACAAATGAACAACTGTAGCTTGATGTAGGTTACAGTGTGTCGTTGAGTTAAGTTATGTTTTTAATCACCAAGGAATAGTCCTATAGCTTTGAGAAAGACAAAGCAGGAATTCTTGTCTGACTTTGTAGCACTCAAATAAGATTTATGTCTTGCAGCGGTGAGTTGTCAACATATTCGTGAAGCCAGCAGATCAACATTTCAACTTAGTAATGTAAACCAGACACTATGGCAATTTATTACTTTCTAAAGACAAGATATATTAAATTATTATTATTATTATTTTTTTCTGGATATCTCTTAAGGGTAGAACACATTGGGATATGATCCAAGCTTGCCACCCGTTGTAGTGCGTGTATGTCTGACATCACAGTAATATTTCCCAGGTGAGACAGACATCTTCTACGATTTAATAAGGATTTGTGCGCCAGATCACATACACATCTTTCTCCGACTTTTCTCTTTTCAATAGGGAGAAGGGAGATGGTAGCAGGTGGGGAAGAAAACAGGTACAAATTTCACTTGATCTTTGTGAGAGCTAATTGACAATGTTTGAAAAAAGAGAAAACGACAAGAAGAATAAACAAGAGTAAGCAACAAAAAAACAGATAAACGACAGTAAGTGGAAGAAAGAGCAAATAAAAAAAAAAAACACAAGCTGCATCGGGAGTAGGAGGCGGGCAGCTTTTCTTAAGGCATGAGAAGGTTGGAAATAGGCCTAAGTGAATTTAGAAAGTAGGGCAAAGACTAATGGAGGAAAATAAACAAACGCGCTGAAATGTGAATTCCACAGGGCCCCAGGTCATTAGAGTTAATACTGCACGCTATGCCATCTGCCGCGATTGTTTACACTAGCCTGGATAATTAGATCCTAATTAGTAAATGGTATGGTGGGGGAAATGTTATTTCACACGCATTGAGGTGGAGATGATCAGATGCACCTGCAATGCTGTGCTGCCTGTCCATCCTGGGAAACTGTTGATAACTCCATGAAGATATCTGACAGGTCTTGATTTAATTGATTGATGCACCAGACAGAATCTGGATATTTCCCTCCCACCATAAACATATAGATAGTAAGAGTGTTTTTGGAGGAGAGAGTGAACATTGCTCTTGACATTATGAAAACCTGTCTGCTCCTTGTTCTCCCTCAAAATGTGCACGCGCGAGTGTGTGTGTGCGTGTGTGTGTGTGTGTGTGTGTGCGTGTGTGTGTGTGTAAGTGTACAGGTGTGCAGGTGTGCGCTTGTGGATGAAAACATTATGTGAATATGCTCATCCTTGTGTGTTTGTGACTGTGACCAGAATTTTATCAGGCAAAATGCATGGACTCAAACTGCCATGTCCCATTTGTTCTTTTATCCCCAGCCGATGCCTTTGAATTTCTGAATTGGAGAGATTCCACCGGCATGCTAATAGTCTTTTGCTAGGTGCGAGGTATCAGGGCACCTGCCATTGTAATATATGTGTGTTGAATGGCTGGTGATTGTGATTCTTATCAGTGTGGCAGAGTGCATGGGCGCCAAGCAGTGAGTGGCAGGAGCTGGCAGTAAATGCTAATGGCAGAGAGCAGCTGACAGAGAAAAGAATTATTATCTCCCTTCATTACATTTACACGGCCTGCCTGTCTGTCTCACTTCCTTCCTCTGAGCCCAGACGTGAACATCAATCTTTGTTGGCAATGCTTTATTTACATGTTGTGCAGATGACATACACCTTCTTTTTGTGTCAAGGCATTGTCCACTCAAGGATTGGGAGTTCAAGAGTTTCTCAAATTGTCAATACGTCACACGATTACACGTGAGCAACATCAGGTCTTGAGTTGAACCCGATGAGTTGGAGATTGAGATGAGTTAAAGAGTTTTTTGTTTTTTTTAATCTTTTCTATGTGGCAGGTCTAGGAGGATGTTTAGCAGGATCACCTTTGTGAGCAAGGCAGCCTGTGAGAAGACGGAGTCCCTGATCTTAATTGAGACCTCTGGAGTGTGAGAGCTGACAGAATGGAGCTTGTCACATCACTGGTTCTCTCCAACACATTATAGAGGCCCTCTGACCACTATTTTCTCCCATCATCCATGCTAGTGGAACTAAGTCATGCTCTGTGATGGAATAAGACTACCCCATCACCCCCTAAAATCACTTCTTAAAGATGGAAGCTCAAAGCTGCAAGCCTCCTATTCAACATTCCACCAGGCCACATCTCTGACATCTGAGTCCTCTTGTGTCTCTGAAGTGCACATGCCCCCTTGCACCAAACCCCACCCCATGCAGGAGAATGAACACAGCTCTGTGGCATTGTGTGACAGGCAGCCAACACAACGCCAGCAGGCAGACAGAAAATGTGAATGCCGTGACATTATGCTAATAGAAGTCTTTTGGCTGGTTCTTACATCACTTCACACTACATTGCTCATCTCAATTATCAGATACAGTAACAGACACAGAGTAAGACGCATGCAACTTGAACAAAGCAGGCAAAAATTATACTAATTGTCTTATCTCCCGCATGATCCTTTAAGACGGTTTAGTGCGAGAAACACAACTTGTGAGAATCGCGTGTGCTTAATAACATCCTATGTGAATAATTTGAAATTATGTATGTAGATTGAGTCATGTCGATCTCAAAATTGCAAGCTGCCTTACGAGAAAACCAAAGCATACCCCTTGATAATTATCATAACAAATAAAAACTACAGCTTGGAGTCCTGGGCCAACAATGCTATCTAATATATGAGGTTCATTTAGTTTTTCTAATTATATTCGTAAGCTTGTACTGAAGCTAACATTGCTTCCATTGTTGCTGTAGGGATGTTGGCAAGGTTGCTTTATTCTATTTGGGTTGTATCTTGCCTTATGCTGGATTTAAACTTTCAAATCCATGCACCCCAACATGTCCATTTGATACACAAGAAAAGAATGTAAAGGTGTGAAGACGTTCTGAATTTGTGAACGTAAAAACCAAGGTCAGGTCTTTTTTTTGTCACAGTCTTGTGCATATGCAAGCGCTCTTTAAATATAAAAAAAGCAATTGCAACCACAGCAATTTTAGTGTTCACACAATGTCACTTATATCCTGGAGGTTTTTCTTAAGAAATTACATAGATTTAAATCGGAACACCATCTTTCTTTATGTTAATGTATTCAGAGATCTTTTTTTGTCTCCCTGCTGTGTTCTTGAAATGTTCCCATTACTGCTCTTAACAAACCAGTGTGAAAAAAATAATGTTGGTAATTTTTTGAACTTACTCTGCCTCTATGGACCTACAAAGCAGAGGCATCGACTGTTGTTGGCTGCAATCACACACTGAAATATGTAAATAATCAAGTGGATATGGCAAAATGTCACAAGCAATGGGATGAGTGTTGTGAAGGCTTAATGCAGCCCTCCACATAGCCTGTGATTTGCATGTTACATGTCTGCTAAATTTTCACTTTTGGAAAAGAATATCACTAAATGACAACCTAACAAGGAGCCAGATGGGGGAGGTAGGAGTGACACTTTTTCATGTTTGTATTTTTCACCCATGATGGGACCTAATTCCACATTACTACAACTATAAGCCGAGCATAAATACACATCAAATAGCATTTTTTCAAGCCTCATAATCCCTGGATAATCTTCATCTACAATGTGAGCAGCACTAAATTGGAGGGAAAATTCACAAATGAACATATTTACATCAGTCCCATTAGTGAAACACTGCTCAGAGATCGGCTGCTGTTTCAAAATGCCTGTAGGCACTTTAAATTGTATTAGAAGCACTTTGCCATGGTAAGTAATGTGCTTTAATACACATATAATGCAGTGGATTACTACTTGGGATATTAATAAATCACCTATTTTATTTAATACTTCTCCTTTACCATGAGTAAATGACAAGTTTAATCTCTGTCATAGATTCAAGTGTTTTTTGTGTGCTTTCTTGCATCTGTGTGTGGACATGTTGGAGATTTGTGTGTGGGTGTGTGTGTGTGTGTGTGTGTGTGTGTGTGTGTGTCTGCGCGTCCTTGTGTGCGGTGTGTGTAAAATGCAAATGTCCGCATACCTTTAGTTAATGCAGACATTTGTGAGTGTAGAGTAGGTGTTTATTTGGGCTTTCACATGCGAGAGTGCATGTATATTAATGAGGATACATCCTTGTAAGTAAGTGTGTGTGTGAATGTGTGTGTGTGTGTGTGTGTGTGTGTGTGTCTTCAGTTGATCCGTGTATATTTGAATTCTTCATCAGATTAAAGAGACATGCTTTTACTTTTCAGTCCCTTAATGATAGACAGATCAAAGCCCATCTTGTTCCTGGCTGAGTTGAGGGGGATCATTAATGATGGGTCAACGGGGCATCATTAGCCAGCATGCTACGACTGTAGTATGTTTACTCTTCTCGGAGTCTCACTGTAAGTGTGTGTGTGTGTGTGTTGGTTGCATATGCCTGTACGCGATCATCAAATGCATCCATATTGCTCTCTGATCAATGCACAGTGTGTGGGAGGAACACAAGTCTCTCCTGTGGCCCATTTCCCCACAGACAAATGCTGCTCCAGCGTTGGGAGCTAGCCTCATCTATTGTACCTCCTGCCTCCATCAACTCACTTTCCATCTATTACGACCCAACAGGGTGATCTTCATGGCTGAAGCTCATTGTAAAACCCTAGCCTTGCTGATTCAATAGGCTCTGGAGGGTTCTGACAATGACCAATTCAGTCATGACTATTATTCATCACAAAACCTTTCCAGCTCTCCAATAAAATCCACCACCCACCTTTCCTACTCTGTTTGGTATGCTGTAACAATATATCACTTACAAATGCTGTGTTGCCCCTACCAAACGTACCATACAAACAAAAAAAAACACACACACACACACGCACACACTTTTCTCTTACAACTCCACTGAACAAACTTGTTCTTACCTCAGAAATCACTATTTTGGTGCAGGGCTATTCGTTCTCTTAGCAGTTTCATATACATTCTTTCACCCTTTACAAACATTCCCTCCTGGCTGCCTTCTACCATCCACCCTTCTCATCTGAAAACTGCTCTTTTCCACTGCCAACTTTGTCTTTCTCCTTCACTCTCTCAACTACAAATGCCACCCATCCACTGCCTCTATGCCTAACTGCTTTGACAGGCCTGAGACTCAAGCAAGGTAGGACTTGATCCCTCCATGGAGTGAAACTCTGGCAGTGGGGTCCACTCTGAAACCGCCGGACGCAGAGCCCTGAGCCACAGATTAAAAAGTTATGAAGGCTTTTAGGGGCATGCAGGGCTGCAGTTTTCCACTCCTCTGTGGATTGGCTGCCTGAAAATAGTCTTTGTGTTCTTGAGACAACAGTAGAACATGCAAGAGGGGGAGGAGTTTGAAGAGATGCGGGTTAACAGAGCAGCAGTGCGTGGGCCACCTCGCTCTCCCCTGTGCTCTTAAGCAGCACTCTCCTGGCCCCTCACTTTCTCAGATTAGATGCAACACCCACAGTCTATTCACACTGTACATCATTGTATTGTCCAGGATTTGATAGCATGGGGCTACAGCTGTTTCAAAGCAGCAGCCTTCCCTTTTCTTTTCCATCATGCCGAAATTAGATGGGGCTAGTGCATATCTGTGCTCAGGTTCTTTACATACACTATGGTTACATCTGGCAGCATATTGAGTACCAATGCCCCCTCTGAAGTTGAATAAATGAACTAACAACACTGGCTGTGAGATAGTATATCATCCACCTGAATAGCTTGCTTTCTGAAAGTGCCACACAAATCCAGTAGGTGACCATTTGCCACATAATGGCAACAAGGACAGGTCATATACAACAATACACGTGTGAAACAAGACCTTAATGTGCTGTGAAAATAAGGCTGTCCTCCGAGGATTGGTTTACTCTTACAAACAGCCATCCATACTATTGTCACAAATAGCAGCCAGCCACTAATGGAATCAATAAAGCCTTGCAAATATTTACAGGACAAGAGGGCCTCAAGGCAATCAATTCCAGTCAATAGGACGATGGAAGATTTCTACTGTGGCTGTTTTTTAGGTTAGAAAAATCAATGAAGCTTTGGAAAGAGAAGGAAAAAAATAAATAATCGTATTGCAGCAGCACCCCTTAGTCTTTCACTCACACGTTCTCCTTCCTTCCATCATTCTGACCCTTGTTTAGGTTCCTCCTTTTTTCCCCCTGCAGTCATCCCAAGTTTGACATCGCTGGCCGTGCCTCCCAGCAGGTATTGGCAACCGCAGGGAGTGCATCCAGCAAGGTAGTGGGAGACAGCTTTTAAAGAAGGCAGAAGCTAGTGGATGTGACAGGCTGTTGAAAGCTTGGGAGATAACAGCATATGCTTCTGAAAGTCTTAACAGGTAGAAAGGTAAGATGTAGAGGGAGGGGGGGGG
>NC_048421.1:10797827-10841009 GCF_013103735.1 Etheostoma cragini | reverse complement strand
AGAGAGCCAGGCAAATTCTCTGGATAATAGGATTTAAAGACAATGTTGCTCAGTTCCTGCATACATACACAGGAAACAAGGACGGCAGGCTGAGTGATGGAAAGCAAAGCATGGAGGCAGTGCAGAGTATAAGAAGCTGGGTATATTAAAAACAGATTGCTTCCATTTCTCTCTGGGGGCAGATTTTTTTATGCACAAGGTTGTAATCCCTAGTTTATGTTCTGTAGTAACTAGCTCGATAAAATGCATCAACCCAGCACATAAAAAGTGAATAAACGGAGTATATAAAAGTATGTCAGGGCGGGATGAAGCTATAGAAGTCAAGAACGCCCAGAGTGATCAGTGATTTATTGATGCATTGATGCCTTTTAGTGCAGTGACAAGTTCAGCAACTTCTGATAAATAGGCGATAATGTCAGGCTTTTCTCTGGTGGGCACACAGTTTCCGGGCCTCATGCGGCTCCCTGTTCTCCAGCCTAATGAGCAGGTATTTGGAGGGAGAGGATGAACGGAGCATAAAGAGTGTCTCTCTCTAACTCTCTGCCACTTGCTGTGTTTTTGCTCTCTCATGCACAGAGCTCCTAGAGAGAACGATCAGACGGCGCTACAGCTTCTGCCAGCGGCTATCAGTGTCTCTTTAATAACTCCACCTTCCGTCTGTGGAAACATACATGTGGGAAAAAACTGTGTGTGTGTGTGTGTGTGTGTGTGTGTGTGTGTGTGTGTTTATGTGTGTGTGTAAAATAGCCACATACAAACCCTCTGGTGGCCAGCTTTAGCATAAACAGACCATTATAAACAGCTACACAAGGGCATACAAGTGTATGGTTTATAGCGGAACCACATGTCACTGTACACATCACATTGTGTTCCAATGCCCCGGGGCTCAAAAACCTAAGTACCTGGTCAACTGCTTTATCACCTTAAGTGCCTGACTCAATGTGTGCGCATGCAACAGTACAAATAAATCAGGCAGATATGTTCATAAATCAACAGTTCCGCCATGGTTTACGTTTTGCACTGTATGCATCATTCACATATGAATACTGCATGGTCCACACTCCAAAAACAACTGTATCCTGATCTGATAGATATTTCACAGCATGGCTCGAATAATTGAATGTTTCAACTGAGTTGTGAGAGAACTCCAAAAAATTGATCAAACTGAAAATGCACCGAACAGAAAGTGTGTGCATGTGTGTGCACGCCTGTGTGTATAGGAGATAGAGGAAATAATGTAGGGAGAGAGAGAAAGACTGACTGGAGGGTCTACTTGGCAAAGCATATTAGAGCCCGACCGATAAAGGATTTTCATATATTTAAAAAAAAATCCAGAAACGCGTTACAAAACATAAACAGATTTCCCCAACATTAGTCATTTGTAGTTATTTATCTCACATTCTCACAAAATTAATATGATAATAATTTGTTTTATTGTCATAACAGAACAGAGGAACATCAAAATATATTGTTAAGTTAAGTTCTGATGAATAAAATGCATGAAAATACAAACTTAATATGTTAAATTTAAAGTCTTTTGAGCAAAAAAAGAGTCAAGAGTCCATTAAGTCCGTTAAGAGTCCATTTTTATTTTTTAAATATTAATTTATCAGAACCATTTATATATCATATATATCATATAAATGATTCTGATTAATTTTTTTAATCTGCCATTATAAATCTCAATACCAATAGATCGGGAAATGCCCAATATTGGCCAAGAATATGGTCCTTCCAATTTATTGGTCAGGCTCTAAAGCATATGTGGTTCTGACTGCCAACTTGGGAAAAATGTCAATTACTCTCTCTACTTCTAAAACTTTTATAAAGGCTTCTGGGCAGTATCAAAGCCTTCCACCTCACCAGCTCCCTCCAAAATATTTTCTCTAAGAGAAAATCAGCTTTAATTATTAAGAGCGTGGTTTCAACTTTATTAGTGTTTTTCACAACTTCCTTCAAAGCTGTCCAAGGTGCCGTTGTGCATTTTAAAAATGATCTCATTGATTCCAACACGCTTTTGTAATTGTAAAAAGACATGCCGTCAAAACCCTAAGATCTGTTGCCTGCAGTGGAGGGCTTGTGATTCATTACAAAGACAACTGTTTGCAGACACAGAGGAAACATGTAATACAAGCAAACACATATCACTCTGGAAGGAAATGAGAAAACAGAAACAAGAGGCACAGCCCGTATCTTGCAAAATCCGCAGAAGAGAGGGGGAAAATAAATAAAGATGAGCGAGCGATGATGCTTGTGATCAAAAAATCATAGCAGCAGGTGGTCTTGCTAGTCCACCATATGGGGAATCAGACCTCCTGGTGTCATCATGAACTGACCTAGGCTCAGACTGCTTTCACAGGAAGGTATATCTTTCCCAGCAATACATCAGAATGACAAACAAACAGGCAGCCCTGATCTTTCTACTTCCATAAGCACCACTGTTTTAATCCCTTCTGGATCAAAGTGGGCTGCAAACATTGCCTCCCTTTCATTAGGAGGGATAGAAGACAGCATGGAAACCCTCCCGGTTCTCCAAGACTCAACGGCCAGGTTTGATCAATCAATAGCAGTCCACTAGCTCTGGCCTAAGTGCCCCTGCTGTAATCACTCTGGAGGTGGATATGGTCGGACCAGAAACACACAACTGGCCGCAAGAACTTTCATCAAAATAGTCTTTGGTCTGCGAATGAGTCAAATTATACTATGCTTTGTTATTTTCTGTTCCAGCAGAAAATCTGCTGCCTGACAAGCACTGCCTCAATCCTTAAGTCCCATCGCTCAAAACATGAAAGTCTGAATGCTGGTGAAGGGACAGAATAGGGATCAGCCAGGCTGACGGAGTGCCAGTACAACTGGGCTGCTGTCTGACTTTACCATTGTTGTTCACTGGTGGAACGTAATCTTCTTAATCACAAGCTAAACCTGCAGAACAATTGACCCATTTTTATATGCAGCTTCTTGTCTCTGAATGCGTGCCCATATCTAATTTAGAAGTGTTAGAAATCCCTCTTCAATAATCTGTTCTCACCAACCTGCCTCCACATTCCTCTAATCCACTCTGATCTAATCTAATGCATATCAGCTAGAGAATGCCATGTTTATGTATTGAGTATTCAGGCTCTGCTGTGCTGTCCTACATGTGTTTAACACTGTTGTGATTCCTCATAAAAGCAATACCAGCTACTCTGTTATGTGTAGTATATTTGGGTCCATATTTTTTTTCCAATTCTTTCCTTGCTTTTTTTTGTACATTCTCAAAGTTAATTCTCACATGAGTGCTTCTTATCTCAACAGGTTAAGTACATCCTGGCAGCGTCAGGCAGGCTGTACAGGTTGTTGGTTGATCAGATGATACAAATCAGTTTTTTATATTCAGTTCTGACATACAACAATATTTTCAAAACTATCTTTGGCATTAAAAATAAAAAAAAGTATTTTATTTAGGCTGAATGTACTTATAGTTATTGGTTATGAACAGAAATGTAACATATGGAAAAATGTAAAATTGGATTAACAGGTCCAACCCTTAATAAGAAAAATAAAGTTAAATTAATTTGTGCAGCGCCTAACCACATTAGTCTCAAAGAGCCAGACAGCCACATTTTAAAACAAGTAATGACTGGTTGCTTTTCAGTATAGAATGAAATCACTCATGAATTTGATTTCACCGGAGGGAGTTTGACATATTTTAGCATATGTCTTATGAATAAATAACGTGGGTGAGACCGCGCCGAGATGCAAAACACAGACCGATTTTAAGACTTTTGAAGACGGCTATGTGGCTATGTTGCTGACTGGCATAATTACTGTGCATGTATACACATTAATAGGGCAAAAAATTGCAGGCTCATTTCAAACACAAGATCAGTGTTAAATGCAAAACATCAAAATATTGCACCCAGATTTGCTAATGTACATTGCTTCTGGTAGTTACAAATAGTATTATCACAGAGACTGGTGAGGAAAGGTTTGCAGAAGGGATTGAATACATATTCATATTGCTGTAGCTATTGTCAACTTTTAGTTGTCAGTTGATCACTGCTAACATGACTCGTGATTGATTTTGGACTCAACAAAAAAAAATTTTTAGACAACTGTGGCGGTTAATTTGTATTTTTACTGCTGAAAGTTAGATTGATTTCCACGGTATGTCAAAATATTACTGACACCAAGCATACAAGTTGCTTACGTATGTACAGTACGAGCCAGGTTTAAATAGTCCATGTTTTTGTGTGTGCAAGTTCTTATCACTTTAACAGTCTACCTATACAGCAGAAGAAAGGTGTTTCTGAAGGATTACCATCGCGGTGGCAGACTGACACTCAAAAATCTGTCTTTTTACCTATACTGGATGCCAGTCAACCTCCCTCTCTTTACCACCTCTTCACTATTCTTTCCTCCACCTCTCTCTCTTTTTCAGCCTCCCTTCCCAATGAAAGAAGGGGAGGGCTCTTGTCAACATAAGCAATGGTGGCATTATTGTCAGCGTGAGCTGTCTATCGTTGCAGTGTGTCAGGCCGGACCCCTCCTGTCGGCTGTCATCGTGGTGCGGGGATGAGATGAGAAAACTTTGTCGGATTTGTCAAGGGGGAAATAAAGCACGGCACCCGACTGATCTGACACCCTTATCTTCATGGTATCAGTTCCTTCACACATAGACAAGTCAGCCAACTGGATCAAATATAAGTAACACACAAAAAATCAATATAAAGCACATCTGATTCTACCCATCTACTAGTCCATATGAAATTATTATGACAAAAGCAGCAGATGCACAGATGGAGTATCAGAGTTAGAGAAAGTCTGCATCAAAAGCTCTAAAGCTTCATCAAACCGCTTCAATTAAGTTAAACAGTAGACTGGACAGTGCCAGAATGAACATCTCTCCTTTTTCTCTACCTCTCCTGCTCACTGTCACACACTCTGCCAAGTATAGAAATCTGAAATCATCCCTGCCAGAGAAAAAGCGATATCTGGAAGCCATACTCACGTCTAAAAAAAAAAGTGTGTGAAAAGCACAAAATTGCACATCAGTTTTGTGATTTGTTTTGTGTCTGCGCACAATTGTGTATTTCTTCTCTGGGGAATACGTGTATGGCCTCCACATGAAGCTAGTGAATACAAGCTTTTTCATGTATTTCCCCTTACTCCCAGCGTGTCTGAGCTCTACTCAGAGAGTAAGTGTGGTGGAGACGGGAGCAAAGCCACCCACTGTTGACCTTTACTAGCTTCACACAACAGCGGGGAGTGCATCACTTTAACTGACTCACACCTTGAAAACAGCTAATAAAAATGTTTGTAATTTCTTACCACTTATGAGAAGCTATGTGTGTGTTTGCCCGATTACTAATGTGTGTATTTATGTACTGGGTGCGTACTGTATGTGTGGATGTGTACATATGCCCATCATATTATGTTTGGATTATTTCATTACAAGTCAGCAAGAAAAAAGAAAAGGCCTTCATTGACCCACTACAAAGTGGATGTGGGCTGTGCTGCAAAGGCCCTCAAAGTCAGTGTGAGTCAGTAAAATTCAATAAATCACATCCTAGTTTCATGCTCATCCTTTAATTTGTAGTAACCACATGGCCGTTTTAACCACTGCTGCATTTTAACACCAAAGCCACACCTTAAAAAAAAAATCCCCGGTCAGATGAAGTCATGGTCATGCCACCACTGATTAAATTCCTCTGTTAGAATAGGGCAAATGCTATTCATGCTATTCTTTCATTATGGGATCGCAACTTAATATGTATGGGCATAACTATTGGCATTCAATTAGCTGTAAGAATTTGAATTGAGTTTAAAAACTTTGCAAAGGTTTACATATTTGTTGTTTCTACATTCACTGTTAGTTGTATTTTTACTTTGGGGTGAATCTTCCTTCAAGGTTTATTTATGCTTGAGGCCAAAGTACAGCTAGAGAAAAAAGTGCAATTACTCCAAGTAATTCCCCTTTCCCGCAAGCTAACCCACTTCTGAGAACTATCTTGCCCTTTTCCCCAGCAAAGGAATCCAACCCACCTTGTGACTCTTCCAGCAAACCTCCTCAAAATCCCACATAATCAGCACTGCTCCTTGGCAGGCTGTTTTCTGCAGGGCAACTAAGGCCGTCCTGATAAAGGTCTGCCTCACATAAGTAAGATGGGGTAACACTCTAAAAGTATCCACTCATCAATCAGATGAATCTTGCGTTTTTCCTCTGTGTGAGAGGAAATGTAGCAAGGGGGGAAATAATAAAAGAAAGGTAGATGGGGAGAGGAATATCGAGTGAAAAAATGTTGTGACAAAATCCAAGCTCAAGCAATGGAAGGAGTTGGACAAGGACTGGTGAAGGCAGAGGAGGGAAGCGCTGTAAAATGGGTGAGGGTGGTGGGAGGGACTGGCTTGGCTGCTATTATAGCTCCTGGAGAGTAGGAACTCAATCAGTGGCCAGGCGAGAGGCCTATTGTGCCGGGATGTAATGGGAACTGTGAGATTTTATTAAGAGAGAGCAATTGCATGTGCTCCTCATCAGGGTTTCCATTGTGTCGCTCGTGGTCACAATGACGTCTGGGGAAGATAGAGACAAGGTATTTACTGTCTCACATGCTTAAGAATAGATAGCTCCCAGAAATAGGGTTCCACTTTGACGTTAGGGGCTCTGTTGCCTATAATTGTCATGGCATCCTCTTGTTCGATCAGTTTCCTTCCCCATTTCTCTCAGTCCATTATTCCTTCAGCTCTTTGCTTTTCTTATTCTCTCTCTAGCTATTTCATTTATTTTGCTCTTTCATTTTTCTATCACTTTCCCGACTCCTTCGGTCTGGTATTATGTTGGAACTACACTAGCAGAAAGTGAACCTTAGCAAGTTTTTGCCTTTTTTCAGCGATTGCATGCATAGCAAGTCTGTACTGTGGCTATTTAGAGGAGACAAGTGGAGGGAGTGGAGAGAAAGGTGTGGGAGGACAGCACTGTGAGAAGGTGTGTCAGCTTGGCTAGTGATGGATCTAGCCTTGTCTGTTCGATGCTGTCAGAGATTGATTCTCAAGAACCCAGACCATAAATACAGCAGAAAACTGAACATTCCTTCCCCCCTCGGTTAGTACAGATAACTTTAGGTAAAGAACATGCTGTTGATTGCTCTGTGTTTGCGTACAGCTTCATGGGAGGAAAAGAATAGATCTTCCGTCTGCATAGGTTAACTTACAATTCCTTCACTGTTGAGATTCAAGAGACTCCCACTAACTATGTGGCTGACATCACTGCAAGTGAAATGCCCATCTTATTTATGTTCTCTTAAAAGACCATAATGGTTGTTTTGTGCACATTTTGTAAACTGTGCCTTATATTACTAGTGCTTTAATGTGGCAATCAGGTTAGGTATATGACAAAAACTGAAATGAAACCAATATCTGCCTGGAAGGTAAGAAATCAACAGTAATATGAGACCTGCAACACGTTCTCCAACTTAAGTTAGTTGTGTATAACTACCGTACAGAACAACACATACATTCAGTACATTTACGAACAAATCTTCATCATCACCGCAAACACTGAATGTCCTAAATCACTGACAAAATCAGTAGCTTTTAGCATGAACTACTGAAGTGCATTTAAAAAAAACTACATTGTCAGTGACTACAAATTTGTGAACTGAACGGAACAACGTGTATCAAATGAGCAAAGTGATTTGTAATTTCCAGCACTGAGTAGCGTTTTCTGATCTTACAATCCTTGTCAGTGCCTTCAAAAAACATTACAAAATGCTGTTGAGAAAATAGCTCTGCTTCACTATCTGACACTGTTAGGGTTACGGTTTGGTGATGTTTAGGCACAAAACCAACTTGGTTAGGGAGAGATCATGATATGGGTTAAACAGGTACTTAGTCAAGGTTAGAAAAACATTTGGGGAACCGTCATTGTCACAATAATAACTACTACACTAGAAAACAAAAAATGAATAACAGTGTTCTATGGCAAAGTCCAACATCTTTGTTTTTCTTTTAACATTTCACATGACTCCCTCCTCTGCTACAGACGGGCAAGTCCCAATTACTATCGCCACAAGAAGACAGTCTTGAAATATGGCCTATGTTGTGCAAAAACCCCACTGCAATAGTCTTTCAAAATCCTGTTTTTTAGAACATGTTTTAGGAGGGTGTTTTCTCTTGGTTCAGGAACAAGTGTTATCGTCCGTGAAAGAACTGCACTTGGTCTGAAAAACAGTGATGCGACTTAATTATAGAAATCTATGAAGTCAACTAGTTTAATCGCAGATTGCTGCAATTATCCAATTCAACTGGCAAATGTATTGTCCCGCTTTAGGAAAAAGCTGATTCTAACATTAGTGAAAATGGACTTTGCAGGCAGGCACGTTTTCTGACTGTGAGATGATTTTCTATTGAATTATGAGCCGCTATCATCACTCTCTGTCCTGATGTAGCTCTGTCCTAATGAATCCAAACCCTACTCCTCTCTGGTCCCAGCGACTACTGCCTCTCCATCACAGCCAATCTGATAAAGGGATGAGAGAGGATATCATGTGTTCCTCACACAAATCCTGCCTGTAATCCTTACATTGTTGTTGTTCTACTTCCCTCACTGTAATCTCCTTGCAAGTCCATTCTGTCCTCCCCAGTCCACCAAATATAACATATCAAACATCTCGATCAGCCACAATTTGGGGGAGAAAAAGGAAGATAATAGTAACTTTAGGAAGTACTTTGTTATCTGTGAGAGCTATTGCTTATATGTGGTATAATACAGCTACACATGGTGGCCATCTGATAATAAGGCAGGGCAGAAGGTGGTGGTGGTGGTTGGGGGGAGTGGGGGGGGGATTAGGATTACATCCCCCCAACAGGGATGGGGACAAGCACAGGCCATATGTGGTCCGGTCTGTCATAATCCCATTTGACCACTACACACTTTAAGTCGAAGACATCTGAAAAGTAGAGGACAGATTGAGGGATAGAAAGATGTGTTTGAAATAAACGGATGACATGGTGTTAAGGACAAATGTTACTTCTATCAAGCGATTAATCCTCTACCTTAAGTCCATCAACACACTGGGCGACCCTGAGCAAAGCCCTGCCAAATGTTGTTTTCTCCATGATTTTGTTTCTCCACCCCTTCCCCAAGCCCCAGAGCTGGCTTCATTCTACCAGTTTTTTGTTCACCAGTGTTGTTTTTTTCACTGTATACACGCTCCATCTGCTCAGTACTGCGAATATGAAGTGATTGCTGTCGCACATAATTTCTCTGATGCGACTTGATATTTGTCGCAAGTTTGTCTCCAGAATAAATCACCCGAAGCGTAGGTAAAGTTGCATGCACACAAATGCACAGGTAACAGTATTTGCACCAAAAGTGCATATACGCACACACACACACACAAACACGTACTCCATCTAAAACTAGCCTTTATTTTTATCCAGATGCTGACAGTTCCAATCATGAATGGCATCTAAGGCCATTAGCAATAATAATACGCTTTGACAAAGCAAACACAAAGTTGCAAATGGATACAGACACAGTGAGATGAATAGTGAATTAGACCAATCCTGAAATAGGTGCAATGCAGCGCAGCTGACATAAACTATAAACCTTTAAACATGGAACAAAAGCATTGTTTTTGAAGTCTAAAAATACTGTGATGTATGCGCATAGTTCACATCTGACATGATATATAGTTACAGAGACAGTTTTGTTTAGGTTGGATCCCTGCCAGTGATTAACAAGGGAAGAGCCAGGTGTTGTTGAGTTCAGGGTCAGTTTGGGGCTCTGCTGGCTGGTTGATGGTGGCAAAGCTCCACTGAACACTGTAAACTTGATTGTATGCCACAGGATTCAATTTACAAGCTGTTGGTTTAAGCTGGCACAGTGAACCATCCTGTTGTTTGCACCAGGACACTATCTGTTTTGGAGGCTTTTTGTCCTGCACTTAACAAGCACTCTGATGAGAGAGAAACTGTAATTGAAAAAACTCTTAAATGCTGATGGTGTTGGTTCACTGAACATCTGATGTGGTGTGCACATTTAAACACAGGATCCAGTGCCTTTCCAAGGTTTTATTGTTGTCAAGGCAGGGAAAATGCTTACACTGGTTGCAGGTGAATAATAAGAGATCAATGCATGGATGAATGGATGATTTTGTCTAAACACATGAATATATCTTAATAAGTTATATCTAAATAACCTTAATCAAGCATAACAAATAGGTCGGATAAAGCTTGACTTACATCAGTAATGCCTCCACAGTCTGCACTGCGTCCACAATCTGTATTGGTTTAAATTCAAATAGGGATTTCAACCTGCAATCTAACTTAAATCAAACAATATATATTAAGCATTTAGGCATAACATTAAATGTGAGCAAATATAAGTGTTATACAGTGAAACAAGTCCATTAGACTTACATTACTCCTCTCTTTGTTCCGTCTGGTTTGTTTGGAGTAAAAAAGAACGTCACAGGCCTGAAGGGCGGTGTAATATAAGCTTGGAAAGGGGTGTGGTTTTAATGGTGATTGACAGTCCATATTTGAGGCAGGTCAGGGTGAAACTTGACATTTAACAGTAATGGTTGATTATGGCTGTACTAATGGTAGACTCTTCTGTGTATGCCTTACAATAGTAAAAAACCTGTCCTCACAGAGAGGAAGGAAAACAGATGAGGAAAAATTAAACTCTCCGTTTGCATTATTTCAAAGCCTGGCGCTTTTATGTGATGTGCTGACTGAGGGCTCAGTGCTGCCTATGGATCTGGATCCCAGTCTGGGGGATCACGCATGCCCATCACCTCACCAACCCTCTCTCATCCTCTTCTCTCTACAAACACGCACGCATGCACACACACGTAAACATTCACACACGTGTTTAGTCACTCACAAAGGTGTTCTTAGAGGTACACTAGGGCATCATTCTGTATTCCTGCTGTATTCTATGATTTAAGGGGTAATTCATATTCATAAACAATGCTGCAGGCTTTTTTCAGTATTTCAGAAAATACCGACTGAATATATTAAATGAATATTCCAATTTGAGTTTCTAATTTTGAAGAATTGGAGGAGAAACTAGTTTCAAAACCAACATATGTAAAGCTGCAAAGAAACAGGTTACAGGTTACATACCGAGAAGTACTTCTGTCCGAAAATTGAAACATAACTCTGGTTATTGGGGATTTTAGTGAAATCTTGTTGGATATTTGCACATCATTTCTTTGTGACTCATTTCAGTATTTATTTGCGGGGCTGTAACAATACGGAAAATAAAACCGAAATCGTGACACTCAGCTCCACGAACCTATGTCGTTTAGTGAGAAGACAGAGTAGCAACATGCTCGTTCCAACTCCAGAGTTATCCTTCCCTAATGCTATTACGTCTGTAAATTACTATTAGTAATACTCCTTTTTCTGTCTTATCCCTGTTTTGTTTGGTAACTTTAGCTAACTGAAAATGTGACTAAAAGCAAAGGGGGGGCACTAGTAACACTGACGGAGGTGTAACGTTACAAATGGCCGCTGTACTGACTCGTGTGCCTGGTTATGTTTACCGATGGTTCATCAAACTGCCGTTAGCGTCCGTAGCGCCGGAGTTAAGTGCTGACCAGGATGGCTCCTAGCTGGCTGGGGGCTGACTGAGGATGTGTCCGTAAACCCGGGCCGTTGTAAACTCTCATCCTGACTGAAGCCTTGCAGCACTGGGAAACCGCGGCAGACATACAAGGGTGTGCTAGCTAGATAAATTACCATTAGATTAGCTGTCTATGTTAGCCCAGAGTTGTTAACCTTGGTCAAAACAATCATACTACAAATAACTGATTGTGTTGAAGGGTGTCAAAATCTTAATTAGCACTTTTCTTCTTTTTTTCCCATACAGGTTGGGAGCAGAAGTGTCCATTACTGTTACCATTATCATTATTCTTATGTCTTGTTCCAACGAGTTAATGAACCACTGAAACAATTTTGGAAACATTATTTTAAGGACCAAATGAAGCTTTGGTGTTGGATTGATCAATAGTGAAATCGGTCAATATCAATAAATAAGGTATCTGTTGTGGAACTGTGTTGCAAAGTGGGATGTAAACAATGACAAAACAATGCCAAGTGGCAGAAAACAAGTTGTATTACACTTACTTAGAAACCCCAAAATAAAAAGAATCGAGGTTTGTGTCAAATCGTGGGTCAAAAATCATGATACGGACCGAACCCTGGGTTACAGTCCAATTTATCTGACATATGCATTTGGCACATGGCTTCAGAGGGCTGCACTAAGAACAACGTCGAATGAAATGTTATCTTGATCACTCAGAGGAAGCAAAACAAACAATGCATTCACCTGTTCAACAATCCCAGAGAAAACACAGCGCGCATAACAAACATAGAAATTCAAAGTCAACCAAGCAAAGGGAGCAGACAATCAATCCAAAATCCATTTCACTAAGAGATCAAATCTCTCAGAGATAAAAGGTTTGAAGAGCCCCAAAGAGAATTTTCTCAATCACGTCTGGTCCACAGCTGTCTGGGGTGAAGAACCACTGCGTTCCTCGGCAGGACAGCGTCAGTTAGTGCATTGAGAGTTCAATACAATTAATCTCGGACTAGAGGCTCTTCAGCCACAGCTACAGTGTCAGGCTGGTGATGAGGTCGTGCTGAGTGACCGGGCGCCGTCTTCAGCTGATTAATCAAGAGAGTTTACAAAGCTGCTGCAACTGGGGGTAGCCATTTGTCAGGCACCCTGTAATTAATCCATTTCCATGGGAGCCTGTTGGAAGTCTGTGGGGATGACTGAGGAGGCCCTTGAAAGGTAATCATTAGACACACAAAAACTGAACTGTGTGACACACACAAGACATGGACACAGGGTCCTGTTTTGAGTGACATCGAGGTATCTGTGTTCTTAGCCCTTGATTCGAGAAAGGCCATAGATCAGACGCTGGAGCAGCCGCCACTGTGGGAGAGACTGGTGGAAAGAAAATAAATAGGACAAATAAATGATTGTTCCCTAAGTGGACTCATTTATCCAGGCTTTTTAAGGTCAACACTTGTCTTTTTGTCATGCCCGGCAATATTTGAGCTCTGGTAATGGTTGACATTTCCAAGAGGATGTCATGAAGATGCCTTGCACAGCTCAGCAATGCTGGGAAAGGTAATTCACATACAGTATCTACAGGAGAAGAAAACGCCTATTCACTGGAGAGACAGCTGAATAGCCCTCTGTTATTTGACCCTTAGAATTGAGGTGAAGCTGTGCTATGCTAAAAGCGGCATTCCCCGTTGAAATCATTCCGCACGTCACAAGAGGCGATTTATGCTCAGTAATGGAGAAAATATTTCTTCAGTCACACAGGTGTTTGACACCATGGCTGAGCGCACAATGTTATCTCCAGCGCATCCAGAAAAAAACAGATGTCCAGTCTCTTCCTTTAGTGCAGCATCCCGCTCCCACTGGGCTTGCACAAAGTCATCCACGCATTAAAGAGAGACAGCTTCCAGAGTATTAGTGTCCAAAAATTCAGCTGAGAGACAGACATAAACAAGCATGACGGTTGGTTTTGGGGATGCGAGGAACGCTGATTGACAGTGCTCTGTCGGCTGGATTAGAGACGTTCATTTCGTCCTGAACTCAATTATATTTTACAAAGGCTGACATCCCCAGTTAATTGCAGCCTTTCCACATGAGGGAATTATTTGCAGTTCTCAATTCCCTGTCCATGTGTACTTTGTTCCGCATGTGCAGGCTTCAGATAATATGTGGAAATATTGCAAATTAGATCAGAAAAAAACAAAATCTGGGAAAAGAAAAAAAAAACTTGGGGAAGTGTCAAGAGGCAAGAGCGAAATACTGGTACAACTTCAAGAGAGAGGAGCCTGAGTGAGTAGTGTGCCTCTCTCTCTCAAGTATGTCTGGATCTTAGCTCAGAGACAGCTTAGTTCAGAGACAGATCCAGAGTGACAGCATTGTGATGATTGGCACAGTGATGAAGAGGAGAAGAGGAGAAGAAGAGTGGAGAAAAAGGTTGTGCAGCGCCACTGGCTCCACCTTAATGAAAATGTGAGTCTTGCCCATGAAGGATGTGACAGGAATCGCAGGCCGGGCTTGTGCTGAGGAGGTAATGTCAGGATGGTAATGTCAAGGAAGTCCACAGGCCCATGTACAGGAATGTCTGCGTGTGTGTGCAATAATTACATTCACTGTGTACTTGCATGTGTTTTCTGTGTAACTGAATTGAAAGACTCTGGGGCTATATAGCCTGGATTACCTAGCCATTTCTCATTCACCCTGACTCCTATCTCTAGACATTCCATGGTTGACATGTGTCACAGCACACAGTCAGATTACCATGCCTCTAATCCACCTCTTAGGCTGACTGGGTGGGTGAGAGGGCCGCGGATGATCTGCCACACCACGAATAATCCAGCACCTAGCATTTAAACGGTGAGAGGGGAGGGGGCATGCGTTGTTGCTCTCCTATCTGTCACTGTTGCTGCATGTTGGAGGTGCAATCCAGCCTTGGATTAGGTTTGTCGGACTTGCTGACATGTGGACAGACAGCTGTCATCAAGATGTGTTAAACCAAAAGCACCGTGCAGGCCTGTATCTCTCAGCTACCCTTGGGCTGTCCCTGATCAGCAGGCAGCTAATCCTGTATCATTGTTTTGCGGTTTTGTTTGTTATAATGGGTATCTGTGACATCACTGGTGTTGACAACGGCTCACCAGCAAACAACACCGGTGTTTATCTTTGTCTGTGAGATACTGGGTGAAATACACTCCCAGATGGGAGCAGGCAACTGCCAATGAGATACCAGAGCAAATAGGTAGACAGGAAATATTTACTGATAATAATCTCATCAAACAGATGAATGGAGACTTGTTTTTTCTCAACGATAAACATCTTCTCTGCATGTGTTAGACCGGTAGGAATACTTTGTGTAATGTATGTAATATAACATATCCTGCGTTGATCCTGGTAAATGCAGCATGATAAACATGCATACAAAGTGTTGCTTAAATATACACAAGACAAAGAGGGAATGATTCACATAGTGTTAAAGATAAAATAATGATTTATTTTATATTTGATGGTATTGCCGACATGTGTGCTATAACTCATGTGCTGAGTGTGCTTTGGTTGTGTTGCTGCTTTGACTTGACATGACTATGGTTTCCCAGATTTCCAGACGCCTTTTATGGTTAAAGTGATATCAGCAAATAAAAGTTGGTGGGAAAAAAACATTCTAACTGTAGAAAAAATGTATTTTGTTTCAGTAGATTAGTCTGTTTCTGCATTTCTTGTGGTTAAATGTTAATGGAAAAAGACCTTGGTGGGAAAAACTATCTTCCTCCTCCACCTTGATAGGAGTAGAATGAGAGCTGGACAGCAGGGCAGAAGGGCAGGTCAGATCTGCACCAGGCATAGTGACTCCCTGCTGCAAGGCACTCCACTGATTAAGACCGACCAATCACTCTTAGTGTCAATGTCAGGTTTACTGTAGCTTCTCTCTCACCTTACAGGAGGAGAGTAGCTGGCCAGAGTGTCAGAGAGCCAGCACCGGTTCAAGCAACCCCCAATTAACAGGAGTGAACCAGTGAAATCCAACCAATAGGAGACCCCTGACTCAGGGCAGAACCAGCTGCTTATTAAGCTTGAGCAGCTTCAAGTTAGTCTAGAGCGGTGTTTCCATAATGATGTAAACAATTTATACTGGTATCATTTTGCGAGACAGAATTATTTTGCAAGTCATTGTTCTGTCATTGTTTTAAGTGTGGGTGTTGCTCCCCATCTGGGAGATAGGGAAGTCATTAACTGAGCACAGTCAGGTTCCAATCACTGTAAAAGTAATGGTGAAATTGCTGGAAATTACATAAAACTAGTGTCTATAAAATCCATGCAGCAGCACCTATAAACTCCCTCTCCAGATGTTGGTTAAAGTCAAAGCTCACATGGTTGCCAGATATTAAAATCAGAAAAGCTTTATTGCCAATTCAGTTTTTTTTACAAATACAAGGAATTTGTTTTGGTGTTGTTGGTGCATGTCACACATTCTCTAAAAAGAATATAAAAGTATATAAGTATAAGTACAATATGTACACAGTATATATTAAATCAAAAATGGGGTGGTGCGGTGGAGGTGGAGGAGGGGTCCTTTAAGGTGGGCATTGGTGGGGGGGAGAACTGGTGTTGGAGCTTCTCAGAGTACCATTGTTTAGCCTCTTTCATCGCCTTAATAAACTTGTACTTTGTCTCTTTAAGTCTGTCTTTGTCCCCACACTTCTACCTTCTGAGTTTGGCTGTTAACCAGGGTCTGTCATTGTTGTAACTCACCCTGGTGCATGATGGGACACCACAGTCCTCACAGCAGCTGATGTACAGTATGACACCACAGCCTCTGTGTACTAACCCAGACTGTTGGTAGCAGACCTGAATGCATCCCAGTCAGTAGAGTCCAAACATGTCTGGAGATCCTCCACAGCCTCACTGGTCCACTTCCTTGATGTCCTCACTACAGGTTTACAGAGCTTCAGTTTCTGCCTGCACGTGGGGATCAGGTGGACCATGATGTGGTCAGAGTGTCCCAGTGCAGCATGGGGGGTGGCTTGATAAGCAACCTTGACTGTGGTATAACAGTGATCCAGAATGTTCTCCTCTCTGGTCTGTATTAAGGAAGTTTGTGAGTGAGTAAGTGAAGGTTTCCTTTATTAAAGTCACCAAGAACAATTACCAAGTTGTTCCACTCCACAGTATCTGGTCAGCGAGCACGCAATGTCCGTCCTGCACGTTGACCCGTGGCAGGATGTAAACACCGACCAGAATGATTAAGGCAAACTCAAATGGTGAATAAAAAGGATGATAGTTAAGGATGAAAGATTCCAGGTCAGGAGAAAAATGCTGCTGGTTAATGTAGAAACAGATTTCTCCTCCTTTTGTTTTTCCGGAACGTTTTGTGTCTCTGATTCTCTGTAGAGTTGGAAGCCTTCCAACTGCAGTGCAAAGTCCGTTATTAATCCTAATATTGAACAGTGACTAACTTTAACATGTATAAGATCACTACTGATCACTATTCAAGCAGCCTCTTACGCCATAGCGTGGCCTTAGTGTTTATCACAATGTATGAATGATGTAGAGACAGTCATCATGATAGAGTGGCTGAGCGTGGCATGTAGGGAATATGTAATGTATTCTCTGTGTCAAGGCCGAGCTGTTCAAACACCATCTTTATAGTTGGATGTGTCCCGGGAGACAGCCTTGCAGAGGTTAGACACAGAGACACAGATTGAAGACTGGCCACCTCTCCGCTACAGGGCCTGGCCACCAACCTCACAGATTTTTTAATGGCACAGTAAAATGCTGCGTAAAGACTAAATTGCTGCCCTCAATGGGCAACAGATGATGGAATTAAAGAGATTTAGAGCTGTGGGGGGAAATGCGCGGCACATGTTTGATGTGGGCCTGGGAAACGAGGGAAGAGAGGAAAGAGGGCAGCAGAGCAAACCAAGGCAGCATCTGGGCCTTGTAGGGACAACACAGCTCTCTGGGAAGTCTCTACGGAGCGAGAAAGGGGCTGACTGATAGCTCTTTCTAACACCCACTATGTGCACAGACTGGCACCCAGCTACTTGTAACACCTGCTGCAGCCGTATGACAATACCACAATATCACCCATCACCTACACAAAACTGGAACATGTGAGGCGTAGAAAATACTTATTCCAACCCTACCCTTACTCTAGGTAACCATAGCAACCCCTCACCTGTCGTCTCCTCGACAAGAATAGGCAGACAGCCAGGTCAGAGTGACACATTTTCTCTTTTTTTCTCACAAACACACAGGATGTTTTTCATGTGCTGCACATTCCCCCATACTCTCTCGTATTCCCTCAAGAGTGTTTGCAGACACACATAGCTTATTCCATACAGGATTCATAATCCGCCCTTCTTTTACCTCCCTCTATTCTCTTCTGTGCTCTATCCTTTCTGTTTGTCTCTCATTTTCCAACAATCACGCTGTCACAGATGCACACACAGGCAGATACGCACAATAACACATTTTAGCTTCACTACTCTGGCCACAAAAACATGGCAAAATGCCTTCCGCGCCCACCAAAATGGCAACAGTTATCCTGACCTGGCATATTCTGAGCCCAAGTGAAAATGTGGCCCAGTATAAAGGGACAGTGGGCTGCTGCAGACTCTCTATTCACTAGAGACAAAACCTGGATCTGTGGCATGATCTGGCTGGCTGGACTTATGAATAGAGCCAGCAATCCACCAATGACAGACCCTCTTAACCCGTAGGCTTTGCCTTGCTGTATACAACAGAGATGAAGAGGGAGGTGCTGGTGTGTAGAATTAGAGAGGGGGTAGATGTAAAAACTAAAAAACTGGCAGTGATGACAGCTCTGCGCTGCATGTGAGCTCATGATGGAGCCACGCGTCACACAAAGAAACAGGGAATGCCAGACACACGGCTGCAATATACAGGGCGACAAACAGTCAGTTAAAACTCCAGCAAAAATGTACTAACCGCAGCCTCATCCCTCACTACTCTCCCACACAAACTTCTGCTTTTATCTCATCCCAAGTGTGGAGGGAAGTTAAAAATAATTCCAAGAAGAAAGGGGGGCTAGCACACTGACACATTCAAAAGCTCTGGTGTAAGGGATGAAGCTAAAGCACAGAGGCTGTTGATAAGTTAGGATAGGACAGGCTTTATACCCGGGTAATAGGAGGGGGATGGGCTTCATCACCTTGGCTCTCATTTTTCCCGCTGCTTTCATCTCGCTGCACACCGCAGACCCAGTGACTCACCCAGTGAGAAAATCACAGCTAAAACCAATAGCCGGCAGATAGTATCTCTTACGCTAACAAGCTTTTCACTTGGGGATACCATCAACTCCCTGGTTTTCTCATACAACTAATTAGGTATGGACTGAGAAGCAGACCCACAGCTATCTATCCTTCCTGTTTTCATTGTCCTTCATCTCACTCTTTCAAATCTGCTGCTTTTCTCTGTCTCTGTCACTCTTTCTGTCATTCTCTCTCACTCTTTCTTACACTGTAACACACATTAAGACACACACCTATGTCTTGATTCAATCCATTTGCTCGATGCTTCTATCAGGCTCTTCATCTTCCTATTCACTACCACTGCTGCCATCCCAGCCACTGTGTCCAACCCAAGGCCACTACTGCCTCTTAATCCCATTAGACCAAACACAATCAATTATCCAGCCAGCCATAAGGAACTCAGAGCATTAAAAGGTTAGCTCAGGAGATTTAAAGCCATTGATGTCTAAGACAGGAATGCACCCCTCGCTCCCCTCCCTTGAGCACTTCTTGCTTACCAGAGCGTTAGTTTCTGTGTGTGTGTGTGTCTGTGTGTGTGTGTGTGTGAGTGTGTGTGTGTCAGCGTGTGTTCATCAACATGACACCCTGGCACCAACTTGAGCCACCATGCAATGCTTGCGGATCTTTAATCATGTCCCTGCAAGTCCCGGCAAATTACTACCTTGTGATGGTAATCGATAAAGCGATAAACACAGCCGGGACTGCAGCTGCTGGAGTGAAGAAATGCCGCCGTGGCCACTGGTTGAGTTTCTTTTCTTTTTTTTCTCATAATGTGATCCCTTCTCCTCTCTCGCCAAGAGTAAAGCGGAAAAAAAAAGTAAAAAGAATGACTCTCTTCTTCCTAGCAGGAGAGGCACAACGAATCCTCATATATTGCACGGGCATTGACAGATGACAGAGTTGAGGAGACACAGGTGCAGGTCAATCAATGCTATCAGGCAGATAGACTGATATAATCATATTGTAATCTGGACACTCACACCCTACCTCCCTCCACCCTCCCAGCCCTGCCGGTCCATAAACTCCATGCCCCTCTGCCGCTTCATTCATCGCTTGATCTAATTCTCTCACTCCCTCCCCTTCCTCTTTCCCATACACTCCTCTCCTCCAGACTCTTTTCACTGACTTGTTCCTTCTCAGGCAAGAAAATTAAATATGATCATTCCTTTTCAAAGGCACCACTATTAGCCCCATAATGAATATTCAGCTAATGTAGAGGAGAGAAAAGACTGTATGAGGAACAGAAATAAGTGACAGCAAGATATACTTCATAGCCAAATAACACAAAACATGAATTATCACAAATACCTTATTACCTCGAATAAGCAGCCCTGTGACATTTAACGATGTGAGTGTAGATCTACCTCATCAGAGTCCAATACATCATTTATGGCTCATTACTATTTCCAGTAATGAATCATTGATTATAGGGCTATTATGAAATACTTCCTCAAATCTCATGTCCCTGACGCGACCTCCGCTGGAAAATCATTTGGCTAAGGCTTGAAAGGCGCTGGAGCACTGGCTCTAACTTTAACTCCACTCCTAAGGACTTGTCAATCTGCGTTCCAGATGCCGCTGCCAAGCACCTTCTCCACTGGGATTCAAATGTGTTTCCTCATGCAGACACGATAGCCACTTTCCAATTTCAACTTCATCTTAAACCACCAATTTCTGCTGCCGTGGTGGTGATTGAAATATGAAACCCTGCATATATACAGGCCATTACAGCGAATACAAGGCCCCAGCTGCCGTCTGGTTGCCCAGCAAAGTGAGAGGAGAAGAAACAACAGGGATCAGCTACAGTCAGAATACATTTCTATTTATTTATTATTCAATAACGTTGAATTGGCCCCTGACCCCCTGCAGCAACTCAAGCCAAACTACCCTCAGAAGAAAATGTCAGCATTGCTGAATCAGGAAGAAATCAAACAGAATCCCTAGGGCTCAGTGGTATGGGAGTTCAAATCTGACAGAATTTGATGAGTCTCCCTTTTGAGAAAATCCTTTTCACTGTTTTTTATTCATGTGAACATAAGTCAAAAGCACAGACATTTACTTTCTAGCGCAACACCATGAACAGACATGTCGACATAGAAATAACAAGTAAATAAATAAGTCATCCCATTAAGCAGAATCTTTATGAGCATCCTAGAAAGTGATGAGCATTTTTCGGAGCTTGTCTCCAACCCCACAAACCAACATGTTTTTTCAGGGGCAACATGTAGTGCTTTTATGCCTCTCCAATTTTCAACAGAACGGTTTGATGGGTAGGTACTTCCACCGTAATTTCTGCTGGAGAGAAAAGATTATAAACAACTATAACAGTTGTTGAAGTGCAGAATAAATGAATTGAGTAGCATAGCACATAGCACAGACACCAGAAAATAGTGGGGGAATGAGAGTGGTGGGGGGCAAAATGCTGCTAACGCACTGTTGTTTGCAGCTTTCAAGGTTGTTTCTGTTAAATAGTTCAGTTTGATGGCTTGCATCCACGGGTGCAGTCTAACCCAGTTAAGTCAGATGCTCACTGAGTTTTCCCTTGGCCTTAAATACCGAGCCGCTACTCTACAGGAACCTGGCGCAAGGTTAGCAACATGGTGTCAGTCACGCCCAATGTCCGGCACTCACAGTCTGCCATGCTCCTCAATTGGCTCACCAAGGTTACGTCTGTCAGAGCCAATGAGAATCCCATTTATCTCAATCAAAGTCCTTCACAAATCTTTGAGGGATTGGTTCGGCCTGTGCTTCTAACTTGGGAAGATAAAGGTATTAACTTTCGGTAGAAAATGGAAGGCAAACAGTTACACTGTTGAACCTAATGTGAACAGCTTGACAAATAACATCTTGCATTATTAGGCCGCAACCAATCAAATAAACATTCTCAATTAATCAATTAAAATTGCCGCCTACCAAGGGAAACAGATGAATGCATTTGCATATTCTTGTTTCCCATTACTATCAACTTTGTTAAAGAAAGAACTCAGTGATACTAAATGTCTCTGATGGCTGTTGGGTGGGATGAGGGTGGTCTTTTTTTAGGTTTGATGTTGATAAATGGGAAAATGAAATACATCTTTAGAGAAACAAGCCTGTGTGCGAAGGACTGCACGTAATAGATTACTCACTAATCTTTTTTTCTAGTCACAAAAAATAAAAGTTTCCTCTTGCATAGGTCTGCTACTGATTGCAAACAGCAACTGTAAAACTGAAAGCGTCCCTTGTATAACGGAAACAATATGAGTGAAAGCCTTTCAGTTAAGATTGGTTCGTAATTAATAGCAATGTAATGTAATGACAGTGTTTAAATGCCAAACTCCAAACACAAGAGAGATAAATTGACATATCGTCATTTCCCCAAAGTAAGTGTGAAAGTAATGAATTGTGCGCTAATGACAATAAATTACTGTACTTTGTTTCCACAGGAAACAGTCTATAAATTGGTTGACAGGCGATGTAAATGTGTTTTTTGTGTGTCATAAATCATCAGCAAACATTATGACACCTGTGGATTTTCACAAGTAAGAGAACTCCTCTTTAAAGTCACCCACCTGCTTGATATTTCACACATAACAACAAATGATCTGTTCTCTGTTCATCATGCACAAATTGAGCAATTAGTTATGATGGATACAGCAGTATTTATTATTTCAGGGGCATAACAGTGAAGTAGGAGCAGATTTGATAGATCAGACTGTTTATGTCCAGTAAGTGAATGGTATCATGAGAAGACAAGTGTCATTCTTAAATGCATGGAGTCCTTTTGGAATGTCATTGTGTGTGTGTGTGTGTGTGTGTGTGTGTGTGTGTGTGTGTGTGTGTGTGTGTGTGTGTGTGTGTGTGTGTGTGGGTTGTTTGTCTGATCCCTCAATCTCCAGGGGCAGCGGTTGCCTCTCTCATCACCCAGCCAATGTGACTGTCACTCCCAATCTGCACTGAGAGGGGAGCCTTTGTCTATTTTTATAAATGTATTCATATTCATTAGTCCTGAGTGTCATTCATAGCAGCAGTTCTTTAATGTGGCACACAACCATCAGAGGCTGGAGGAGCCTGCCTCTTCTCATCCCACAAATTAATAACACAGGCAATCACTGCAAAGGTGCCTACTGTCAAACAACAATGGCTCCTGATTTCCATCATTTGCGCACACCTCATTTCCACATGACGCACAAAAACACTCATCAGTGGTCTCCCCTTGGGGAATTTCAACAACAAAAATACCATTGTACCAGCCTTTGAAATATGAAATCATTCATTTAAGTGAGAAATAATTACAACTCCTCTTTTTTGTTGACCCACTACAACATTCCGCCTCATACCATCTTGGTGGCAGAAAGTTAATTGTGCAGAATAACTGGTGTGAACTTTGGCTGCTAATGAGAGCAATTAGGCGTCAGAATCGCACAAGATTTCACTTCCCCCCTTATTCAAGGAAAGCACACTTTCTCTTGATTGGCTTGTATGTGTCACATAAGGCACATGATGAGCTAATTTCAAAAAGTCAACCTGAGCGCAAGAACCAAGACTTTCTCTCAGACTGATACCTGGGAGGGGGGGGGGGGTGTTATAGAATTACAATGTGTGACTGTTTCTATATTGTACATCCACTTGCTTATGCACCATTTTGGGCGCTGTGCCTTCTAAAGTAATGGAAGTGGGCTGCTTCTCACAGCCTTGCCATGTTTTTTTCATGGCCATTGTTTCTGCTCCACCCCACTTTAAATCAAGAGCACAATGCATCCCTCCCATGCCCCACTACCCCACCGTACTTCACTCTGGACAACATTAATAAAACAAGCTTTCAATGATGCAGAGTGCAAAGCCAGAATGGGCTCCGAGCAGTGGTGTGATTAAAGCTTTTAAACACCACCACCCTTTGAGTTTGCATATGTCAGCTCTGCAGTGTGTGTTTGTCATGACTGGTGGGGTACATGTTGTCTCTATCGTTTACCTGGTCCCTTTTTCTCTTCTTCACAACTCCTTACTAATGCAGTGGAGACAAGAAAAGTGCTGGGCCCACTTTAACATACAGTATATAGCAACAACAGGAGCTTCAACAATAAAATCAGAGTGGGGTCCACAGAGGAAGATAAAAGTGGACGGGCAACTGCTATGCTTCATTGCATCTATTGTCCAGTTCTAACAGCTGTACTTCTTGCTATCTTTGCATACCGTACAAACCCTGTCAACCCACTTATTTCACTCGGTTCCATTCCCTACAATTACATTTCATTTTATGTTGCAGCTTTTCTCTTCTTATACAGTCACAAAGCTTTGAGTAAAGCACTTGAAAGTCACTAGCGGATCAGCATAACAAGCACTCAAAGAACACATTTGTTAATGGCAAATTCTTCTCACAATTCCTTCTCTATAATCTAATGAAGGCGACCCCTAGAGTGATCACAGAAATGGAAAAAAAAGCTTTTTAATTGAATTTCATAAAATTAAACATTGGCCAGAGCAACTTCATTAAACTGATATAATCCCACTCACTACCATTTCTGCTGTCCCCACAGGCAGAGAACATGTCCAGCATTGCTACAATAAGATATGTGCTCAAACATTTCCTTTCACAGAACACGGAAATTACCCCTTTAGAGCCCCTTACTTGCAAATAAGAATAGTTTGACAAGCAATCTAAAATCTTTGAGGACAATGACACATACATTTTGCCCGAGGCCTCCGCAACAGAAACACAAGTGTTAGCATCTGCAGCCATCCTATGTCCACATGTAGAATTTGCTCACAAACACGAGGAAACCCTCCCTTTGTTTCTGCCGTAATGCACTAGCTTAAGTCAGGCATCACAAATCAGTTTTGAACCATCATATGTATGTCACATATGATGTAGATCGGTTTTGGCTTTACTCTATTGGGTAAAGCTCTGTGTCAGCCTAGAGTGTGTTCACATGTCCGCTCCATCTCCAGTGTGGAGACAGGGAGCCAACATTGTCAGAAGACTTCCTTGTGCGGTACAGTACAGGTCCCCAAAAGGGGACGCTCGGGCTTGTTTGTTTAGGTACGTCTCTCTGGCTCTGAGACAAGAGGAGACAGTGACCGAAGCATTTGGGACATGGCAATCCCCTGCAGAATTAAGCAGGCTGCGTCTCAAGCCCAAGTGACAGGAAATCTTACTCAGATCACAAAAGGCAACACTGATTGCGTCTGACATGTGCATCCTCTTCCCTCAGATGCAATGTCTTTGTTTTGTCTGGATTTCTTGTGTGTAGGCATTTGTATTTTTTCAGCACTCTGTGTGTATGTGTGTGTGTGTGTGTTAGACAGGGGACATTTTTTGCCCCTCAGCCTACTTCTCTACTAAAATTACTACATATTGCCTTTCTGTAAGAGCATGTTAAGAGCTGAACAGTGTGTAAAAAGACTCATTCTAAAATAAACAATTAGACTCAGGGTAGGATATCCAGAAAGGGGTTGTGTCTGACGGGCCAAGCTCACCACTGAAATAAAGGGGTGAATGTATAAAAAGGCTGGCAGAGGGAGAATTGGAAGGGTTACTGTTTGGGCTCAAACTGGGCACACTAATCCCTTTGATCCCCCCATTTTACTGTCAGCTGTTTCCTAGCTACCGTCGGATCTGCACAGAATTTAGGATTTGTGCTACTGTATACCACAGCAATCTCTACCCCACTGATGCAGCGCTATCCTTTCTTTCCTCCATCAATACCCCCCCCCCCCCCCCAGGCTCCACCAATTGCCTCCTCACAATGTCCATAGCAATACTTATTTCTTTTTCTGTTCCCATTTTGCCATCACCTGACTGCAGTTGGCAGCGACTGCAACATGGCATCGGGACAAGTTAAATTGGAAAGTATTTTGCACAAAGGACTATAAGAGCATGACGTTTCACATGGAGAAAGCTGATTCAGATTTTGTCTATTCACACGAGACACCATGGCTCTGCCCCACTTTCATTAGTTCTGCCAAAAACGGCATGCAGGTGCATATGTCCGAGTTGGTGAATGTGTTCACATATGAGTGTATATGCACTCTTCTGCTGTGTGCGTTTGCGCATCTGCTAACATGCCTTAAAGCAACAAAGGCACATTTATTGGATTCCTCTTTCAAGCTTCCCTTGAAATTGAAATAAATAACTGTATCTGCACAGGATTTATTTCATCCGTGTCAGTTTTGTTTGCTTTCAGAGGTCCAAAGCCCCACAGACTTCACACTTAACCTCTGAGGAGCACTACCAAAATGACCCTAATCATTACAGGCAGAAAGACATGCTGCACTTCCCAGTGTGTGTAACACGCATTGTGTGTGCACGCTGTGCAAGAGCCTAGACACATTTGACTAATTTGCTGTTAAAATAACAAGGAAATGCTGCGCTACTGACTTTAGACCAGGTTTTTGTTGGTCAAAGATAGCAATCTTTGAAAAAGATTGAAAAATACGCCAAGAATTTAGTTAAACACACCTCCCTGTAAGACCAGCACGCCCATGGGCGCATAATTGGGCGCAGGGGCATCTGCTATTTAAACTAAGTGGGCGCAGGACAGGAAATTAACAACTGCGTTGGTCTTAAAATAGCAAAGACACTTGTGTCGGGCTTTGTGCCGCGCTGCGCAGTGTGCAAGATAGGGCCTGAAATCTTAGCAGTCAATTCTTTCTATAGCACATTAATTAATATTCATACAGATCAGTATCGGTAGAGAAGATTTTAGTTAAATATGTCATCCGTCATTGAGCATTCAGATAATGTAGTTGTAACAATGCCCTTATTCCTGTGACTAGGTTTAAAAAAAAAAAAAAGATTTACCACAGAAAACATCAAGTTTACATTTTTTAGGTCTGTAAATATCTCTCTACATTCAATGTGCCTGAGGAGAAGAAAGCAGGCCTCCATCTAGTGTTGGACAAAGGCTTTGTCTAGGCTTTGACACGTGGTTGAATCCTCACATATGGTTTCAGTCTCGCACCTGAAGCACTTTCATGGCTTGTGCTGAAAGACCCAGGAAAGGGAATCCAGATGTGGCATAAGCCATTGTCAGCTCCCATCACCATCACACTTCTGAACTGACACTGTGCTGATGTTAGAGGCAAGGACAGTGGTCAAAGACATGTGTACATAAAAGCGCTTCATGGTTGTGTCTGATAAAGGAACATCATCTAAATAAAAGAGAAATGCATGTGGAGCCAGAGTTTGCAACTTTTTTTCTTACTTCCATGTACTTCCAGTGATCAACACCTTACTACAACACTTGGTGTGTGTTACATTTACTTCTCTATTATACATTAAAGTGTTGCAATACTACAATGGCATCCACCTATACTATATACGCATACCAGACTGGAATTCTTTATCAGCAAACACAATGCACTGCTGGATGAGATTGTCGGTTGGAATTTCTTAAGATTTATCTTACGTGAAGCACTTGTGTGTTCCGCACTTTAACATCCACACTAACGTTGCCTGGTATGTCTGTTGCAAGCCATTTGTTTACAGTGAAGGTGGAGCACTGTGAGGAAGAAACCAGGTGTTGGGGAACAAAAGTGATATCCAACATGATATGGAATCCCATGTGGCCAAGAACAGGACAATGGGGAGTGGGAGTCAGCTCTGGTCCTAATCAATTCTGAGCACACAGCATTGAGATGCAGCTTGAGGCATTTCGCCAAGGCCCCTAGTGGGACTGGTAGGCCAACTGCCAAGCACAGCCGGAGCAGCAAATTCAGCCCTGCAGATGGAGAGCACGGACGCTTCTTCTTTCTAGACAAGACCTTGCCAGTGGATAGGAAGTATGCCATGAACTGAAATAGCTTATCCGCTCACCCTTGCCCAACCTGCTGACCCCACCCCCATCCATGGGGCATGGCACATAAACAAAAAAATGCTTTCTTCAAAAAGCAAAGTTAAAGTTGGCAGTATCAGCTAGAAGATGCTTAGCTGACATACCAAATGGTTTGTTACACAGAACCAAATGAAAAGCCGTCGCTGGAAACTGTTTGAAAAAGGGCACACACTTTAAAAAAAATGCCGGGCACGTGATTAGATGCGTGGCCATTGCGATTTTTGCGGGGTCTCACGATATTTGTGCTATCACTTTGACAGTCAAACAAGCAGGCTGTGAAGAAGAACTGGATGCAAAAATGAAATATTCTCTTCCGGTGTTATCCAGTTGCATATGCAGTGGGGCTTGTTAATCAGACTTGCTTGTATTTCTTTTTACATGTTTCTGTATGAGGTGAAACAGCAACATTGGGGTGCGTATCCATTGTTGTGGTCTGCTGCTTTTCCCCCCATCCTGTGTGTGTCGTTTCTCCTTTTCCTCTGTCTGTCTTGTCTGTCTTTGTATGAGGGGGCTTGCCTAGAGGATCTAGGTCAAGATACGTGGCCACTCATCTTTGCTCCGTCACCTGCACACCTGATTCCCATCTCATCATTCACCTCTACAGCTTTTATACCCGGGCTGACCACCTCTTCAGCGCCAGTTTGTTACATACACCTTCGTCGTAACTAGGCTCGGTGGTTTGATATTTTTGTCTCGTGTTGATCTTTTTAGATTCATGATTGAACTTAGCTCTCTACGCAGATTCCACTGTGCTGTTTGTTCCTGTTTATCTCTGAGCTGCTGTTCATTCCCACTCCGACCTGCCCCCTGCTTCGTCCAGATTTCACAGTGAATCTAGCATTGCTTCAGTTTTCGCCCTCGCTGGATATTTATCTACGAACATTAAAACAACCTGAACGTCTTTCTGACTCCTGTGTTGTATCTCTGAGGTCTGGGTTACACTGAGATCATAACATCCATGTCATCACTTACTTGCTGTTACTGCTGGTAACATTACCAATTGCTGTGACTGGCTTAATTTGAGGTCAGCTGAAGAATGGAGCCAAATGTCAAAATGGGAATTCATTCATGTGAATGTACAGTACAAAGACAAATGTTTATAATAACAGTAGTTATTACAAGGAGAGGGAGGCGAAACACGGAACTCACACCCCCACCATTTCTCTATCTCTTTGCCTCTTTTGCCATTTTATTTACAACACAAGAACACACTCACCAGTACCCAGGAGGGGCAAGCTGCATGAGAGCAGAGATTCAGTGTGCACATTATGCTGTAAAAAGGCATTGTTTCTCACCACAGTGTTCCTTGAGTTGCTTTTGTGTTGTTTAAATGTTTACATGGAACAGCTTGGGGGCTTCAAGACAGATGTATGGTCCAAGAAAACAGCCTTAGCACAATCCTTGTTTTCCCTGGATGAAAGTAATGACACCATTTTGAGAGCTTTTCAAATCGCTCCTTAGAATGATGCTTTGATGAAGCAGCATGCATAACAGAAATTTACCAAAATATCTATGATATAAGATCATTATATTGGACAAATTAAATGAATTGTCCCACTTTGAGTCCTTGAGACATTTCTTTTTGTTCTTGACAATTGAAGAGGTGCCTCCTGGCCCTGTGTCAGATTGATTAGACATTTAACCAGGAGAATTAATATGTGAAGAATATGTCTATTCCCCCTGCAGCGCTCCTCCCCTTAGCCTCATCAGTAAACAAGGAGACATGGAAACAAAACCACTCTCAGCTATGATTAAAATTGGCCCCCAAAGAAGGACTTGCCTCCTCAGTCAATGCTGCTAGTATTAGTAAATCTAATTTGAGAATCCTATACCTTTCCTTATCTGTATTTTCCCCCAATAGGACAAAGAAAGGCTGTATGTGGGTAAAGAAAATCAGTCTGCATATAATATTTGTGTGGGTTAGGATCTTGTCTTACCCAACAGGTTGCATCATCCCTTGAATTATCCTGCCTATCATAAAAAAAACGTAGTTACTATGGACCTTCTTTTAGCCAATATAATTCTCAACACAAACTCACATCATAGTCATAAGTACTTATCCCTAGCACAGCAAACCTAAACTCCTGCATAGTGCGTCATCATTTCAGCCAGCTACTCTAATATGGCAACGCGACAGACTCGTGGTGGGAGATAGGATTCTTTTCTCCATGCAAATAGTCATTACCATAGTCCTTCGGGCAAATGGCAATTACTGGGCAAGGGGTGAATGCCAAAACCCTGTGGTAAGAGTTCATTTGATTACATTTCCATTATGAACTATAAACACAGTTTTGCTGCTCAGCTGAGCCAATTAAAGGCCTCCTTAAGCTAAAGAATGTTGACAGCACAGTGGCCCGATTGTTCTTCAACAATAAAGCCGATTGTAATCATTTGTCCCCCTTACACAGGTCTGAGGTACTTTTCTTTATTTTCTGAAACATTAGCATTGTTAGTATTTTTAACAAAAAAGGCGTTTTCATTCATTTATTTCGAATGTTTCTGCCAGAGAGCGCAGATTTTCTTTTGTTTTTTTCTAACTCAGCTGTGATATGTTCCATCTTGGTGAATAAAGCCTCCTGTGGCAACATGAATGAACGTGTGTAGATATCATTCGGCAGCCTGAGAGAAAGCAGCCAACCAGCCAGACATGGTAAGCAGGCGCTCAAGACACACAAGGAGCCTCAATTAGAAACCAGGCTGCCACCATGTTTCACCTGAGGCTGTGCAAGCCACTAGCTGGTCTTTCAGAGCATGAGCCATGTTGCAAAGAAAACAAGCATTTAGTCCAAATTTCAGCAGACATCTGTTAGCTCTCGGGAGAAGTGAACATGTTTAATTAACCACACTTCACCAAACAGGGTAGATACATATGTCATAAACATGCACAGTGTGTGATTATGATACGGTGGATGTGAAATCCCACGTCACTGTGCACCATATGGGACTTGTGACGTGATCAAAGTGCTTCAACGTCCTGGTAAAGCAAAAATGTATTTGTTTGGAGTCTGTCAAACCAAAGGAAAATGTGTTAGTGACCACCACGCCAAATTTGAATGGTTAAAAAAATGGCCAAACATATAAAATTAGGTTTAAAAAGCGTGAAAAAAAATAAATAAGCAGTATTCTCTGCTCTGAGACGCTGGGGGCATGTACCCTGAAAACACTGAGCCAAAGAACGAGCCACTGCCATGGGCCGCTGTGCATCTATAGCCTCTCCTTGCAGCTGTGTTAGATCGCTTGGATGTCCACGTACCGCCAAATTTTTGTAACCGCACAGGCTTTTCCGGACATGTCCGGACAACCACACTGCTAGGCTACAACAGCCCAGACTTTAAGATTAGGAAAAAGCAGGGATTTCATCACATGTGGCTCCGGATTTGTTATTATGTCTAAAATCAGATGCTCGAGGCCAATGTGACATCAATGTGAGTATGTAGGTCTACGTTTGTGGAGCTACATGCAAAACAGATTAAGCTTTCTATTCTTTGTGAAAGAGCGTTGTATGTGTGGGTGGAGTCGATCTGGTTTATCATCAGTCTTTGGAACTAAGAGATGCCTTTGATTCTATTAAAACTGTCTTATATTTCTCTTGATGGAGTTGTGTAATCTTGTACACATTGATTTTTCTATCTTTCAGTAGATGTGTTTGCGTGCGGGTGTGTACTGGTGTGTCACTGATGTAGATGAATTATGATCTGGTGCCCGCATTAGAGCAGGGAGTTTTAATCACACAAGGATTCAGAGTGTTTTAAACAAATGCTTTTTTGTAAGCATGGTGGATTATCATAAGATTTAAAGATTTGAAAATGCCTGACAGCTGTCAAGCTGCATAATACCGTACGTCCAGTAAATTATAGCAGCTGCCGGTTGGCAGAAAGTCCATGCTGTTTAAAAGGAACATACAATAAGCGTCATCAAGCGCATGCACACACACAAACAAAGACACACACACACACACACAACAACATGCGCATAGTAACACAGTCACACACGGGTAGATTTCAGCAATAGAGACTTTGAGGAGGGGTGAGAAGATACAGAGACCGCTAAGAGACGAAGAAAGACAAAACCTCTCATCTATTTACTTGCTATTTCGATGAGGGGGTCTAAATAAGTCTAAAAATGGCATGCTGAGAGCAGCCTGCGGCAGGAGAAAGGTTCCCTTGTGGACTCTATAAGGTATCCTCCTGTGCACTGGAGCAGCCAGCAGTATTAAACACAACAGGAGCTTCAGTAGGAACCTGTTGAAAAACAAGTACATGCCACCTCCAATCCCCCAGGGACCTTGTGTGCCTGTGTGCCATCTAATTTATGACATCCTCAGGGAATTACTACAGCCTCTCTAACTTTATACACAGGCAAAGGCACAGCCTCACTGCCAGTCATTTGCAAACACAGATACCCCATGAGGATAAGATTGGCTTCCTACTTCAGAAGAACAAGACCTCTGGCTTGTGGGAGGACCCCCTGTAAAGACTACAACTGCGTCTTCACTAAAGGACCTAAAGCAGGGATTGCGCACTATAGAGGAGGTCCTTCACAACTGAAAGAGCAGGCAGACAGAGGAGTGAATCTCTCACCAATGCTAATGTGCATCCGGAAACATTCAAGGGGCCTGAATACCAACTGCAAGATGAGAAAGAGGTCTGTTTGGGGAGGAAAGGTAAAACCTTGTGAAGTAGCTTTGAAGCACTCAACAGATCCTCACAGACTCCAAGCATGTTAGCTTGAGAAAAGGGTGGTAATAACAGCTAAAGGAACTGTGCCCTGCATAATAAGAGACGCCTGAGACTCTTTTCAGATAAGGTTGGGAGCACTTTAGAGCAATGCAACCTGTTCAAAGACAAACAAGCAAAGGGATTATGCTGCTTTTAGCACTCTGGTGCACTGAGCATTGTGATTATAGGATGGGGAGTGCATAGAGAAGCCATTTCTCATATGAGTCAACTTCCAATACAATACATTTTTCCTTCCTTTGGGACCTATTGAAGTAAATGGCTCAAAGATTTGTATGTCAAATATGCATCTTTCTTTTGTGGCTCTACATGACATGACCCTGGGGTTGGAATCTGAAGAAGACGCTGAGTGTCATTAATGAACAGTACATCAAGAATGCTAATAACATTGATAGCTCAGTAAGCCCACACAAGATACTTTGTCCTTAATCAACTTACCTTCAGTTTCTCTGACAAATGGAAGTTATGCTTTTCCAATTCTGAAAAATGGAGGCAGGAAAGATTTGCTCTTGCTGGCTTTTTCTCTTATTACCTTCTCACTGGTCAAGAAGCATATGCCATTCACTGACAGATGGCAAGTGACAAGTCCCAGTATTTCCCAGTAATTGTATGCTTAGTGTAGATCATGTCCACACCTGTATCCACATATTTCTGAATGTGCTGGATGTTAATGAAACTTGTCTTGTGATATATTCATTATGCTCCATTACTTTCACAAGGACTGCAAGTGAGAGTCCGAAAATTGACATCAGGTATGTCTTTGCTTTTAATGTGGCATATAGGCAGGAGGGGCTACAAGCAGTGAAACTATTTGTTTTGAGTTTCCACATCCAGGGCCATTTTTTTTCATATTACACTGGAGCTAATTTTTAAATGTTATGAAAATAGAATATCTAGAAAATTTAAAGTTACAGACACAGATTATTTAAGAGCAATATACTGTATCCTAATGATTATCAGGTGACTGATGCATTTTAAATTGCTCACAATGACAAATCATATGGGCTCATTTAAACCAACCAACATTTGCTTCTATATATTGGCGCACAGTTTTGCAGAGGTTGGTTGTGCTCGTTGAGCTTTTGCAGCATGCAAGTGGTCTTGTAGTTCCAATGGGGAATATGTGTTGGAAGCGAATAGGACAGTTTATACACGTTGTTGTTGGAGGAAATGAATTTAACAATTGACTAATTTAATCTCATTTAGTGATTGTCAGGCATTGTGCTTTAACTGGTCTAAATTCGGCTATGTAACCACATCAGTAAAATCATGTCAGTTTTGTTTTTGGTCGCCCTAATATTTTTACCTAACCTGTTTGCCACTATACAGTTTTATCCATACTTTCTTGTGCGCTTCTCTGGTCGCCTCTAACAACAATATTAGGGAGACTGAAAAAAATCTGAGTTGTGCTTCTTACCTTGAGCCCGAACTCTGAGCATACAACTCGCAAACAGCAGAACCCAACAGGAGACCCACACCTGTCCGACCTGTCCAGTCCGTCCAGCTGTAACCATGGTCCGCGGCGCTACCGACGACCCACCGGTGCGCCTTCCCCTTCTCCACGCTGGGAACATGTTGCTCGGTGGCCACACGTTCCCGAGAAGAGCCCTGGCTGTTGCTGCTGCTTGTCCTGTGGGTCACAGTGCTTACTGGTGATGAGGTTGAGTGACTGGGGGATTGTGGAGAGAGCTCACTCCGCCAGAGAGCACCAGGCATGCAGACAGGCACGCGGTAGTATGAGAAGCCTGTGGACAAGTCCCGCATGTGCAAGGCGGAGTCAGTCCAATTGAATTTGCTCGGCTGTCAAGTGTGCGAAACGGAATATTGACATCCTCTTCTCACTGCTCCGAATAACCACTGCATGTATCTTAGAGATAATGAAATAAAAATAAGGAATATAATACGAGATGGTGGAGCCACACACAGTTTTGTCAGTTCATGTGATGTCTAGATGACAGTTTTTGCTCAAACTGACATTTCTTGTAAAAGAAGTATATTCCTCTAATGGTCCTCTAAAATTAAATTAAAAAGATCAGCTATGTGTATATTTGTTCTCTAAATACCTTCCCATTGCAGCTGTCATTGAGCAAGGCACTTCACATTAGTGAGCAGCAGAAGGCTGCCCTATTGCTCCTTGTGCTGTTAAAAGTGTAAATCGACTCAGTCCACCTTTCTACAGAGGTTAAAAAAGCCTTCTTGATTCAAAAAAAATGACCTCTATTGTGCCATTCTGTCCTTACGGATGTTTTTTATTTGAATCGACCATAGACAGATAGCAGTGCGCACAACCCGAGCCAAACTATGCCAGGACAAGTGCTCTGTACGCTATTGCCACCACGCGGTGGAAAGTGATAGGAAATGTTTATTTAGACAGCTGTGATTGATTGGTGACACATTAAAGCTAAAAGCCTTGGTTTCAAAACTACCTGATGACAACTTAATCTTTCCAAATAGGTGTTTTTTAGATGTTTACTGCCAAGGATAAAGCATTAAATGGGAGGCTATGATCCCCGTTCTATAAATCTATTTGTTGTGCATTGGCCTCAGTTAACCCTGGCTCTGTGGTGTGGTTAAAAGCAGAACAGCAAAACCATTGCACAGACAAATGGCTTAGGAAAAAGCTTATTCGAACAGTTTAACGTGATTCAGAAATTAGTCTGTGATCAAGAAGGATGGCAGGCTGTCATCATATGTGACAGCTCACCCCATCAGAATGCAGACTAAGGATAAATGGCACATGTTCACACTTCTGAAACAGAGGAGGGTACATTTGGGCTGTGATGCCAGCTTTGTTGTCCTTGCTACTTTTGAGCTCACTAAAAAATGCATGTTGGGCAAGGTAAGCTTGAAAGAGCTGTCACAATATGTCTGCCTTAAAAACATACCAGTATGTGCCATTAAAGTTTGTGAGTAATATCGACTAACAGGGAACATCCAAGCTATCATGTGCTATAAGCCTGTAGCTGCTTTTCAAAGAGCCTGGTTTTAGTTTAAGCAGAGGTGGTACTGCCAGCGGGATGTTTCCTCACCTCAGTCCCTTTAATTCTCTGCTTTGTATAGTCCTAAAGATTATCTGTTCCCCTGTCATTTGCTCTACAAATAACCAACTTCCTATTGTCGCCATGTCTTACAAAGTCTCATTGGAGCTCATTCGTTGTCAACCATTGCTCACTCCCTTCATTTTCTCTCCCTTCACCTCGCTGCCACCCCATGCACCAATCCCCTCCTGATAATGATGTGCTGATTATGAGGCTCTTAGGCCAGCAGATTGCTCTCCAGTCTCATTCGCATGCAGTGGAAAATTGCTGCTGTCTTGGAGCCCCCACCCTGCTGTGCATATCAGGCAGGTTGACATTAGCAAGCTGCTGGGAACAGTGCTCAGGCACCAGGGCAGGTGCTCTGTCTCTGTCTCTATAACTGTTCTGCAGCAGAGGAAACAGAGGCTGCCTGATGCCACAAACTACACTGGGGTGGGGGGGTGGGGGACGGAAGGGGGGTTGGTGTCAAACAATATGGTATTGTGCAGCTGACATTTATACATACTGTATGTGAACCAGCTATTGACTTGCCAAGTGAGACCCAGTGTGTTACAGTGACCCAGTGTGTTACACTGCCACATCTAATTTATTAATCTACTCTCGGAAGTGGTCCAGTTCACTTAAATGTGTCTTTCATTTCAAAAGGAAATGCATTATTATGTGTTTATACAAAGCACTTCCTATGCATATTACAAGTAAACTAAATGACAAATAAACTTGTAATACATATATAAAAAAGAATTATATGAAGTAATGGCATTTTTCACATGGTATGGCAAGGGTCCTTGATAGATTCAATTATCAACATCTTAACCTATACCTACCTCTTAACAAGTCACGTTTTCTTATTTTAATAGAAGACAACATCTTTCAAGAGTTTTTTTCATCCATAAAGTGTAATTTCAAGGCTGAATCTGAGATAAAAAATAATTTGTTGAGATAGATGTGACATTTACTTACATGATACTTATAACACTTGTGGAGATTAGTCTTTTCTTTAGAGGCATCAATTTCTTTATCTAACCCTAAACATCAAGAATTTGGGACGTTCCAACATTTTCAAAGAAGCTGATGTTTCTCGTGGTCACTGACAGTTGCTTGGCAGGTTCCTGTAGTTCACCGCCAGCGGGACTGTGACAATAATGCACTCTCATGCAGCTAAGTAAATACGCATGTTGGTCTAGGAAATCGAAAATGCACCATGGCCTTTTGAAAGCTTTTCTCTTTCCATCAGCTTGCCTGATTTGAAATGGCTTGATTGAAACAAGCTTCCTTTAGATTGGCCCTGCACTGCCTCACTTATTCATGGAGACATGACAGTGCAAAGGCAAACAAAGTGGCCATGAATTACCAGTCTCTGCCTATCACATCAAACAGTAAGGTTACTATGGTCTATCTGTTTTAAACAGGAAAACAGTCTAGCCATGTACTTCAGCTTTGTTCTTTCTTCTGTTGTATTCCTCTCAGTGTTCCACTGTAGACACTGCTGCCATGTGTCACACATGTTGCTATTGTTGATTTTCCAATGTGGATGTGCTTCCCTCAGAACAAACTGTCTTCCCTAAAAGGTGCCAGCGGATACACATACACACACAAAATGCACAATGTTGCTCCATTTGTCGTGCCACCCCATCTATAGTATCTCACAGAGAAAATCAGATTTTTTTCTCAGAGCTTTTGCTCCTTAAGACAGTCGTAAACTCCAACAGCAAATTGAAACATTGAAAGAACAACCCAAATGCTGCCATGACATGTGTCTCAGCAAAGACATCAGACGGACATCATGTCAAAAATGGATTTGTTTACCCTGCACAACAAAACCTAATTTTCAAGTCGTCGTGCATATTCTGGACTTAGCAATTCAGATACTATTAGGGTTTCACCATAACAACTTATGTTTCAAAACACATTGTTTTAAACAATTAAATTAACTATAGCATCCACAGCTTTTGCCAATACATGTGGTCAAGGTATGTCTGAGTTTGGGTGTTTTTAAAAAACAATTTGGGGTAGGTTTAAGAATATGAATAAAATCAGAATGTTTTATGGTTATTACCCAAGGGAAAACTTACTTAGGAATATTGCCTTGAATCACTGCCATAATTGGTCTCCTCCAGTCTCACTTTGATGTAAATAACATTAGCAATTTTCCAGTCATTTTGCATTGATCTTCCACTGCAGAATTCTGCCCCCGAGAAGCAGCTGGAAATTGAATGTTTTAAACTGGAGATGTGAAGGGTGCATTTCATTCAAGTTGACAGAGAAACTGCAGTACCTGAAAGATGCAACACTATTGGGATTGATTCTGTGCCTTGCCATGGGCAATACACCACCATACACCAACAGAAATGAGCAAATTAAATGGTATACATGCACATGCACTCGCATTACATTTGATGGCCAATGCAGAGTCAAACAGTCACATTATGACTTCACATTATGCTGTAAACTGCCCCTCTAGGGCCAATTCTTTATCAGACTGTTTGCTTTCAAAACAATGATTCTCAAAAATCCACCATGATACTTGACAATTTAACATTTGTCTAGTGATTGTTGTGTCCTATTTTTTGTTCTTAACTATTCCTCCTTCCTGTGTCACTCCCTGACCTTCACCACACTGATTGGGCAATATAATGTTTCTACTTCCTCTCCAAGTCCTTGTTTAGTATGAATAGCTTGCAAGAGAAAGCAGAGCTGGTAGAAATTGTGTTTTGGTTTCTCTGTCCTTTCTCTCACTTAGTTGGCTCTGTCTGAGCAGCTGATAGTGTGACAGCTGCAGCACTCTACAGCATATAAAGAACTTACTTTCACTGTTACACATGGTCATTTTGAGATGTAGAAAGAGATGAAAAAAATTGTTTAAAACATCACAAGTGAAATTATCAATTTTTCCTAGCATATTAACAGCAGTTCATAAATAACTCTGTGTGGATCACTGTAAACAGAATCAACCTTAAAATGTAAAATGGAAGAAGAATCATTAGAGAGCGTATTCTGTTCATTTTTAGATCACCGGTTTATGAAGGTCACCTTTGTTATCATCAGATTCAGCTGCTGGAAGGTAATTAAAGCAGCTATTTACATGCAGAGCAAAATAATTTCCCCCATTGGTTCTCGACTGCCTTTGGCTGATGACATCATATTGATAAATCCTTGAGCCCCTAAACCCCGACATGGTATATCATGGCATTATAAAATACCCTGGGCACACTGAAGATTAGGTGGGATAAATAGAGATATAGAAGCCAGAGGTTTCTTATGATTTCACACTGGTTTTAGCATGTGAAATTCTTCCCTGTAGCCATCGCTCTGAAATAAGTCTCCTGTGTGTACCATGCTGTTGCACCTATTCAACACAACATCTCAACAGAGAAGAATCCATATCTTGGCTTTAATAACATTAAGATAAGGGTCTCTGTGGACTTTCTGCCTTTTCCAAGTGTCCAGTACAGCCTGGTGTTGCTGCAGTTTGCCCGTGAGAAATGCAGGAGGCACGGTGACAACAACCCCTGGAGCTTCACCGTGTAAAGATTTTGAAACCTAATGATTTCCTAAACCAACACTGGTACATTTACAGCTAGCATGGGTAGACTTCTAAAGTATAAACAGCATGTTTGACCCAGCTTGTCAATCCCACAGATATTAAACTATTGTCTGCTTGGTCTGCATACATCATCTAGAATTCCAGCACATTGAATTATTGGGCAGAATGCTTTTAATCAGAACAATGGGTGTGATTTATTGCACATGTATGGATGGCATTATACCATATTAGTTGACAAAACTTAAGCCAATTGAAAGGCCCACATATCATAGCATTGACAGAGTTAGATTTCTGTAGTTTTCAAGTTTGACCTGTAGTGTAATGTAAATGAATGGGGTAGAGCTGGAGTGCTCCCATGTGGGTCGGGCATTGTTTGTGCTGTCTAGAAAGGACAAGGTGTATACAGAAATTAGCATTCAGTCCAAATGCTCTGCTGTGCCCTCTCCTTCTTCTTGTCAATACAATCACAGTGAAAATGAGATGACTATAAAACAAGGAGTGACTCGTTCTTTTCAAACTGCACGGGCAAGTTGGTGCACATGTCATAATGTTAAGTTGCATCTACTGTACATTGCCAGTGACAGAAATTAGCTCTCAAAGAGTTTAGCATCAAATACTATATAGACATCAACAAAAAGAGAATGTAGCATATGGCTTTGACGTGCTAACAATTGGTTAGACTGAGTAATGACAGCGATGATTCTCACAGATGTCTTGCAAGAGCATTTGCCGACTGTCATTAACAAATTATTCCCAATAGAGAGAGATTAAAACGTTACCAACGTGATCCTGTCCTGTAAATGAGCCTTAAAAGACTGCTCCTTTCTTCTTTCCTAATGTAATTGGCTGCTGGGCTTTAGATGACCCGTCAACAGTTTATTGAAAGCATTTGTGAAATTTGCCATGAAATGATATTGATTTTTATAAAGCAGCTATAAAGAGGGGTTTTAAAAACATCCAACCATTACCCAGTTATGACAGCATCAAAGTTGATGACAATTGATGGAGCTTTTCAGGCTAAGGGTTTGTATAATCTTGATGTGAATTATTTATTTTCAGTATGCAGCCCACGTCCTCTACAGTTTAACACCTGAGTGTTAAAGCCACACAAGGTTAACAAAGCAAGACATCATTTTCATTAGAGTTGCCACTTGAGCTAATCATGGAGAGCTCTTGTGAAGTGATTATATCAAAAACATAATTAGTGTCCCTGTGACGTCAAGACATTGTGTTTGAGATTGGACAGCTGCAACTTAAGCAGACATACACTTATGATAGAGGTCATTTTTGTCATTAGGAGTATGGAGCCGAACACTTTCTCCTGGTATTGAATAAGGCTGCTCCATAAATGTGATACAGTGCCAACAGGCAATCGTGTCCTTTAAGTCCATTAAACATTAAACACTGAGCCAGCCAGTGGTTGTCTTTTTGACGCTCTCCAATTGAATAGACTGAGCGCATTTCAGGTTTACATACAGTATTTTCCCCCCTCAGGCGGTAAGAGAGGGGAGTCAGATATTATCACCTATTCATGCAACAACCTACATCAGTCCATACAGTCAGTCTCCAAACCTCCAGGAAGAATGCCTTTGGGCTTCAGGAGCCTCAATAGCCTACAACTGAGCCCTTATCTATTCCCATAAAAAAGTCTTATTTATGTTTCATCTTGGGGGTTTACTACTGTCAAGGGATTGTAGTCAAACAGATCAGAAACCACTGAAATGTATGTTGCTTCTTCTTCTTTAGGATGAAATAGTTTGTCATCTCATGAATTTAAATATGAATGTCTCCTGGTCAAATCAGAAAGGTTTTCAGGTTAAAAATATATAGTTCCGTAATCTCAGTGGGAGAGATTTGGCCTAGAATCAGTAAATCATAACATAATCTGTGTGCCATTTCTGACCAAACACTGTCCTTTATGGTTACAGACACAACAACGGGCACTTTTTCATACACACTTTGGAAATGCCAAAAAGGACGCTCTTTTTTGCCTTCTTTCTGATTTGATTAAGAGAGCATTAGACAGGAGGAGCTCATCTAAGACGATGAAGACATTTTTGGGGCTCTCAACCTGTTCGGCTCCAGCCCCGTCAGCCCCAACATCTTACTCGGCTGCAACAACTCTCAGGCGGTAAAGAACCATGGACTAATGGCAGCTAGCCTGATCCTGAGGCTCTTTCCATCCAGCCAAGAGGAGTCTGACTAGCGTTGACGGGGACTGTCCCAACCAAGAGCAGCCATCCATGTTTTGGTGCTCACAGATGGCTAAAAGAATATGGGGGAATCATGATGAAGTCAGTGGGTACAGTGCAGGCCACCGGCATATTAACGGAACCTGAACACCGACGCAATGAGTCAGATCTGGATTCAGTTTGGATGCGGATGTGTGCCGCAAGGCCAAGCACCCACCGTGCTCTGTGGTTCTCTATGTCACCTCAGGACGGTTCACCTTGAGTGGATGTGACTTCCTGGCCAAAAAGCCCTCTCTATGCTTTTTGTCACCTCTGTCTGATCTTCCAGCCATCCTAGCACAGATTCCAAGCCCAGGTGAGATGGCCAGCCTCCCACTGTGGTGCAGACCATCCGTTTCCTGCAGGGAGTGAGATAGCAGCACACACTGCCATTTGCGTTACTGGGTTTCAGAAGCAGATCAATTCAAACTCATTGTGGATGCTCTTTTGACGCTGTCGTCAAGTACTAAGCTTAAGTACAATTTTGAGAGGCTGTAGGTTAACACACCTATGGATAGATTAGATTAGATTATACTTTCTTCATCCCACAGCGGGGAAATTTCCTTATTACAGCAGCAGCATTTTCTCCAATTGGTGCAAAAACAAACAAATAAACAAATAAACAGAAAACAAGCAAACAGCAGACAGTGAGCATACGCTAGAAGTAAAAAAACATCAGAATGTGTAACTGTGTGAATGTGACAGGTCCTTGTTGCAAATTAAAATTTGTTCTCAATAGACTTACCTGGATAAATAAAGGTTCAATAAAAAAAAAATATGAATAGAGAATAGCTTGTTGATTAACATTTAGTTTAACTACTGCATTGTTTGAACATCCTTTTGTGGCTTTCCGCTGTTTCCATTTTTCTCAAATACAGACCTACTTCTTTTGCCGACTGTGTAAACAACACTTTTCTTGCCCTGTTGTGTTGCGTCAAGAGCACTGTGACAGTGGAGAGAAGAGCTGGAGGGATGCTGAACTGGTGCGTTAAAAGGTGTATTTTAGTCACTTACTCAGGCAACACAAGTGTTTTTCAGGTCCAGGGTTGTTCACCCCACTGCCTTTGGATCTCCACTAAATACACATTCTCAATGGGATCTACATCACTAACTGTCTCACATTGAGACTATAGGGGCCATGGTATTCAGCGTCAAACATAATGATTAACATAATGCAAACATTAATGTCCCATTCACCTGTAGTAAAATTATTATCTGCTGACACATTAATTGGGACTCATGTAGATAAGTTAATAAACGGATGTGATGGAATACTCCATCCATCCATCCATCTTCAGCCGCTCATCCGGTATCGGGTCACGAATACTCGCCTTACTTATTACAAATTAGCTTTCCCAATAACATAATTTTTTTTTATTCTGGACCTGCTCATGTCTCATTCATTTCTCAGCCCTTCTCCACCTCTCTGTTGTTACAATTTCCTGTTTCCCCTGTCACCAATTTTCTTCCACATTCTCTATTTCAAATGTCAAGTAGCAGCTGCCAGTGCCTTGCCATTGCGGTCTCCGCTCATAAATCTAAGCTAATTCTCCACCTCTCTTCTATGGTGTATAAATCTTCTCACTCACAAGAGCAATGGTACTTTTGATGAATGGGAGAGAGAAAGTGCTGGATGCCAAGCGAGCTCCAATACTGTAGTCCACACAAACACCAACAACGAAGTTATCAGTAGCATTTTCTTTAAAATGTATTTCATGCTTCTTAGTACTTCTAATGTAGAAAACAATAGGCATTCACCCTGCTGACAGCTTCATTAGTTTGCTCTTTTTTAAGTTGTACTTGCGATTTATCCCCTAACATCTGCAATAGTTTATTATGAAAGCTAAAAAGCTGGAATATTATATCAAATAGAACAATAAAAGACAAAAGACAAAAAGAAGGCAATGTTCTGAAGGTTCAATGTCTTAGTAAAATGTTTACATTGTGAACATTCAAAGTCACAAGCAAAGGTTGAGGCTTGAATACAAG
>NC_048421.1:10772827-10792827 GCF_013103735.1 Etheostoma cragini | reverse complement strand
TCTTTTACATGCTGTCTCAGCTAGTGGTTAGCCGAAATAACTGTTAGCTAAACAACGTTAGGTTTCCAGGGGAGGCCATAGACCGTGCGAACAGACTTTCTTTAACTGTCTATGGGAACAAATCGTGCAGTTTCGTAAATCCGCGTTCATCATGATATCGTCTGTGCATGCGCGAACATCTTGCACATGCGCAGAACGGATCGTGCAGGGAGGACAGATCTTGTACCGACAGTAATATCTGTTCTGCATTCTCCAGAAGTTCAGGATTTGTTGCCAAACTTCAGCGTCCAAAGTAGGCCTAAATGCTGTCTCATTTTTACACCTTTCTTTCATTCAAGCCTTTATCTCATGTGTAAAATGAGGATAATCACAATAAATATGCACAGATTTCTCTTTAAAGCATGTTTCTGTGAGGATAACAAAAGGCAATTTACTGTTCCAAATAGTTTTAGACATCTGGCATACTATTAGTATCTTTCTTTTGTTCAAAAACTTGGGTCGTTAGTGCTGTTTTTGCAATTAAATCAGTGTTTTCTCATTCATGCTGCATAGCTCATTATCCTTGCTTACCACCATCTCCCGTGACAAGTAGGCCTAAGAAAGAGCCTCTGTGTCCAATTTCATGCTCAGAACAGAATTAAAGTTGATTTGATGTTACAAGCATTCTGGGTTTGTGTTAAAAGAGAATGACTGTTGGTGGTAACGGTTGAGGGTGTCATGCTTTTTTATGAAGGGCAGAGTTGTTTAGGTTTACGTCATTCCTTGTCTCATGTATGTGTGAGATGACGGAGCAGACTGGACTAAGACCTCAAGGGGCAGATTATGGCATCGAGCCTTATCTGAAGTTAGTCAAACTCTGAAAAGAACTTCTGCAAGATACTGCAAGAACTTTGGACTTAACTCAAGCTAGCAGACAATGTTCAGGACAGGATGACAGTCAATTATCAGCAGCTTTTTCTCCACAGAGTTCCTTTTGTATTTACATCATCAATTCCAATTTTGGACTTGAAAAGGAGACAGTGATCCAGACAGTGATTTCCTCCAATATCTTATCTCCCCGTGTCTGTGTGTGTCTTCAACAGGCAGACCCATGGGGTTACAGTCTTGCAAGCCTTGCAACTCCAGCTTGCAAAGTATAGAGGAATGCAGACCTGCTGGTGGCTGCTCATGTGTGTGTGAAGACGGCACACATTGCTCTGAACGGTGCTGTGACATCTGCTGCCAGATGTGTGTAGACGTGTGCTCTGGCTTGTGTTCAGGAGACTGCAGCTACACCTTCTGTACCCTCTGCCTCAGCCTGGCACAGAACTGTGTCTCATTTTTTACCACCCAACAAACGGAAACATCAGAGGCACAACGTAAGTCTACTATGCATAATGCAGCTATTATACAGTTTACCTGTGCATTTACTTCAGTTAAATTAAACTTAACCTGAATAATTGTATCTGTTTTAGAGGCTATGATGGATCCAGTACAGCATGCCCAGTGAAAAAGTGGCAGACATGAGACTAAACCCAAAATATGCATTTATTAAAAAAACACCAAGTAAATTAAATGTAGCTGCACAGTGTTCGTTATGTCAGCTCCAGAGTTTTGGCACATGCTGTGGGAATTTAATGCAACTGGGTCCTTTGTTTCATCAAAGAATAGATTAATGCCAATTTCAGCTGCGCTGTAAGTAAATGAAAAGATTTTTCATTTGAGCTATTTAATCCATGTTGACCTCTAAAATTCCTGCTAAGAGCACTATGGAAGAGATCCAGTCATATTGTTTGTTTCCAAGTGTATTTCAGTGATAGTATAAGTGCATTTCAGTGGTAAAAAGCTCTTTGATCCCAAGACATTATGACAACAATAATAGAAGTCTCAGTGCATTTAACCAGAAAATAATAACCACCCTCTATTTAACAAGGGTCAAAACAGGCCCTGTATGTACAGTCCAGGCTCATGACAGTTCGTGAAATGGTGTCGTTATTTAATGTATTGATCCGCGTGCAGGGACACGATTTTTTAGTTTTTCTCGTGGGGTTGAGCACGAATGTTAAACTAATGTGAAGCATCTTTTGTGGTAAAGGCACGGTTAGCGAGTATTGAAAAGCCGAAGATCTGCATTAGGAGGTTGGTTGGGATGGTTGATGGGTCAAACAACACAAGACACCCTTTAGAACAGGATTGTGTCTCGTGTGTCGCAGTTCCTTTCCGCGTTCTTCTTCTCCTAACCACAACCGTCCCGTTGTTGTAGCGCATATGTGGCGGTATGTCTCATTGTTGTCATCGGCATGGGGCGTTTCGTTACCCCGTTGTTACGTCCCCCAGAGACCGCGGAACTTGTCCCGGTGGCCGTTGTTCATGATGAAATGTTGTGAGACCGGATTGCAGTGTATTTAACTCCTTTTAAGTTGACCTGTCAAAGGCCAACAATCACTCTTAAAAAATTGTGTTCCCATAAAACTAAACTGCATTCTCAACTACGTTTCAGAATAACACATTTTCTCCCGGATTACCCAGCTAACAATTTTTGGTTCCCAGAACGTTCTGGGAACGTTCGTTTTTGGCTGCGGGAACATTCCCTGAAGGTTTTTTTTTTTTTGTATTTTGGTTGTCTGTTAGTTGATTGGAAAGTTTTCCTAACGTTCTGGGAACGTTTGTTCTTTGTTACAGCGAACGTTCTCGGAACGTTCCTCCAACGTTTTCTAAAAGTTACAACCTTTAGAGAACGTTAGGCAAACGTTCCGAGAAGGTTGCAACCTTTAGCGAATGGTAGGGGAACGTTCCCTTAGCGTTGCAACCTTCAGCGAACGTTATGGAACAGTCCCTTAACGTTGCAACCTTTAGAGAACGTTAGGTGTATACACATGTGTATACACATGAACATACCAAAACCGACACACATGTGAATTGGTTGCAGTTTTAAACATGTAACTCTGTGAATTACAACAAAAGTAGGCTAAAAAGTATGTTAATAAGTAAAAACATTTTTTTATCTTTTTACACTTGAAGATGTATTGCAGTACTGTGGTATTGGATTTCATTAGACTGTACGGTTGTACCCAATAAATTGGTAACTCAAAATAAAACCTTGTGTCATTAATCTAACAAAGTCCATTAAAGGGAGTTATCAATGTATGCTCCTGATCAGGTTACCCGGTTATAGAAAAGGCATATTCATAAGTCAAACATTATGCACTACTTCACCACATTCATATGCCCCTGTTAACAGAATAATGGCTTGATAATGGTTTTCTAATGGCAACAACACCTTAAAGGTCCAATATGTAATCCAGATAGCTAGTGTTTAAAATAGTTACTGCAGTACAAATTCAAAATACTGGAGAGAGTCGTCTCCCCCGAGTCTTCTTCCCCAGACTCAATGTTCACATTGGTTGACAGGCTGAGACTGCAGTATTTCCAACAATGTTGCTAGGCGCTTGTCTCACGCACATTACTTCACAGCCCAGCGAAGTAGCTAACTTCAGATGCTGGCTATATGACAGTCATAAAAGCCCATGAACACTCGGAACTGTGTACCACACTGACAGACACACTTCCTCGGCTTAGAATTACAGTAAGAACTGCTAAAACACAACAAACTTGCCGTCCTTTTCCACCCGACCCAAATAAACACTTTATTGGATTAGAATTCCGGCAACAATAATAATAATGCTAACTCACAAGCCTCTCTTTAAGATTTACAGCCCTCCCTCTCTTGACTGGAAATTACTCAGGGGCCGCAGAACACGCTGCATATGTAAACAGCCGTGGCTCGCTTGCCCGGTCCTCCGGTAACGTTAGCAGTTAGCAGGGTCAGCATGGCGGTGTTTGTAAGGACCGTTCGGGATCACTTTGCTGACTGTGTTTTAATTTTTTTTTGCGAGTAACCAATTTGGGTACTTTAGCCATATACTTCAATGTGAGTAGTTCCAAGAATGTTGAAATTACATAAAATTCTGTCCCTAGTAGCTGTGATAATTTGGCCTACCTGTTCACATTACAGTACATTCATTACATTAAATGTATTATCCATTGGACCTTTAAATGTACTAAGCTACAACGGCAGCATGAAAATTCCATAGAGCTAGTTTGACCCACATCAAAGCCTGCAGACAACATCGCGGTCAGTGAAATCTTGACATCTCTCCTTTACATCAGATATTGAAGAGAGTCTGACTCCATCCTTCCACATTGGCTGTGAAGCCAAGCTATATGCTGCTGTCTAATGAGAACGGAGATGAGGTGTGAAAAGAGCTTTCTGCAGAGCGCCAATGTGGATTTGTAAGTTCAAAGTCCATTAAATGTTTGTGTGAAGACAAATGAAGTACAATCAGTAATATTGTAGAATATAAGAAGGTTAGAATTAAGTCATAAATAATGTAAAAATATGATTTGCTGATGGACTGCCAGAGGTATGACAAGTACGATTTAGTATGTTTTCTATTTTCAGAAAAATTCCCAAGTTTAAGGTTATCCCCACCATCATGGCTGGACAAAAGCTCTGTGAATAAAACAAGCGTTCCTGGCTCACATCCATGTGAGAAAGAGAGAGGCCGTTCTTCTTAACACGCAAGACGCCATCTTTCCAGTCTCATCAGTTCATGTGGATGGATTTATTTCTTGTCTATCTGGATATTTGGGCCCAAGAGATACAACTAATTAACCTGTGCTTTCCAGTACAAAACTCTCAAAGAGACAAACAGGATTCCCAAACATCAACTAATGTGTTGCATTTTTTCACATCTGGAAGATTAAACTCAAGTGAAGGAATTGCCTCATGCTGGCATACAAGCAACACTTCAAAGCACTCATTAGATGTCTGCAAGATTGTTTTGCACTTTGAGGCAAACAAAAATATTATTTGGTTGCACACAGCGTACAGCGTATCTGATATCTCTTTGTGAGATAAGGGTGCCGGAGGACACAAGGTGCTATTTGCTTCCACTGAATTAGACCTTTATATTATCCTTCATGAAATTGCAAGTTTGTGGAAATTTTAATGATTCAGTGAGAAATCTCCCCGCATCAAAAGACGTTTAGAATGAGGTCCTACGAGGAAAATCTAACAACACAGAGAGTACGATGCTGCATTCGTGTCTCCGACTATCCATCTCTGCTCCTGTTTTCTCCTCCTCCCAGTCCCTCTGGACCCTGCAGCGCAATCACCGACTTAAATTGGTATCCCTCTCAAACTCTGAGGATACAGCGTGTTGCCTAGTTTAATCTTTGGACTGACCTTATCCTTGCAAAAAAGCTTTCTTGTCTACAGTTATTAGATCTGCAGTAAATCCTATGAGTCCAAAGTAATTTGTATATTCAGAGATGTATACAGTCACTTTGATGCCACTGAGTGTTGTTGTCATTGTAGAGATATTTCCATGTATTTGCTTGAAATAGGTAAAGAGTAGATGATGACATTGTGTCCACAAACTGTCCACAAATGATGCATTGAGCTGGTAAAGATCAGGGACTATAGTACAGTATATTGTGCTTTTGGAGAAGAGCATTTTGTGAATGTATCTACTGTATTTATCCTGTTTTGGTAACAGTGGGTTAAGTCTTTATTCTTGGACAGTGTGGACTTTTACAAATCAATAACACAATATGTTTTCCAGTGGGACTTGTCTTTAAAGATGTGTTCATTTACAACCAGCTGATGGTGGGTACACACCATGGTAAAAGTAACAGTAAGTTGGAAGAGGACCCAAATGACTGAGGATCTACCTAAAAAAATGTGTAAGAACAAAATTTAAGATCTTGTGAAAATGTTCCCAACCTTTCCTGTTTTTCATCTTATTCCATCTTTCTCATCTCTTTGTGTGAGTGCATTTCTCTCACCTTGCTCGCTGCCTATGTTCTCTTTACCAAATATCTTCTTAGATGTTTGGGAAAAGGCATTGTATGCTGCTGTCAGTCAACTAGATTACAGCTCTGGAGGATCCTTATTGCTCACCTTCCGAAAATAAGTAGATGCCTCCAGACTTTGCCAGCTAGAAATATCTGTAGATGTGTGTTCTTCCCGTTCTCGGAAGTTGTGGTAGAAAAGAAAACATGAGAGACATAATCGGGAGACTAAATCTGAATTTGATCCAACAAAGCAGCAATTAAAGAATACTCACACTCTATTACCATGTAGATGCAAAGATCTAAAAAAAGCAGAACACGTGTGCTTCAAACCCTTAATCCCTTTTCATTTTATTTGTTTTGTAGCTATGTTGATATTATATTTTGTGACATCAATTCTCAGTTCACCTGTCAACATCCCCACTGAGCTGTCAGCTTAGTTAACCGTGGCCTTGTGAGGTTTGCAGTGTTTTTACGGCTAAGAGATGCATATTACTGCAGTAAGAGGCTTTGCTCCATCATTGGCATTATGGACACACAATGCTTACTGCATGCAAAGTGATGATGGACAAAGAGCGTATTACTCCTCATCGGTTCAAAGTCAAACCACCATACAGTTCAGTGTAAAAACCATCATGAAGCCCCTTGAAGTGCTTTTCTCTATTCACTCCGAAAATTGTTTAGAATTCTTTGGGGCACAGCTTCACTTGGTACAATTGTATCTATATGAATCAAGTAGTGTCTTCAAAAGTAAAAAAAAATAAAAAAAAAGGGCAATGGTGTGTGTCTCAGTTAAGAGAGAGTGGAGGTGGATTGTTGCATGGTCGCTCTTTTTGCCCTCTTGCTGCGTGTCAGGTTATAAGATTCTGGAGATGTGCAGGTGGACCTGCTGAAGATGTGCAGAGAAAGCTAGGAGAGCAGTTTCGGGAGATGGGGGGGCAATTATTATTTATTTATTTTGGGGTTGAAATTGGATTTTATTTTTGTCCACTCTGAGACCTACGTCTTATCCTGCTACCCAGTCCTCCCACTCAATTTCCATCTCACCGTGCGAAAATTGAAGTCATATAAAGATGTGAGCTAGAGATGGAGAAGACAGGCAGAGACGGTTGAAAAGGAGGGCAAGGTAATGGCAAAAAGATGCATACAGCGAGATATTGGAGAGAGTGAGATGTAGGACAAAAAGGTGGCAGCACACAGATGTCAACATTTCCAGCGCACAGCTGCAAATGTCTTGACCAGATTCCTTATGATAGCCTTTACTCATGTGAAGAAACAAATTACGTAGCTATCGAACTCCAGTAAATTACTTACTTTAAACTGCTCAGCTTCAAATACAAACTACTGGAAATGAATGCATAATAAACCAGCAAATTAAATAAATGGTAGTAGGGTATATAGCTTTAAAATCATGCATCTAATTTTTCTATGACCACTTAGTATTCAAAACGTAGGTGAAATGAAACAAAGCCAGCTGTGCCCACTCAACTGGAAAGACAGACACTCATACATACATATAAATAGTGACAGAGATTGCTCATCATAGATGCATTACGCTTTGTGATGTGATAACAGGGCGGTCAAACAAAATCTCTGTACTTCATGTGCATTCCAAATCCCTATTTTTTGTGAGGTCTACAATGAAAAGTACTTAACAGATTCACCAGCATGCATAAAAAGAGAAGGAGAAAATCATTAGCTAGAAGTAAAGAGAGAAATCAATGAATAGAAAAAGGCCCTAATAGCAATGGTGGAACGAGTTATGTTCATTTGGTTTGCATGTATAGGTCGACAGCCCATTAGACAGCTTTAAAGGGAAATCAGATTCTGGCCTTCCTCCAAAGACATTACGTGATGGGGTCAGGCTGAAGACAAACTGGTAATTGACCAATAGATTCAGGTAAATTGTTGGTGTCTGGAAGAAACAACAATTTTGTTAATTGCATTTTTACCCATGGGTGAGGGGATTTTGGATTGCAGGTGTATAACAGCATGGGCCCAACATCTGACAGTCCCATTACTTCTACTTCTGTAAACACATGTCTACCAGCTCAAATGCAAATACACCAGTAATGCAGTTAGTCTAAAGTATTCTGGCATGTTACATTGGAAAAAAAACAACAGCGCAGAACGTTGTAAATACAATTTTAAGGAAAGGTGGTAATACTTTCTACATAAATAAAGGGTTAGGGTTGGTTCAGCTAGACAAAAACTGAAGTCAATTGAACACCAACAAACCCTCAGGAGCCACCTGTCAGTCAAACTAATGGACACTAACAGTGGTAAGGTCAATGCTTTTTACCTCTACAAGGAGGTTGTGTTTTTGGTTTGTGTGTCTATCTGTAAGCAGGATTATGGAAAAAACTACTTGCCTGATTTACATAACATTTAGTGGAAACGTGTAGTGTGGGCTAAGGAAGAACACATTACATTTTAGGCCTGATACATATTATGTGGCAGATACACAAATTCTTGATTTGTTTTCGTTAAAATTGCAAGATATGGCATGCATAGCCTTGGCCTAGGTCTGCACTCTCCAAGATCTTCTAGTTTAGGAATGTTTTTGTGTTACTGTAAATTGTACATGTGTGTAGCCTCCTAAGTATGAGGATCTAAACATATTTGACCGTTATGTGGGCAAGCATCTTGTAGTTTAGTCTGTTAATGCAGGCGGAATAGAAAATCTAAATGATTGTAATTGTACATCTTAACAAACATGTCAATACGTTAAGGCGTGTCTACAAGAGCATCTATTGCAATATACTATATGTAAGGTATCTTTTACATGAACCATACACAGGAAAAAGTTTTTTACTGTATTTTGTATTTGTATTTGTTGTTATTTAGCAATTCCTTGAGATTGTGTTGGTTTAAATGAAATACAGTTGCTTTCTTTTAGTCTGTGAAGGACAGTTAGTATGCTGACCACATCTACTAACCGCTCAGGACAATGGTTGTTTACAACACGTGCCAGTCATTTTTCAGAGACTAATTGAATTCCAGGCTTTGTGCCACAGGACTGAGTAGGAACTTGGTCTCACAGTAAAATGCAGGCTTGAATTTGATCAAAGCAAAAGAGCCCAGGCTAACCAAATACCGTGGGGAAATCTGATCTGCCGGTAACACACGCTGTACAGACCCACCTACACCTCTCTGACCCTATGAAGACATAGGGCAGCAGCCTAGTTGATGGGTAGGAAGACGTGTGAGATGTGAGATGTAGACCCTTCGCACTGCAGGTGTGACTTTGGACAGTGGAAGAATCCTGCTGCTCAGTTACAGTGATGAACGACTTTGCCTACTCTCTGATAATTGCTCACTCAGGGGCAGAGAGAGGTCCATTAATCAAAATGAGCCGAGGTACCACAGGAATCCTCCACCTATGGCAAACTCCAGCATGCCTCAACAACCCCGGGGCAGACCCGGAGGCGTTGGCTTCAAAGAAATCTTGCTGGTCAGGACACTCGTTCGGTGGTGACAGTCAGTGTGTCCGCCTGCAGGTGCGCAGTCTAACCTGCTGAACAAAGCAGACATGGGCGGAAGAGGGGAGGGGTCTCCATTGTGTGACTACCAAATGAAACAGCCTCTTAAGCTAAACTTGAAGCAAACTGTACAATGCACATTTGGGATTATCTCACAGGCTTTGTTGACAGGCCTTAAAGTGAGAGAGAGGTAGAGAGATGAAAAAATGTGAGAAAAAGACAGACCGATAGAAGAAGAGGGGAGGGGGCAGTCTTCTTTCTACTATGACAAATTGAGGAAACCCACTGAGAGTAAAGGCCTGCGATTGATTCTTGCAGTAATCCATCGGTTGGGATGTCTGTTTGTGGCTGGTGATGGCTGGTGACAAAGTGTTTAGGTGTTATATAAATAAAGGAACGGATGCAAGATCACTTTGTCTCTAGAGTCAAATCCATGAGATCAAAGTAAAGTAGTCTTGTTAAGGGACAATTCTGCTCTTTCACTTAGATTGATAGGAAATCACTATCAAGGTCACAGTCTCATCTGTTTTGGGTTGTCTGCTGATCCCTTTAGTGCTGTAATTTGTGCAAGAGGAAAACAATGTACAAATTGTATATGTCAAGCTTCAATGTTTTACATATTTATATATTTACATTTTACATTCATTTACACATTTATATTTATACATATTTACATATTTAGTATGACATTACTTTCCTTTTCTGCCATGATTTTACTTTAAACTGTTTTAATAAAAAGTTGTTCAAAACTGAAGTCTTTAGCTAAGTTAGTTGTCATAGCATCTCTTCAATGCATAGTAATGTCTCCAAAAATGTAAAGTTAAAATATCCCAATCAGTTGTTTATTACTTCGTTGAATAATAAATTATTATATATTTCAGTACGCATCCTTTGGGACATATATGCACCTCTGACTCTGACGCTGTATGTCAGTAACAATTCCGGAATTGTTTGTACTCAACTTTTTTCACTAGGGCTTTGCGGAATTTACTGTACAAAAATGCTTAAACCCTGCCACAACCTAGACCTTGAATTTTTTATCAATAATCCACGATGCATCAGAAAAAAGATTCAAAATTGCATTTTGGCCAATGTAGAAAACATTAACTGCTTTTTCTACTATAAAAATAAGCAGGTCAGGCTCATTTGTGTGACCACTATCTAACAAGTAGAATTATTAGAATTATCACCTAGATCTGTCGCTTCTCTCCACTTTCCAGAGCGTCATAGTTTCAGCTCATTGTAAAGCTGCCCAGCCCACAACTTTACTGTTTTGGTTCAGTCTTAGGGCTCTCAAAGTGTCGTCTTCAGTTGCAGCGGCAACTGTTTCAAAGAACAACCTCTAGAAAACCTGTACATTACTCGGTCAGCACTAAGCAGCAGACAGACACGTTAGGCGACTAGCTGGGGAACATACTGGAGCATTTAGCAGAGCAAGAGCCAGCTGTTTTCCTCATCAGTTGGTAGAGACCCATAACCGAGTATGGATGATGGGCATTCGCTAATGCTCCATAACTCCTGGGTGTTTGAAAAAGCAACTGTTTGCTAACAAGTTTGCGTCATCAATTTAACCCTTGTGTTTTGTTCATATATTTGTTACACAGCCAATGTTCCCGGGTCTGGTGGACACGCCACATTATTAAACTTTTAAATAATTACGGATACAACATTTATGGTTGATATTTGCCATTTACCCCTGTGAGATCGCATTTATATGATCATTTTCATTTTGTGTGAGAAAACAAGAAAATTCACTTATAAAAAAGTTTTAAAAAATAGAAACAAGATTTTTTTGCTTATTTCTTAGAACTTAATCAGAAGAAGTGAAGGTGTTTGAAATGTAATATTTGTGTGGCTTTATGTGAGAATAGCAGGTGCAAAAGAACAACACAGTTTCAGAACACCTTATTTGGATCCACTAGTGTGTGTGTGTGTGTGTGTGTGTGTGTGTGTGTGTGTGTGTGTGTGTGTGTGTGTGTGTGTGTATGGCCAATGAGTTTGCGTTAGAAGAAATAATAAAAAGCATAACTTTTCTTTTAGCAAACATTGAAAACAGGCCGGAACCAAACACCATAAGGGTTGAAGGTGATGATGTGTCAGTGGTGTGTTCACAACTTGTTTCTGCTACCCCCTAGTGACCAAACAAATTAGTAATTGCAGGTTTGATAAAAGACCAACACTGTTAATCCATACTGATATGGGTGCCCAGGTAGCTCAGTTGGTAAAGCGTGTGCCCATATATAGAGGGTCACTCCTCCACGCAGTGGGCCGTGTTTCGATTCTGACCCGAGGCCCTTTGCTGCATGTCATTCCCCCTTTCACTTCTTCAGCTGTCCTGTCATTGAATGCCCAAAAAACAATGTGAAAAAAATCAACTCTGATATGACATATTAATAAGCTCTAGTGTTTATATTATGATGAGGGCTCAGAGATTCTGAATACATTGTGAGGTTGAATGGGCACAGCAGATTTCAGGGACTCTATCCTTCACCTGAAAGGCAGCTCGCAACCGTCTTCAGTGACAAATCTTACCATTCATGTCAGTGGGAGCCAAATCTTATTATCCTTCCTGGCTGAAGGTGGGCATACTGATCCTGGGCCTTTTTTCCCCCTCAGTGTGTGGATGCCAATGTTTTTAGATGGCTCTGTAGGAGTCCACATCACACAGCTGGTCATTAAATGAAAATAAGTTCCTCCCATCTCATCCTCACACACAATAAACTACCTCCACCGTTCTCAATCTGCAGGCGGCCCGTCTATTTCACGGTCCAGTTTATGTGCTGTGTGTGTCACTCCTGTCCTGTGCTATCCGTGTATATACCACACATCTGCTATAATGAGGGACAGAGAGGGAGTCTTGGCTTCAGGGCCTCACATGGGAGAACACATTATTGCCCTTGCATTATATACCTTGTAGTGGTTTATCCCTGCCCATCACATTAGATTGGACATCAGCAGGGTGACTGAGACCTACAGAATAAATGAGCAGTAATAGGCACCGTGTTGAACACTGAGAAAAAAAATTATTATGCTGATGTCCTACTGCTAGTGAGACAGATCCTACATACTGCTCCCTTTTATAAAAAGTACTCATTCCCCCAGCTCTGCTTTTAGTCCATCTGTTTGAAACACAGCTGTAAAGATACAAGAACTGTGCTCTCACTCACAAGCTCATCTTCCAGACAGTTACATTAATTAATAGCAGGCTGGGGACTCACAGTGCCACCTGCTCTTCACTCAGAGACATGAAGGTCTACTGTAGGGCTGCCAGCACTCCAGGTTGTAGCTGTCTTCCCCCACTGAATGTCTTCCAGAAACTTCCACTAAGCATGTCCATCCAGCCTTTCCTGTGCTTTGTAGTCAATACATGAAGCACACACTTCATCTCGAAGAAGAGAAATTAAATCAGTGCCATCTGATTCAGATGTTTCTTAGAAGGTAAAATCTTCCTTTTAACTCCCCAATTATCTATTTTTATGAAATCTTTTCCATAGACACATAATTCATCCCAAGAATACACAGCTCTGCTTGACACACTGTTGGACGCTCTGTGGAATTGTAGAATCCACGGTGGTGATTGGTCGTTTAGTTGCATGCCAGGCATGCTGTGTGCCTCTCTCTCAGGCAGCAGTGCTTTGACTGCAAGTACAGCCTGTACCTAAGAATTAGTCAAGAAGAGCAATGGTGTGCTCAAGGTGAAAACTAACTCTTTAGTAGATGCTCATCTATCTTCTTTCTCACATTTACAGAATCAGGGTGCTCTGTAAAAACATTAACAGTGCCTGCCAAAACCAGTCATGTTTTTTGAAACTGATGAAGACCCACCTGGCTCAACTGTCCTCAAGCTGTAATAAAGGGCTCAGTGAAACTTTCTAAAAACCTTGTTTGTGGTGTACAAGGGCAAATATCCAGGCTAACAAACTGGAAAAACCCTTCTTTATTCAGTGAAAAGGGGACTATATTAGATACCACCAGTGTTAACAAAGTTTTTGGTATCCTTGACAAAACAGAAATCTAGTTGTTTTTCCTGTTGGAATTGGAATTGGAAATGTTACTAGAGAGTGATAATGTCTCTGAATTGGTTGGCTTGTGTGGAAGCAATGTATGTCCATGGTAAATAAATGTACATATATCTATATATATATATACACACATGTTACTATTATGTACATAAGTAGGAACAAAAAAATCTGTAGCATGTAATAAAAGTGATGCCATGTAATGAAGAGCAAGGCCAGTATACATATATGTGTCAGTGAGCAAACCAGAATGGGTATTATTACTGGCTCCTCTAATTTGCCACTGGCCGTAGATCTATTCTCTGCAGCTGTGGGCACACAAGCACAACACACACACAGACACACACACACAGACATCTACATGTACATGCACATGTATTTGCATGCATAAACAAGAAACATTAATAACTACTGCATCCTGATTGCAGCCCCTCTGTCTCCTAAATTTAAATTGCAACTCCAGACACAAAAGAAGCCCATGTAGCTGAAGCACACTAAATCAATCTCTTCCTCTCTCAAGCTCCTTTACTGCCAAACAAAAAGTACAACCTTTGCAGAGAAGTGGAAAGCCCAAGAATGTAGACAACACTGTCAGCCTTCTATGACCTTGCACTTTATGTCCAAGGCTAATGGACAATATATTGACTAGCCTGACTAGTCAAGATGTGCAAGGAGTTTAAAATTTTAGCTTTCCCCAAATGCTCTTTGTGTATTGTCCCAATATAAAGTGGCATTTATTGTCCACATACTGTATAGTGTTCAATTTCCTCCATCTGTGGCTTTATAAATTCCCTCCACATCCGAAAAAGAAATGGACATTATTCCACCAGGAACCCTATCTGTCTAATTACTCACTCCATTGATTTGCATTCTTAGCTACTTAAATTATACAATACAATGCATTTTAAACACTGACAAGAAACTACTTAAAATTCAGTGATTAAACTCATTGAAGTATATCAGCAGTTTTGAGAGTATGTATCTGCTATGGATTACTTTAGAATCACACCACCAGCTTGTGGTACTGATTCACGGGCCACCACCACCATCACCCTCCATTCATTAGGATACATTCATCTGGCATCAGACCTCACACATCACTTTCACAGTGCATTCCTAATGCTTGGTCCCCGGTATTGTTTGTCATATGTATCACAAACCAGTCTTTAATGAGTCCATATCCATCACTCAGACAAGACATTTAACATGTGAATGAATCTGAGGCCTTGTCCTTAGCAGGGGCCATTATGTGTAATGGTTGTCAGCTGTTTGGAATGCATTACCCATGTGCCACTGAAATCCAATCATTTGTACCCTTTCTATGTTAACATTCAAGTGTACGCATGAGCACTCTTGGATGTTCAACAGCGGATATTAGAAAAGTTGTCAACCTGAATGGATCTCTGTGATTTTAACTATTGTCAAGAAAATATGCCAGTATGAAATGACTGAGGGGGAGAGGTGTCAATGACAGAAACATAGCACTATTATTTGTGATAGCCCTTTGCAGTTAGCTTTAGATAACTCAGTTCCTTCTTAGAAGCTGACTCAGGCGCCTGGTTAGCTCAGTTGATAGAGTGGGTGCCCATATATGGAGGTTCACTCCTCAATGCCACGGGCCCGGGATTGACTCCAACCGGTGGCCCTTTGCTACATGTCATTCTTCCTCTATCTCCCCTTTCATTTCTTCAGCTGTCCTTTATCAAAAATAAATTAAAATGCCCCAAAAATAATCTTAGAAGAGGACTCATCAGCATGAACAAGGACAGTGCTTCTGCTAGGAATGCAACAGTAGTTCCTGACCCTTTATAAAGTGGCAATTTTACCACTTTTCCTTTTAGCACACAACTTTGTGAAATATACCTCATCAAGCTGCACTGAGATTGTGTTTTTTAGAATCCACTTAAATGAACCACACACATAAGAGTCTTTGTAAGAGTGTTGCAAGATTGATATTGTGATAGTGTCCCATATGAAGTCAATTTAGGTAACACTTTACACAAACTCATGAGTAGTTAACTAACGAGCAAGGAGTTATGTGTAATGAATTAAGATAGATTAATCTAAACGTTGCTTCCCACTTGAGATGCACCACCAGACGGAGACTACGTAGCAGATGATTATGAATTTAAGTATATTAAAACCATAAAAAATTATAGTTTGGAGCTGATAATCTCTCTCTATGAAATGTTACGTGGCATTGATAAGCAGCTAATGACCATCCGTTCATGGAAATAAACTTACATTTTGCAATGAGTGCGGCTCAGAGTAGCATTAGTTTAAACTGTAGAACAGGAGCTCAACAGAAGATGTAATTATGATAAGGAGAATAGTAAAGCAAGCTGTCACATGTTACTTTGAATTGAAATATATCTCCAATGCTTAGCTGAATATGAAGTATTTGAAGAAAAGCTGAATGTGAAAGGCATTTATTAGAGGGGAATAATTATATAAATGAGGGGGACAAGAAGACTTAGCCAATATAAATTATAGCCCTCTGTGAGAGGCACCAGTTTGCAGGAATCCATTTATGTTACCCTTGCATATAAACCAACAGTATACAGTATTACAATGTAAATGTCAAACAACAACCAAGACAGATTTAAGCTTAGCAAGCACAATACAATCATTTACACTGAACACTTCAAGTAGATGGCGGCAGAAATCAACAACCAACAGAATTCAGCCAAATATGTTTGTGCCTCGGCCCAGGGAGCATGCTGAAGTCAGGGGCTGAAGACATAATATTAGAGGTATTTGATGAGGGTAAGGGGACCTGGGGCTGGCCCGGGGAGCTTTCTGGAGGGTGTTCCAGGGCTAGGGAAACAGTATTAGGAGCCCCAACGGGGGTTAGAGGCCCTGGGTCCGGGCCACTTACTTACCTCAAATGCAGAGGGTACCCACTCCTTTTCCTAATGGGCTTTGTTTGTTTTTCACTCCATGGATCCACTATCAAAACAATGTTGTTGCAATTATTACCAACAGCAACCACTTGGAATGATTGGATTTTCTCTGAAGACTGAAAAAAGGACTAAGGCTGTATCATATGGGTGAGTTTGCACTGCTGTAAATCCGTAATTGGATAAATTGCATGCTAAGAAAGCCATTTTCCTTTAGGGGAATTAAAAAAGGACAAATGTGCCAATGTCAGTATAGTTTTTTCTCCTCACAAAAATCATTACTACATGAATAGCCCCCATAGCACTGGGCAGCTGTGTAAAGTAATAGTATAATAATGACATCAAAGTTGCTGTGAGTTTATCATTTGAAATGCCTAGTCACACACAAAGTTGAAAAACCATGCAGATTAGAATATACAGTCAACATGCGCACGTCGATGGAGGGAGATCCTGGCGGACCATGCTGAATGCTTTGCGCACTGGAGGTTTCATTTGGACCCCAAGCATTTGCACAGTGTACAGTTAATAAAAGGTGTACATGTTTTGGCCACAGACTGGCATCAGCACAGCCATCACATTTTGTCGTTACAGAACCCCTTAGAGCACTTTGCAGAGTTGTAATACTAACGTTCTGAAGGTACAGATGGTTTAGAGGGTCCGAAATTCAGCCTCAATAGAGCACCTTCACACTTGCTAAGCCTTGCACGGCAAATTGTTTGCTTCTTACCAAGAGAAAACAAACTCAGATTTAGAATGTTAGATAATCTATCTTGTTTTAAGAGTGAATTTCTTCATTCTAATCTTAAATTATGCAAGCTTGTCAAATGAATTTATCTTGCTGCATGGACAGATAACTTCACTTGCTTTGAGTACCTTTTCCTCAGTTTTACTGTTTTTATCTTGTTTATGACCCCTTTTTTGCAGTGTGGTCATTTTGTCACTGTTTTGCAAGCTTTTGAAACAATAAAATATGTTTATGATGTCTAAAAACCTAAGAAGAGACATTAAAATAAAGAAATACATTTGTTTTCTTTTAGCAATGAGGACACCACACAGGAACTCTGTTCTATTTAATTTACATACAACAGATTGTAATCTTGTTGTTACCATTGCTTTTATTTATTTCAAAGGTGCTCTTAGAAATGTCCCTTGTGTTTTAGGCTACACCATTTGTTGTCACATAGAGCAAACATCTTCTCACTATCCACGAGCTGCCTGTCCCCAGAACACACGGTAAAAACGCCGTCTCTGTAGACCGCCCAGGCTCTACAAACGGCAAAAAAAAACTGTGCCAACCTGCACCACGAAGCATACACAAACAGTGTTCCTGCGTTCCAGCCAATAACTGACAAGAAGGATTTGAGGGTGGGGGTGGGGGGTTAGTGCACGGAACCACAGAAGGGAGGGGACGGGATGAGGAGGAGGAGGAGGGGGCAAGCTAGTCTCACTTTGTTTGAAAATACTTTGAACGTTAACAAGAACTAATGTCACCCAACATCACTTGGAGTACCTTTAAGGTCACCTGCAATGCTTTGACTTTTTTTCTCACTCCATCCAATCATTAATAAAATAAACTGAACATAGCAGGCAACTACTCATTGATTTACAGAAGCAATCTCTAACATGAAACATTACTTAAATACACAAATCCCCATGATCATAACATGCTGCCATTGCATCGGATGGACACTGGGTATTTCAAAGTGGCAATATTCCAAGGATTGCTGCATTGATATTACACTTTAATGTAATCTCAGGAGCCACTGTGCAGCCCAGTTTGATTGGATAATACCGGCACATTGAGCTCTCAGCCATAAATCTTCATTCCTATGTATAAATCACTCAAAATAGAGCAAGGGGATTTGAGTAACAAATTCAAAAAAGCAATAACCATGAAGGAGGAAAAGTTCAATACAACACATTTCCACATACCACTGAGCAGTGACTGGCTAGGAATATGCCCTGTAGTATAGCAAAGAGACACAAGGTTCTTCAAAACACTTCTAAATGAACCAATCATCCCTATGATTGTTATGGAGACAGTCAATCATGAGGTAAATCCAGAGCTTGTTGAGGACACTTGAGCGCATGATGATTTAGAAGCAACAACTATATAACAAGGACTGTGAAGAGTGTTTTTTTCTTTCATGATAATAGCATCTGCAAACTACTGCCCATGGCCAAGTTGTGTTTGGGTGTGCCAATGCATCTCATACATTTCTCATTCTACACATGGAAAGAAAAAAAAAAGGTTGATAAGAAAGTCCAATAGTACTTTTCTGTAATTCAAGTCAGGGAGGTGAATTTATTCTCAAGGTGGTTCCGGTCAGCTCCGGGTGAAATGTGACTTTCCACAGAAATCAAGATTGGAGTATCACCTGCTCCTAAAGGAATATTTGGCCCGTAAATTGAAATTCAGCAGGTTTTTTATGTTCTATAAAACATTCCAATAGAGCTGTCAGAGCACTGTAGACCTTGAGACTTGTCACTCACTCTGTGACTTTATTCTTTCACTGCCCACTTTGAGGCAGTCTATGTTACTTGACTTCAGAGTCCTTCGTTGATATGTATTTCCTGTAACATCAATGTCCAAATTGCTAACCTCGGAGATTATTGCAATAGAGTAGTGGATCTGATCTCTAAACCTGAGTTTAATAAGACTAGGTCTGACTTTTTTGGAAAGTATCATGCAAAAAGGACCTGTGTGCCATTAGGGGGTTGAGATCTGGTTCTTCACATATACACAACCAGAGGACACCATTGGTCAGTGTACATTAGGAGCATGGGGTCTCAGGATTACAGAAAAGTGCTGGGCTGCCACCTGATGGTTCAGCTTCATTGTGTGTGTACTGAAGTGTTGCACAGACATTTTAACCGTTTCACAATTTGGTGGATGGGTTTAATCCGAAGCACTTTAAGCTGCTGCAATTGCATAGATTTATAGTAAATCCTCTACAGGAATCACATCCCAGCAGTGTTGGTGAAATATTTTGCACACTGATTTACAGAGGTACACTCACACGGCTGAGTTTAATTAGATTCAGAACATTAATTGGCCTGACTGAAAACAAGTATTAGGAAATAGGACTGTAGTGGTCTTTGTGGTTTAACTACTTACATCCTTATGGTACTGTACAAGTTCACACTGGCATCAATGTGATTTGTGGGTCTGACATGTTTTGTCTGCATCGAAATAACAAGAATAAATGAACAGCAGGCAAGAAGGCTTGATACAGACTGAGGTGCTTTTATTCATGTTATTCCCTATTTCTACATTGGTTCCTCGGTTTAAACACAGAGTGATTGGCAGTGCAATCACCGGAGAGATCCCTGGAACCAAATCCCACTGTTTGTTAATGCAGAGCACCGTCAAGAATTCTTATTCATGCAGTGTATTTCAAGTGTCACCTAGTCAGAGTATTCAGACTCAGAGCACACTCTCCTGGCTCTCTGGCCGTGTAGGTGCATCAAAGAATCCAAATAATTACCGCGGTAGCCGTATGATATCAAGATGGTTTAGCTCCGTGTAGATAAAACGTCTCTTCCTCGGGGAAGACTGAAAATTACATATTTTAGTCTTCACTTTCATCTGCCAGTGGACTTTTATTTTGTTGTATTTGGTGATTACCCAGGGGATTGCTATCTACATTACTGAGTTAACTGTGTGTTGAATCTGCTGCATTTGCCATGGGTTTTTCCTGGAAATAAGATTATGAAATCACAGTGTGATTAAACAAGTCTATATATATATATAATATATATAA
>NC_048421.1:10761160-10772727 GCF_013103735.1 Etheostoma cragini | reverse complement strand
ACGTATACAGTATATCTATAGGTTTTGAACCCATTATTTTAAGTAATGAACAGAAAAATAAACAGACCCACATGAAATGAAATCAGAGCCAGATGTAATTTCATCACACCAAAGTGATATGTTTTCTCAGTTAGCCTACAGTCCTGGTCTCAAAGGTTACTATTAATTCCCAACGAGTAGAAATGGGAACAATATACACAAAATTAAACCCTTTACAGAACGTTGGCAGTGATAGAACAGTCATTTAGATCTTTTTATACAAAATACCGACGTTTACGCTCCACTGTTTTTTGAGAATTTTACCAAAAAAGCACTAAAAAACACTAAAACCAAATCTTGCATGTTTTTGGAGTAAACATGTTGATTCTAAAATTCAGGTGTAAATTAAACTTTCACAGCTGTAAAAAAAAAACATCACACTGTAAATTAAGCATGAAAGCCAACATACTTTACCATTGTCTGAAGCATCTCATTAACATGCTCATTACTGTGCACCTCAGTGTGCCTCATTGTCCACAAGAGGTCAGACATTAACAGCAGATGTCATAAGTAGTGCACTAAATATCCTCCCATGCGTGTCCTGGGTAAACAGTAGTCACGGGGCATCTTTTTTATGAATGTGGCTCAGTGGTAGAGCGGTCGCATGCCAATCGCAAGGTTTGAGGTTCGATCCCCTGGCCGTGCAGTCCCTTGTCGAAGTGTCCTTGAGCAAGACACTAAACCACAGGTTGTCACTGATGCTGCTGGAGAGTAAACGTGTGTGAGTGTTTAACCGATGAGCAGGTGGCACCTTGTACGTCAGCCTTGGCCACAGTGTATGAATGGTTCCTGTAGGCTACTGTGTAAAAGCGATTTGAGGACTCGTTACGACTAGAAAAGCGCTTTATAAAAACAGTCCATTTACATTGACTTTTTTTTTTTAATCGCAGTTTTATTTTGTGATCAACATTTTGAGTTTCCTCGTTAAAAACGATCTCATGTGAAAGAGTGGGCAACGGTCATATGTGTTATTTGAAGGTTCAGTGGATTTAATTTTTTTTGTGCTATTTTGTTGAGATATTCTCCCCATACATTGTTTTCAGTGCAGAGGGTCTATTACTGTTTACTTTTCATAAAGCAGGCTATAGAGTGGCCTGCTTGATTGAGACGTGGTTGTGCACGGCTTCTCTGTATGAGGAGGCAGGTTCACATCGTCACGCAATCCCGTGCTTCGGATACAAACGCTTGGCCTGCAGTGAAGCTGTAGTAGTTGCGCACCAAATTTACAGTTCACACAGAACTATGGGAACCGGAGTGGGAAGTAGTGATTTTCTACCTTGTTGTGCAGGTTTAATGGCAAAAGAAGAACTCCCTCTTGTTCTTTGGTGGTTGTAACCTCGTTTATTTAACGTTTTACTTTTCATGAAACCTGGGGATATTTGAGCCTGGTCATAGAAGGAAGCGTGCAGTCAGGGGTTCGGTGGACTGACTTCTCAAGCAGGAATGGCCACTGCAAGGCTCGATTACGTTGCTCCGTGGTGGACATACTGGCTGCACAATTTCCCTCACTTCAATTTCTTTTTCCAGTCGGTCGACAACACTTTCAAACCGGAGGAGGCGAGCTATCAGCAGGTTGGTAACTGTACTTGCACGTAAAAGCGCACGTAGTTTCAGAAGAATCTCACCAGCAAAGTCAGAGCTGCTGTGGTCCACTGACAATGCTAAACAACACATTTAAATGTGCTTTTGAACAAAAAAAGTAGTTTTAGACAAACCGCTGTTATGTTGGCCTATCTGTTGGGCATCAGTGTTGAAACTAAGAGCCATTCGTGTACTGCAGTTCTCACATGACACATGGCCTGTATTTAATGGCTATGAAATAACTCTGGTACTAAACTACATGCACTGTATATGTCTTTATACATGTAAGTGTGTATCTACTGTTGAATATACACTACACAACAAATCCTTTTTCGGGCAGTCTTTAGTATCTATAGCTTTAGAGATACAAAAAAGTAAAATGAATCACACTGGATGACTACAACACTACAAACACATTAAGAACACATTCCCTGTAAGAGATTGTTCTTTTGTTGTTTTCCCAATCCTTTTAAATTATTTAGTTTTTAAGGAGAAATTAAATTGTATCAGACATATTTTTCCCATTGTTTTTTTAATGAAGTGTTTCTATTTCCCCAGAGTGCATTTATGGCCATTTGAGGCCATGCAAATGTTCCAAACTGCCATACTTATTGATGGGGACTGACTCTGGGCAGCAGGGCCAGAGTCAGTCCCCATCAAAAGAAAATAAATAAAATAAAATAGGCTGTGTGAGGAAAAAATAAGAAAATATGGGATGTTCATGCTCAGTTGTTTCTATAGTTTTCCATCTGAAATACATCACTTCATTATTATCGTTATATGCCTTTATGTTATGCTTTCTTCCCTTTTGTCTGTTGACTTGGTTTGTTGTTTTCCCACAAATAACTTGGATTTATTTTCACACAGTGTATTGCAATACAAATAAGGAACATTATACCACAACAGCATAGTTTGACAGGTGTCAATTTAATTAAAAATCACTAATGAAGTTCATCTGAGCCAAACTATTAAGCATTATTTGATTTAATTCAACAAAATAAAAGCTTTGTGTTGATTTGTTGCACGATAGATAATATTGTTTCCAACTCTAATTTTGAAAAATTGTGGCCATATTGACTTACTGTATGAGGATAACATTGGAAACTGATTTTCACCTTGGAAAGACTTACTACACCGTTCATTGTCTGGGCTATATCTAAAAAATACATCACACACATGTATGTGTCTTTGTATAGTGCACATCCATGTGGCACTGCCTGCTCCTTTTTTCCCCTCAGGTCATTTATGAATATTAAAGCCATTAGGCAAGTGTGAAAGTAAACTTGCATGAACCATTGTTTTATCATTTATTCAAGTTTTGAGCTGATACTCTGCTCACTTGACTCCTCTGTAAACTGAAGACTACTGTTGTGTGAAATGTCATTGTGTATGGTAAAGACTTGACAAGGTTGGAGAGATGCCATGTGTCCGGTCTACATGTAGCCATTATAATTTTTTATTGATCATTCTGATGATGCTCACATGACTTTCAGCCTATACTCTTTTAAGACAAGTAGGGTTTTGTTCTGAGGACACTATATTTGAAGCATTTTCTGTCTCCATGGTCAGAAAGACATTACTTTGTTTTCCTTACTTCTGGGTTTTGTCATTTTGTGGGTATTCTCTTGTTACTGTACAATAATAATAACTTTACCTATCAATACATCAATGTTGTTGTGCATTATATTATGCTTGTTTGAGTGCTTTTAGAAGTTTGTGTCCCTTTCCCTCCATGTATCAAGGTCCATGTGGGTCATTGAATGCCAGCTGTGTCACACTAGCTCAGCTGAGCACCAGTCAGTGAGGAGTGAAGAGTGCCATGGTGTTGTCACACAGACTGTTGGTAGTCTATAGGGCCCACACAGCACCTCAAACTTGAAAATAACTTATGTTCTTCACTTGACATGCTCAACCTTTGTCTTTTGAGGAAAGTAGAAAGTGCCGATCAGCTACAGACACATTTCTTAAGGCTTATTCTTTACTTTTTAATTATATTATTATTATTATTATACAGGCATACATACATAAACCTACTTCATACAAAAATCCTTCTGGGATGATAAAAGATCAATCACCTTCTGCTAAATGACATATACTGTAGTTGTTTTCAGTCTCTCTGTCTCTCCTCGTGCTTATGCAACCTTTACCTTGTTTTGGCTTTGCAGCCAGTGGAAATTGAAGTGTCTGCATGTCTAATTACAAAACAATGGTTTGGGAAATTAGAAGAGAGAGTGGAACTAGCAGTATTGTGATCTAATACTAATAATAATACATTTTATTTGGCGGATGCCTTTCAAGATACACAAGGGCATCTTACATGGTTTGTAAAGCAATGACCATCCCAGTGATATAGTGTTTATTACTGCTTGCTTGTCTATTTATGCTGAGCACTGTTTTATGTCATTCTACATAACATAACTTGAATCTGAGTTTTTAACAATGGACTATGCGTAGAATATGCAAAAGAACATAATTTAAATTCTGTTCAAGTGTCAATGTCATCCAAATGGAATACTTAGTCACAGACATTGTAGTCAATGACTAGCTCCTCTTACTTAGCCAGACCCAGACTTTGTGAACTTGTGAGCACTAAAACTTGAGTGCAAATTATTTTCAAGTCAAATCAAGGTCATGCTTTTCTCTTGTCTTTAAACTAACCAAAAGCTTAATGTGTTGAGTCTGAGCCCACAGTTTCTAGAGATGATCAACGCTACTCAGCATCTAAACTAAATGGTCATATTACATGTCTGTAAGAAAACAAACAGGATTATATACTGATTGGTGTAAAGCAAGAACTATTCTGATATTCTGATGAAAATAAGCAATTCCATTTTTCCTCTACCTTGGAGAACACTGTCAACTTTGTAGTGAGTGTACTATGTCATTTGGTCACTCTGGCTTTAAAAATTGTGTACACTCAGAAGTCACAAGACTTGATGAAAGCCATTGTGTCACATGATTCTCTTCTACTGCAGCCTTGGATAATTTCTGTTTTCCTCTTACAGTCCAAGTTCTGCTGTGGCAAAGAAATCGGCCTTCTCTGTGGGCTTTCTATGACCTCAAACTTCTATGTTTCTATTCTCTTTGCTGTAGGCAGCAGTCAACTGTGATGATGCTGATCAATGTATGAGGTAGCTTAGCTGCATGCTAGCCTCAGCAATATCTTTACACATGAGTGTTGTTTGATAGTGGTGGGTTGTTTTCACTCAGGCTGGCAACCTTTCAGGTGATCGGTCATACAGCCTGATTTCTCAAGATCACACATAACAGCGGCCTGCCTCTTAAAATATATTTGTAGATATAATCTGTTGAAAGGTTCTTAGTCGTGACTTTAACTGAATGCTCTGCCTCTTCTCTCTCTCCACTCTCCTGCCCCAGTCTCTGATATTTCTAGCATGTGTTGGTGCAGTGGGGCTGGGTGTGAGCCTGCTGGTCCTGTCAGTTTGCCTGGTCTGCTTGTGTTGCTGCCGCAGGGACTTAGATGAAGACACCAAAAGACCTAATACCTGCTGCCTCACATGGTCTACTGTCATCACAGGCCTCGTTTTATGGTGAGTCTTATTGGTCAAATAATGGCATTGTGTTTCTTTTTGTGATACTCAGCTCACAGATACTAATGTTGGATCGATATGCGAGGCTAAGTTGAACAAAGCTTTGTTCTGTCAGAGGTAATGGTGCTCAAATTTAAAGATGAGTCAAATGACTTGGCTCTATCCGCTGTTTCCATACAAAGTATGGTGGGTTAAAACAAAGAGTGGTGTGTTAATATGTGGCTTAACTACCTGCCTTCAACAGAGTTTCAACTCTTTAGTTCTGAAAAACACAAATAAAGCAACTTATGTTGCTGTATTTTTGACAAGCCACGTCATCGGCAGGGCCCCCGATCAGCTGACAGCTAGATGATTAGACTTCTAATTCCCTCATCTGACTATTTATCTTACTATGGCTTTTAATATTGTGCTTTTATATTATATTGTGTTGTGCCTTCTCCATTGTTAATGTGTGGGGGGAGAATTTGTGGCGGTGGAGAAAGTTTGTAAGTTAGTAAGGAGCCTGATTATGGAGGGCTTTTGCACTGAGGAACAGGGCCAGAGGTGGTTCTGAGGGATGGGAGTGATGTGGATACGGTTGTGGGTGAGGAGGCAGACCGCATAGTATTGAAGTGTATTTAAGGCTTTTGCAGATTAGCCATAGAGGATGCTGTTGCAGTCGTCAATTCTGGAAGTGATTGAAGCTTTGGCAGCAACTGAATTCTGTATTCTGTTAGTATCTTGATTGCACTGCCAATTCATGCAAGCATGACCAAACAGGGTGCTTTTCATTAAAACATCCAGAGCTATGTTGCCAGACATTATTGTGCTTTTGTATATGATTTAATATACTTTGACAAAAATGATCCTGTCTGAAATGAAAAAGAATAAATGAGTCTTTAAAAGGCTTGATTGAATTTGCGTACATATCCGCTCAAACTTGTGACATGTATCTCAGTGTTACCTTTAACTTTATTAGCTTTCGGTGTCCATACCAAGCCACCGCTGCTGCACACAAAGCCTGTTATGTTGTTAAGTGATGGCATGATGCTGTTTAGCATAGACACTCTCTTATCTAGTCTCTACTCATTACTTTCATCTTTCACTGTAGATGCCTGTTATAAGGTACAATATTATAGCTCTCATTATTTATCAGATCAACAAATTATAAAAACAAACAACCTACTACTACTATTGTAGGAAATGTCCTGCCACCATGGGTTTACCTGCTTCTGACACTGTCGACTACTTGATTCTTCTGGATTGCTTGACACGCTGGGTCTGCATTTCTGGGTCCGCCCATTGATTGGTTCTGCTCCGCCATTTTAAATAGACTGGTCACTGTTTTTACTGGAGGCTTATCTTCTACACCTGCAAATATTTAATTTGGGGTTCTGCTGGGTTGGGTTTTAGGTCCGCTTCTTTTCTGTCTTTACATGCTCACATTGGGAAGAATAATCTAAATTCCTACCCTCTTTTTTTCCCCTCCCCCTTCCCGAAAGAAGGCCAATGCAACTCTATTACAAAACAGTCTCCAAGACAAACAGTATAAATCCTTGTTTAGGATGATAGTGGCCTGAGGGTTAGTTATTAACAAGGTCAAAGAGGAAAGACACCTCATCCCTATGCTTACACTTGCTCACCATTCATTTTAAGATACCCTTCAAAATCCTACTAATTGTCTACAAATCTTTCCATGGTCTAACTCCTACATATCTCTCAGAACATCTCACCCCTTACAACACCACCAGACCCCTCAGATCCACCCAACATGTTGCATTAACTTTGCCCCATGCATGGAAACTAAAAAAGGCATAGGGACAGGGCTTTTTCTTTAGCAACTCCTTGGCTCTGACATATCCCACCAGAGGCCATTAAATGATTCAATTTATGCTTTTAAGATGCCCCTTAACAAACACTTTTTGTTCTCTGTGTTTAAACTTGTTTTCTGTTTTTATATTTTGTTGGTTTTACATTTATTTTTTCATCTGCCATTTTAATTGTGTATATTTCCACATCTATGCACTTGTACAGTATTTAAATTTATTTATTTTCTTTATGCTTTTATACATATACGTATGTATGTCTTTTGTTAAGCACTTAAGCACGCTGTATAAATAAACTTGATAACAGCATTTTATTTTTGGGTTGAGATTCTTAAGCTTTTCACATGTTTTAAATGTTTTGTTACCGATTGATTGGCATTGTTATCGATGAACGTTTTTAGCTGTAGCTAGCAGCTTAATGGAAAATGTGCTTTTTACACATTTTTGATGGTTTTTATGCTTGACTGGAACAAAGACGGCTTGTACAACACAAAGGGATGCATACAAAACTGAAATTATCTTGCACACAATTGTACATGCTTTAGTTTTTTTGTTATGTGAACCATGGGATTTATGTTAGCTATAATTGTGTAGAACTGTCATTTCAGAAAGATCTAATTGTTTATCGTGATTACCACATTCATTTATTCCAGCTTTCAATTCAGCATTAAACTCCAGAAGAAATACATCTCAGCTGCATTGCAGAACTCAAATAGAAAAAGGATTTAAGAGATGCTGCACCTCTCTAGATCATTATTTCGGACCCCAGGAGAATGAACAGGAGTAAATTAAGGTTAAAGATAGCAAACAAATCTAATAGTCTAAAAATCCTTTCTGCCTGTGTCAGTTTCTGTTAAACCTCATACAATTTATTATAGCAGCAATACACTAGTCTCCACAGAATCAAGGCATTTATCTGTTATTACGTTTTCATCCAGTGGGGCCATTTATTGTGCTCACATGTTTTGAATACTAAAACACAATCGTCCAGTCATCACACGGTTTGTGAAGTGATCCATCCTCCAAGGAACAAAGGCACTAAATATCCTGGAGGGCATACATGCTCTAGTGCTATTGTTTATTGTGTTACCAACACATGCAGCTGCAGACAGCATTTTTTTTCAGCCACAAAAATGTTAATGCTTCTCTGGAGGCTAAACCTATGATGTCCCATGTCATTACATTACTGTTGTTGGTGGATCATTGTCACTGACATGTCACTAGGTTGGCTACAGGGTTGATGAAGAGCTCATTGTCCAGGTCAAGGCAGATCAACTGAAACAAAAAGGTCTTAAGAAGAGTAAAGCACGTTTTCTTTTACCAGCTGAATAAAGTTTTATTAACCACAGCTACTCAGTTTATAGTTGTAAAGATTACTGTAATTGAATAATTTTTGCTCAGACTTTTTTGAAGAATGAGAGAGAATGCCCTCAAAACCCATAAGCATAACCAGATGAATCTAGTTTAATAGATGAGACAGTGGTTACATGCAATGGTTTTCATTTTGCTTACAAGGTTACTGTGACATGATGCTAATGGGCACAAAAGAAAATGCACAAGCTTATGCACATGAGCATTCAGTGACATGTCACACACCTGGACAGGATTTATTCAATTAAAAAAATAAAACTCCACATCTTCTCTTTGCACTTAACTAATCTTTGTCTGTCTGTGGAGGAGGATGTTGTTAACCTGGCTTGTGTCTACTTGGCTATTGTATGATTTTTGTAGTTTTGCTGCACAATTGATGTTAAAGGTCCTCACCTTATGAGTCACTGTAAGTGTAAACTAGAACTTAGTTTCCTTTTTGTTTGTGTGCACATATTGTATCCCAGAAACAGCAATCCCACCCTGACTTCCCGCTATCTGAAACTTGGTTGATGAGCTCCATGAGCTATGGACAATTCTCCTAAATGCAGCTGAACGTGTTCCTAACCTGCAACCTTTGCATAGAGCTGACTTAATGCAATCAAGTATTATGAAATCGTATCATTGCTCATGTCACTGTGGACTGCTAGCAGTAGGGGTACACTGACTCTGGGGGTTAGGACATTAATCTTTCCTATTACAGAGGCTCTGCATGGTTTGGCTGCAGGAAGGTGGGAAATAGGGATTCCGTATATTCTACTCAGATACATTTTTGGATTTGAAATAGAATTCTGATGTGATGGCATGAATGGGATAACAAATCTGCTGAAAATAAAGGGTTTGATATGTATAGCTCAGAATCTGTGTGAGTGAAAATGGTTAAACAGATGGAACAACTACAGGGTGCAGGGGGATTTTTGAGGAAGAAATACAACACATAAAATGTCTTTCACATGTCAGCTCAACTACATCCCAGCCCAAATGGCAGCAAAGACTAAGAGATGAGTGGAAGAAGCACAGTAGAAAAGATGTTCTAAGACTAAACTTTATGAAGACATCTGACAAAACAACTTATTGTATGTCGAACCAAAAATGCTAATAACCACATGCTGTCCCTTATCAAGAAGCACCATGATAAAGTCAGCATGGTATTAAATATGTTTATTTATTCATTAAATCTGAATCTGTTTTTTTTTCACAGTTCTGCTGTAGGAGTTGGTTTCTATGGAAACAGTGAGACCAACGATGGGGTGTACCAGCTGACCTACTCGCTCTACAATGCCAATCACACATTGGGTGGCCTCAACAATCTGGTAAGAGAAGCTTGCCAAGCTCTCTTCAAAATACTTTTGTATCAGCATCATAAATATTAGATGTGGTCACTGAAATAATTTTTTATTATATCAGTTACAAATCAAGAACTTTGTAGTTGAATTAGTGTGAGATAACCAGGTAATACATACGTCAGTGTTGTTAATAACATTGGTTACAGTGCTTGTCCCGTGATTTGTACTGTTTTATTGTGGCTTTTTTTCAATTACCATAATTTTTTAAATAGCCATGACCCTTTTCATGGCTCACTCTACTTGGAAACAACACTCTACAGCTGGTAGACCACCAGAACCCCTCCTCTATTATTGTGGGTGTTTATTTGTCTTAAAGCTTCTGTAGGACCTCACTACGGGGGGTATGTATCTGCTTTTTGTCACAGTGAAGGAATTGAGGTGACTGCTGCCTCCGGATTTGTAAATGGGTATTCTTTCTACACAACTCCTGACCTGCATTCAGTGAAGTTATTTGGGAGGCTTAGGGGAGGGGAGGGGAGGGATAGTTAGAACAAGACCCTGACAGAAGCAATAATCTCAATGAGGAAGAAGAGGATTAACTCCATCTGCAGTGGATTAATGGATGTTAAGCCTTGTGTGTGTGTGTGTGTGTGTGTGTGCGTGGGTGTGTGTGTGTGGCCATGTGACCATGTTTGGACACAAAAAGGTCTGTGTACACTCTGTCATTGTCTACGCTGAGGTTTAGATTGTATCAATTTGTAGCTCACATATTGATTTTTGTAGAATTTGGGTCACGATGGATAAAGGGATCTTAAATATATACTAAGTTGCAATAAATCCATCATGAAGGTTTTGTTGAGAAGTGTCAGAGAGATGTGGTGGTTTGAGTTTATGGTCATTTTGGAAGCGCAATTACACTCCCCACGTTGATATACATTGAGTGGATAAAATATTAGAAAAATCTCTCAGTATAATTCAATGTAATGTTATTCATCAGCGTTGCAAAGTACATCCACCAACATTACCCTAACATTGAATCTACACCTCTCTAAAGCAGGTTCAGTTGTATTGGACTGCATTATTTTCAGCTTTGTGTGACAAATAACCTGGAAAAGTGGTGTAGTGTGCAGTACAGGATTTTCTTTGTGCTGTAGGAAATTAACAGGATTCAGCTATGATGAATTCACATCCTTGCTACTGACTTTCCCTCCTGTATCTTGGTATTGATTTGATCCTGTAGTATGGTGTATACCATGGCTGTATGGGAAACATATACTGTATGTTCCCCAGGGAAATAAAAGCTTTCACACTTGCAAGATTATAGCTTGATGTAATGTACTTCACTTACAGAGCTGATGAGCTGGCTGCCCATCCCATACATCTAAAACTGCTTTAGTCTTGGGATTGAGAGAGAAACCTCTCCACTGATCTGTATTTGTCTACCAAATCCTTTATTTGCCTTTCTTGTGTGTTTCTATTAAGTTACCGTGTTGATATTAAATTTGTCCAGTAGAGTACATAGGCACAAAAGTGACTCTGTCACACACTGCAAGGTATCATCATTTGTAATAGAGGGGAATAATTTGACCACAAAGGGCCATTCTGTCTTTTGCTATTGAAGGGGGGCTTTTAAATTGTTTGCAGCCATCCTTTATTAGAGCTTTACTTCTGGTGTTCAGCTCACAATATTAAGAGCTCGTCCGCTCGTCCTGCCTTGAAATCACATTGATCAATGACATTATATCAGAATGTGTGCTTCCAATTTACTACCACGGTTACATTTTTATATGTAGCTCTTCGTCTTTGAAAGTGAAAGTTGTCTAGTGATTCTTAGAACAAAATGATTTCTGCACCACATATCATTTCCCCTGAATATCTCTTCTCAGTGTCCTCTTTCATAATGTATTACCTTGCTTGACTTTGGAAAATAAGGTAAT
>NC_048421.1:10760215-10761060 GCF_013103735.1 Etheostoma cragini | reverse complement strand
TATATGTGTGTGTACAGTGTATATATGTGTTTACATGTAATATGATTTAATATGCTAAATCTAAGATACATGAAATCACTAAAGGCAGAACAGTTCAGTTGCATGCAAATTGGCACTTGGACTTCTCCTGCTGCTGTGAGCCATAAATCAGTCTGTTTCATTTAACAGGTGTGTCCAATATGGAGAAGCCTCCTTGTGACAAGCTTTCAGTGAGAGTGAGCTTTAATCCATTTAAAAATAAGACGGGAAGGTCCAGATTAGGGAAATATGGATCACCCAAAGCAGCTTGCTGATGGATCCAATATCCCTCTCTTAGTCATACTGGCTTGCAGATAAGATTCGTAGCGTTGTGGCCAGAGCTGTGAGAGATGATGAACATAGAGGACATGAACATAGAGGTGGGGCGTGAGAGCAGTTTACTGGCAATCACATATCCCCCCTGGGGGTTTTGGAGTGGAGGATGGGCCTGTTTCTTTGCTTCATCTCCACATGGATGCTCTTTCTTGCTCACAAACCATTAGAAGTATCCCTTTAGACTCTCTCTAGAATTGAATCAAGAGTGTTTAAACTGTTACAGTGGCAAGGAGATATTTTTGTCTTCTTTGTGGTAAGTATTACCCACAATACTTGAGTTGTTAAAGGTCCTGTGACATGGTGCTTTTTGGAGGCTTTCATATAGGCCTTAGTGGTCCCCTAATACTGTATCTGAAGTCTCTTTCCCAAAATTCAGCATTGGTGCAGAAATACAGCCACTAGAGCTAGTCCCACAATGAGCTTTCCTTAGTATGTGACATTTCTGTGTCTGTTGCTATTGAGGAGGAGAGAGGCAAGGCAAGGGGGGGGGG
>NC_048421.1:10696297-10760205 GCF_013103735.1 Etheostoma cragini | reverse complement strand
GGCCTTGACCAACTGTCACTTTGCTCGTTTAAAAGCCATAATGTCTCCCTCTGTCTCATGGATGGGCCAAATTCTCTTGGCGGGCAAATCAGAGAAAGGGGCGGTAACCTCACCCCATATGACATCATAAGGAGTGAGATTCCAGATCGGCCCATCTGAGCTTTAATTTTCTCAAAGGCAGAGCAGGATACCCAGGGCTCAGTTTACACCTATTGCAATGTCTAGCCTCTTTGGGGGCATATGCGGTCTGGGTGAATGCATATTAATGTTAGAAAACCTTACAATGTGACATTTTCATGCAATGGGACCTTTTAAAGACGTCATGGGTGTAATGGTGGAAAGATTATAGATAAAGAAAGTGGGACTGCTGCAAACTGCCTCAGATTAGGATACATAAAGTAACATCTGTTCAGAATAAGTGGATTTTAAGTGTAGTGTTAAATATATTTGTCTATCAAAGTTATTGTGGGTGGTTTGTCTGGTGTCCTCTTGCTAAATTATTGTGGGATTCAGAGCTCACATTATATTTGCTGTTTTAGAACAACAGTTTTTTTTAAAGAGAATTTGTTGGTCATTTTTAGGCCCTTAATTGACAGGACAGCTGAAAACATGAACATTCTACCAAATGAGCTATCCAGGCACTCCCTAGCACATTCAGCCTTGAAAGAATAGTTAGACATTTTGGAAAATACAGTAATTTGCTTTCTGGCTGAGAGTATGAGAAGATTAACACCATATCATATCTCTCTGTTAAAAATAAGGCTACAGCATCCGCTTAGCTTAGCACAAAGACAGGAAACGGGAGGGGGGGGGGGGGGGGAAGCTAGTCTGACTTAGTCTAAATGTAACAAGCTCTGCCTACCAGCACTTTTAAAGCCCACTAATTGACATGTTATATCTTGTTGGTTTAATCAGTATAAAAGCATAAAAAGAGAACTGGTCATTTTACAGTGGGTCATGTGCCAGACTACTTCTTTGCTGGTAAGCAACAACCAGCAGAATCTTACTGTTCAGAGCCAAGAAATAGTCTGGCTCAATAAAAATGAGCATGTTTGTTTTTGTACAGAATAAAAATGCAAGATGTGACCGTTAGTGATCTTTGCAGGCTGATTTTGTTTTTACAATTGGACTGAGCCGGGCTAGCAATTTCCCCCTGTTTCTAGCCTTTATGCTAAGCTGAGCTAATTGGCTGCTGGCTGTAGCCTTGTAATCAATGTACAGAAATGAAAAAGGTATCAATCTTCTCATAAAACTCTGCCCCATAAAGCGAATAACCACATTTCCCAAAATGTTGAACTGTTCTTTTCTGAAAACTACATTCTCATATTCCCACAAATATTGAAACCAATCGTAACTGAGTTTTAATTGTTTAGTTAGTCAATATATTGGAAGATCTATCAATCAATTTCGGAGTTGCAGCAGTTGTGGATTTTGATGGCAGGGTTGGCTGTTTGTTCACATTTGCAGACTGGCTTTCTCAGTGGATCAAGCTATTGTGCCTGTGAAATGTGGCTATGGTAGAGAAACAATTACCCCTGTCAGCAGTGGGCTAAAATTGACCTTTTTCTATCTCAATTGATGCTTTAAAAGTTTACTGCATCAAATTGTTTTTGTTCAAACAGAAAAGTGTAATGTATTGGCTCTACTCCACCATGCCTCGTCCAGCTCTATTCTCACTATCAAAGACCCCCTGTGATAACGGGTCTCCCCGGTATTGTTATCAGTATTCCACTCTTAACGTTGTTTACCTGAATAAAACACACGGTTGAGAAGAAAAGTTCATCTTTACTCGAGGGAGTGCTCCTTTGAATCTTTCAGCTTTCTATACATTTTCAATCTTCTTGTTATGAATATCTGTTCCTGAATTTATGTTCCTATGTCCTTCTGACTCTGTTTTCTCTCTTGACTCCTCTTAACTCCCCTTATTCTGTTACAAATTTTTTTTCTTCTTTTTTTCTTTTATTTTCTAGGTTGCAGGATCTCTGGGCAATGTTCAGACTGGACTCAAGCAGCACCTGGAACGACTGGATGAAATCTTTTCCACAAGGCAAGACTACCTCCAAGCTCTGCGCTTCATGCAGCTGATGGTTAACAACGTCATTCGCGAGATGACCACTCTGCCTGATATCACCAAAGCAAATGTTGATTTGGCAGCCATTGCTGATCAAACAGCTTTAGTTGAGTATTACAGGTAGGTGGAGTTTTAGTTACTCTCCTGGGATGATTTACAGTATTATATTTAATCTGTGAGTGGTTGAAATAAACGTGCCTCTCAGAATAGGGCTGCAAGTGATCCAGACCACACACAGAGCAGATGGAATTTTATTGATCTTCCCTCCGGAACACAGACCGGAAAAGCTATTTTCTCCTGATTGCTAAATAAATGAAATCTGGAATTGCATGGCAGAGTGGCTATTAGACCATAAATGAACACTGCTCAGAATTGATTGCAATTATTGTTATTTTTTTATTTTCTTTGATTATTTCTGGGGCTTTCCCCTTTATTAAAGTGACAGTGGATAGACATGACATGGGAAGAGAGAGAGATGGGGATTGACATGCAGCAAAGGGCCGGAGCTCCCACTGGGTGAGCTAGTGGTCTCCCCTGCATTTATTACTTTTGATGTGGTTTGAGGATAGTGTTCTTTTCAAAAAGGAAGCGGGAAAAGTATTGAGGCCAAAATTGAAATTCAATAAACAGAGAGAAAATAATAAACCCAATCAACAACAAAGTAGTCCAAATGAATAAAATATCCAGCATTCATTTAGGAGGGGGATGCTAATTTATGAGGCTCCAAAGGCTGCTGCTTCAAACCCAGAGTGTAATTTGACATGAGCACATAAAACTTCATAGTGCCGTTAAGCCGTAAAGTTTCACATTTGCAACCTGTTCATTACAGTACTGTAAGAGTAGTTTGAACTAAATTGGATGGAAAGACTCACAGGAGATAGATTTAGGGTAGTAAGGTACCTTCTGCAGAAGGATTTGTTTGACATACATTATGGACAAAATGTTTATCAGGAGACACAGCTTATTTGGATGAGCAAGCCCTGTAGCAATCTGAAGTTGATGTCATCTCATCCTGTCTGTCCCAGTAGGTTTTGGATTTAGTAGAAGTAAACTGCAAAATGTAAAGCTCTCATTCTGAAACACATTTAACATTGAACTGCTAGTAGTTCTTTAGTTTTAATTTGACTGATAAAACATAGGTAGAATCCTATTTGTCACCACCTGAGACTTTTCATTTTAGAGGTGATAGTTCTTCAGTACACACTATTGACATTGAGCCTATACACTTATGTAACTGTGTGCAGCAAGATGAATAATAATTCATTATATTGCTTAGTTTACTTGTTATGAGTCTTGTTTCCTTGTGTATGGACAGTTTGCCACTGGTTATACACAAGGCAGGCTCTCTGTCTGTATTCTCTTAAAATAGCAATAGTCAGCAGACGGCAGTTAAGTGGCAGTCAAGTTAAGAACAGTAACTGTCGGTACTGAAAAAAGTGCAAATAGCTTAGGGAAAAAAGCAGAGATTTCATGATTTTATGACCTCAACTGTACGTCTTCCTGGTTGGCATGCAGACTGTGTAGCAGTAAGTGCGTGCCAACACAATACTGTAACAAAAACGTCTGCTAACTCTGTAGTCATGGTCTTATACTTTTCACTGATATGAACTATGAAGCCTAACATAAATAAAAAAAAGAAATGAGAGGATTATGATTTTTTTGCTTAATCTATTTGTTTGAGCATTAAACTTTTGACTAGATTTAGGATTTCTTTTGTAGGCTTTATAACTTAAATATGTCTTCATACTTTTTAAACTTCTTATTAAAGCAGCTATTGATAGCAAGTCTCTGCTTTCTGGCATGACCCAGCACAAATAACCACAGTAGTTTCACTGACGTATTCCCATCACTAATTTAATGCATACATATTCCCAAACGGTGTGTTGTTCTATCCTATCGTGACACCAGATCTTCTTTTGGACTACATTTGCCACTTTGTGCATTCTGACACAAATCTCCTGGGTGTTGATAGAGTTTCATGCAGCCATTGAGCTAGGGACGGCCTGTGGCAAGGCTTTATTGATGAAAAGCAAATGTTATGGCCAACCCAGGGTTATTCGAACAATGGAAAAAAATGACACCATTCTGTTTATCAATATTATATTCTCCTTTCCCTATTCTATTTCTGAATTCATCCCTGTGCCTGTGCTCAGAGCAAAGTTCTGTTAATACAGATAAAGTAAAGTAGAGTCTCTTTTAGTGTTTATCTCCATCCATGTGCCCTTCTTTGTGAGCAGAGAAATTACTTGTCTACATTTTGTTTTCAAAATCTAATAAAGTACATTTAGACTTCTTCATATAGCATGAGTGAATTATGTTCTGTTGTGACCTTGGTGTACAGATTTACTACAATTTTGCAGGTAGTTCACAGCATGTTGATATCAATAATACAACATCTTTAGAATTCCCTGTTTGTGTGACATCCTGAACATCATTGTCTTTATTTTGCTTTGTCATTGCTAAAGATGTACCGTACAATGCTAACAGGGCTTTTGGAGTTAAGAATGAGTCATGAGCATTCCCACGTGTTTGTGCGGACACACACACACACACACATACACTTATATATATATATATAAGTCCAGGCTGACTGTAGGCCAATTCTGTGAAAGAGGTTTTCAGAGCTTGAAAAATTAATGCCTATGGATTTCTGGTGTTGAATTATTAAGCCAACAGGCTGGAAATTACCTGAAACAGATGGGCTCTAACTAGGAGACAAGAATACAGATATACAGCGCACACAGATCTCACACATTTGGTCACGAACATATGTTGGGCCAGCCCTTCCTGAGGCTTGAACATAAAGTGTGCTGTCTGCAGGAGAAAAGTGATCAATCAGGGTTGCTTTACTGGTGCTTCATTTTTCTGTCTGTAGATGGCTGATCTTTTTGCTGTTGCTGATCCTGGATCTGGTCATCTGCTTGTTCATGTGCTTGGGGATGGCCAAGCAGTCTCGATGGCTACTTATCACGTAGGTACCCACAGTGTGTATGTGGATGTATTTGCTTTTCATCTTCTTTCTGAGGCTTTTTTCTTCTTCTTTTTATGGTCCATCTCTGTTCTTATTGGCCTCTGCCTGGATCATAGACCGCAGACAGACAAGGCACCAGTACGCCTCTGAGGCTCCATATAGGTCACTCCATTACCAGCACCAACAATAGCATTACATCTTCAAAAGCACTTATGATGACACTGCTCTTATTTCTCTGCTCAATGACTTGCCTTTCATTTCCACATATAATTAAAGAAAACCGTATAGCATGCTCAATCAAAACAATTTTCTGAAAGTAATTGTCATATTTTTATATCAAAATGGACAAAAACCACTGTCGTTCTCGTCCTCAGAACAATAGAAACATCATTAGATTCTCAAGCTGTGAAAGGAATGAGAACATCAGGAGTGGGGATGTTGGATTTATTAATTCCAACCATTCATTTAAATTAACACAGATGTCTGACAAGCAAATCCACAGTCCAGACTTTCAATCCCGTTTGCCCAATTTAGTGCAGCCTACGTGTCAGTGTTAGCAGCTGATGCCCAGGATCTCACTTTACATCTCTCTCTGATGGGTCTCACTAATGTCTATTGATCGCACAAGCAGGATGAGTCTGCTCCCTTAACTAATTATTAAGTGCTCTCAGGCTACTTTTATTGGTGCTTTCAAGAAGGTCCTAGGAGTGCGTTGAGAACAGAAGCCTTCTGCAACCCTTTTACATCCATCATGGGGCCATTCCTTCTCTTTTTACTGGTTTATTCCCCTCTAATTCACAGTACTTTCTCTAGCTTCTGCCGACGGGTCAAGAAGACACTGTGGTTAATAGTTGGACATTTTGGGGAACAAGTTTTTTTATGTCTTTTTTTTTTGTCATAAACCACCTTCACAATGTTAAGACCCTGTTGAACTCTTCACTCTTTCGAGACAGAAGGCGGCATATGACACAAGAGGTCGACAAACCAAAGCTTGTGACAGCTTTTGATTGACAGTGATATTGTACAGTGATTGGCAGCCACGAGTGGCAGAAAGTGCAGCCAGTTAAGATGTTGCTGGCGGAATCCAGCAGAGCAGAAATGACAAAAGACAGAGACGGAAAGTCTCCCGACTTATCTTTAGTTGTGGCTCTGTGAGACCTCTATTGAACAATGTTTTTGCTCCAACTTATATCTCAATAGAATATATTGAATAGATAAAAGAGTTTTTTATAAGCGCCAGACCTAACAAGTGAAATCAGATAGAAGTCATGAGTTAATTTACCTTTTATATTACCCCATAATACAGTGAATTCCAGTCATATCCTCTAATCCACAATGCACCAGTACAAAGTGTTAGTTGGGCCTCTCAGGCAATTCCCAATCAAATGCCGAAGTGAATAAATCAAATTAACTAGGCGAAAAAGAGCTGGAGATCATCGGTACAAAGACAAACCGTTTAATCTGCTTCTCTCCATGTGTCTTTGTCTGTGTCTGTATCTCCCTGTCAACCCCATCCTTCTCTCTCCCATTTCATGTGTTCCTCCAGGATCATGGCTTTTGTAGTGCTGTCTATGATCCTAAGTTGGGCCTCACTGGGAGCGGGCACTGCTACAGCTGTGGTGAGAAAACAATGTATTTTTGATGAAGAAAAAAGTTTTAATTCTTGCCGAAGTTGGTTTTTATCTATGGATTCATTTTTTAAAGTAAGTTGGTTAATTTTTTAGAGTTGCACCCAAAGACATCTTGGTGGGCGGTGGTTGTTCTTGTATTTAGTATAAAGTACTTTTTTTTTTTTAAATCACCAGATTTCTACTTTCCGAGGGTTTTACTGTCAATAAGTGTGTGTTCTTTGACATCTTTCCTGGTTTAAGGCGATCTGGTTGTTATGTTTAGTTTACAGCAGGCGCTTTTCTCTAGTCAGTCATGCCGTAAAGCTGATTACAAGTCCCTTGCGTTTTAGGTTTATCAACCCTTAGCCCTGCCATTGTAAACAAAGCTGTTTCTCACATTAATTACTAGCCTTGCTTTCTTCAAAATCTCTACTTTGGTTGTGCTCAGCTTCATTTGTCTTTCAATCCTCCTTATTTCTGACCGATTGTTAACTTTTCCTGTCTGTACACCATGTGTTCAGCACATCTGGGCTTAGTGTGTTTAATGGACCTCCTATCAGGGGCACAGTCTGGGGTACAAAGAGTAAACCCTTGCTTCCAGCCTTACTCCATCCCCACTGTCTCCTCTTCTCGATTTCCTTGCCTCCTGTAGATTATCCCATCTGTGGATTATCCCAATGGATTTCACATCTTGACAGCTGTTCTAAGTGATGCAGTGTAGACAAAATGAGAGTGGGGAATGGCAGCTGATTTAAACCTGAAATTAACTACACAGACGTGAAATGGAGACCTCTGAATGGAGAGCTTCTCTGCAGTTGTAAAACCTGATTACCAATGCCTCAGACCGTGTCTGTGGCTTAGTTTAGCCTGTTATAGTAGAACATGACCCTGCATTAAAATCAAATAGTTGAGTGTAGCTTTTCCACAGCATGCATCTCTCTGTCACTATAAGACTGTTATGTCTCAAGTGAGCTGAGGTAAATTTGCTAACAAATTGTACCTGCCTTGTTATTGATAAGAAGACCAGTCCTCCACACAAAAGTAGATAATAAAAAGCATGGGTCTCCATTAAAATAATTAGAATTTGGGAAAGTATGCAAAACATGGTAGTCAACTTTTTGCACCTGTACTTCATTACTCAAAAATTGCATGGTGCAAACACATGCTGCATTTGAAAGGAAGGTAAATGACGATGGTGTCCTAGAAAATGCTCATACGTTTATACATATTTGATGAGAGGAAGCATAAACAAAATCAATTCAATTTGAACAGCAGCCTTTGATTTTCCCCAACTGTTAATTATGCATGCACATGGAAAATGACTAAAATATTTCTTTTCCTTGCCCTATTGCCTTCTGGCCTGCACAGAAACTTCATGACCTTGACCTCTGATCGTTTATGCATGCACATTAGCTGGTCTCCATGGATGAATGTTAGAGCATGAACATATTTAATCCATGGTCAGCAAAGCAAGCTCTACATGGTCAATATAAGTCTGTTCCTACATGCCACGCATTTTTTATGTTTGCTTGTATTATTGTGTTTACGTGTGGTGCTGTAAAATTGAACATCTGTGGCCATTTGTGTGAATACTTTCTATTCACAGGCTCACTCACTCCGGGATTAAATGGTGATTAAAAAAAAGTAAAATAAATAGTTTGTGTTGTTGAGGTGTCTATAACTGCCCAATGCAAATTCAGTTTTACGCAGTTGCAGTACAAGAAATTTAATGTAGTTCATGACTTGAAGAAATACTACACTCTTACTCTTACTCTGCACTCACTTGCAAGATTACAGTATGTTGTTGTTTACCTACAGGGCACCAGTGACTTTTGTGTGTCTCCAGACAAGTTTATTGTTAACCAAACCAAGGATTTCCTCAGTGCAGGTAATTTGTCCACACCAACAGAATTGCACAGATACCAGCTCTCTGTAAATGTATATCTAGACACAATTCTTATCTCTCTCTCCTATCTCCCTATTTCTCCAACCCTCCAGATGTTGCACACTATTATTTGTTCTGCAGTCCGAATCTACCAAACCCTTTTCAACAGGTATTGACAAAATGTTCAAAGTCTCAGCTGTTTGCTTACACATGAAGGTATTTACTGAGAGTCACACACTGGAAAATGTGTAGCTTTTTAAAATTGGTTTTTCCCTGTTAGATGCCAAGCTGCTAAACAATTATTGGGCCATAATCGGATCAGTTCTGAAAAATGAGCCCCCAACACCAATTTAATTACTTAAAGAGATAAACTTTAATCAAAGAATATTCCTTTTTTTATATTTGTGGGTCTCAAAACATTAGCTGTATTTTTTACCCTGTGCATAATCTCTGCCTTGGGGTACTTTCACGAGCAATATCTCTTAGTTATTTATTTAATTTAGGGTGTATCATGCATAAAGACAGCTACTGTTTAGAAGCAACTTAAAAGATTCCAAAGAAAGATATAGAGGAACTAAGAAACCTTCTTTCTATGTTTAAAGACATCAGCCTATTACTTCTTACATTGTACATGACTTTGCAAAACAAGATTTAGAAGCCCCACATTGCAAATAAGCTTATTATTGGTGCTTGAAATGCAGGTGCCTTAAAAATTATCTCAACTCAACAAATTATACAACTGACTGTCACACAACACCTGTTGTGTTGTGTTGTGTTGTGTGTTGTGGCAGGATACATATGTTATAACCTTGTATTATAAGCACCAAACTCCAGTTGCTTTTCATTGTATTTGTTAATAAGAATTGGTTTACATCTGGATGTCTATTGTTGAAGCTGTAATTGCTCTGAAATCAAATTTTGTAAAAGTCAGTGAACAAGATCATCTTACTGTATTTGACCAGGCGCAACAGGATGTTTTCAAATGTATTAATGAAATGAAGAGGTCAGCCTCCATGATCAACTAAATTGTAGAGCACAGAATGTGAATTTAATGGCCACCTACCACTGAGGAGGCTGCTCACCTCCCCACTACACACAGTTCAAATTGCATTGCATCATGTGATTTTAGCTAAGGCTGTAAATGTGATCCTACTTCTTCTCATGTATTGTATAATATTTGTATTGTGTCAGGATTTCTTTCATGAGCAGTACTGTATCTGTATTGCATGTATTGAGAAAATCCGTAGAGGATTAATCCATGACCAATAATTATTAAAACCCACATGCTTAGTTATCGTTACAGTATCCATTTAGAGATTAAAATTATGCCTGTTAAGTAGGTAAGGATAATCTTCTCCTCTGATGACCTAGTTGATATAAATATTGCTCTTTTGTTTGGGCTTGAGATTGGATTGGGGCGAATGGGAGGAGGGACAATATTTGGTGGGTGACACGGTTGGTGGCAAAGGATGATCTGTCTGGAAAGAAATGTGTTCTCTGTAAAGTGCATTATAAAGCCTTCTTTAACACCAAATTACTTGTTGACATGCTGCTCCCAAACAATGCACTCTTTAATATCATCCTCTCTTTGTCTGTGCGTGTGATGTTGGTGGGCAATTGGGTTTTTACAGTCTTTGACAATCTGCCAGCGTTCTCTGACCACCATGCAAATCCAGATCCAGGGCTTGCTGCAGTTCTCGTTGCCCACTTTCCCCACTGCTGAGGTAAGTGGCTGGCTGATGGGACTATTACGCCAGACTGTGGGAAAATGTGTATCATTCTCTACTCTTTTTTTTTTATTTCACCTCTTTATACAGAGAGACCTGTTGGGGATCCAGCGACTGCTGAACTCCACAGAGTTCAGTCTCCACCAGCTAACAGTTTTGCTCGACTGCCGCGGGCTACACAAGGTAAGGTCAGATTCAGACTAGGATACTTTTTAATGGGGCTGCTTTGTAGCATTGCTCTCATCCACTAAGAGGACCACCTTGGTGGATTAGCCCTACTTATGGGCTGTTGAATGGGTCTTATTTGCTGCTGTGATTGTGACATCAGATGTAGGCTTTTAGATACTGTATGACGATTGTAATGTTGTCTACTGCACATAGTCTAGGTGTCAATCTTTAACAAATGCATAGAGATAAGGTAAGATTGAGGGTGGGGGTGGGTCTGTCACATGAAAATATGAGGATGCTCTAATAGACTTTAGATAATGTTCTATAACAGTGACAGCACACACAGCCATGCAGATGTCAAGACCGTTCTCTGAGCTTGTTGGTCATTACTCAAATATCGATATAAAAGCAAACTGCATTTGTAACATGCATGTTAGCTGAGTAGCATGATGGTCCCAGCATTGGAAAAAAAGACTACATTGGGTTTATGTGCACAAAGTCTCTGTAAAGCTTTGCATTTCTGTCAGTATCTCTGCTACAGTAAGACAGGAAGTTAACCTTTGGAATAGAGATCTAATGTTGTGTATAGTTCTGATTGACACAATCTGCCTTTTAAATTACTTTAATGACAGTCAATTAATTTCCCTAGAAAGTGATATAAGCAAACATGTTTTTGTAGTCCATCACTGTGTCCATGTCATGTTTGTCTGTAAACCTCACAACTGAAATTGACATAGTTGTAAACTTCAGTTCATGGATTTCATCTCTGTGGGTTTAGTTGTAAACACATAATACATTTCAGTTCCCTTTGATAAACTTGTGTATTTGTGAAAGATAATATTTTTACTGGATGCTAACAATAACTGACTGTACTATATGCGCCCATTTTTCTAGGACTACCTGGATGCCCTAATGGGGGTGTGCTATGATGGGGTGGAAGGGCTCCTCTATCTCTCATTGTTTTCTCTGCTGGCTGCCTGCGCACTCTCTGGCATGCTGTGTGCGGTTTTTAGAGTGTGGACACTAATAGGCAGCAGGTCAGAACCAAGCGACCCCCTTATCCCATTATGTACTGCCCACAATACACAAAGTGGTAACGCATGCACTCTTTCTGTTCCTGTGTGTGTGTGTGTGTGTGTGTGTGTGTGTGTGTGTGTGTGTGTGTGTGTGTGTGTGTGTGTGTGTGTGTGTGTGTGTGTGTGTGTGTGTGTGTGTGTGTGTGTGTGTGTGTGTGTGTGTGTGTGTGTGTGTGTGTGTGTGTGTGTGTGTGTGTGTGTGTGTGTGTGTGTGTGTGTGTGTGTGTGTGTGTGTGTGTGTGTGTGTGTGTGTGTGTGTGTGTGTGTGTGTACCACTTGCATGCAGGGACAAAGAGTATGACGATATAGATGAGGAAGACCCATTCAACCCAGAAGCACGGAGGATATCCTACAACCCCAGAAGGTCCAACATCCACAGTTTCTGTAGCTATACCAGCAGCCTCGGTAGCCAGGCCAGCCTTCATCCACCTCCGCAATCTGCCTCTAATATCATGCCACCTCCTGAATACATGTAAGATCAATTCGATGATGACAGTATATTTGATTTAGTGTGTTTCATCTCTTACTTCCTTTCTTCTCACCATCACAGGAATCAGTCTATGCTGTTCGGAGGGAGTCCTCGATATGAGAACGTACCGCTGATAGGGAGAGGATCCCCACCTCCCTCGGTGCGTTGGCCCTACGAGGCTCTAGTGTCCCTAGTGTGATGACTAGGATGGCACTACTGACTTCAACACTAACAGAAAGCATGCATGGCTGCACCATGAACTTAACAATACTTATGCACAGCATAGAACCTCACACTGTAAACACTTAGAGGGGAAAGTTAGCAAGTGATAGACTGCTCTCTGCTGGCCATTGACTTAAGTGCATACATTTTTTTAACCCACCTACTCCAGAAAATACACACTCTTGCTACTAAGCTTTTCACCACTGCCTTGGATTGTATTTCAAATTTTTACAAAGTAATGTTTGTTAAGTGCATACATTTACGTATGTGAGAAATAATGTTTTTTGTTGTTGGATAAAGACAGTGCAAGGATCTAGTGTTTAATGGTGGGCCTAGTCTAAGCATGTGGTGTGTCTCTGGAGCTAAAACTAGATGATATATTATGCTGGTACATCCACAGTTAAAGTTTCTTTTAGGTGAAGTTTCTCTCCCGTTAAGTTTTCTGTTTGCGTGGCTGACTCAGTGCTTGCACAGTATTCACAGTGTACCAAAGACTTGAAACCACCTTTTGAGCAAGAGGAAGAGAGAGAATGTGGACCATTGTTTAAAATTTTATTTGTCTCTGCGAGACACATTTTTAACAAACAATGTTTTTTTTTATTTGTTCGTGTAGAGAGAGATTTTTTTTTTTTTTTGGGGGGGGGTATGACTCAGCTCCTCAATGCATTCTACTCATGCTTTTTTTTAACCAGTGTTTTGTAACTAACCTTTTTACTTGTTTTCAGTTCTTTTACTCACACTTATAAAAACCGTAAGTTTCCCATTGTCTAACTTCTTACTGATGTTTTAAAATTTCATTTTCATTCCACTCCTTGAAACACACCTCTAACCAAACACCCCCTTGTAAAGCTGCATACAGTACCTCAGCTTTTAGACCTTTGACTTTCTGGCACGGTAATCCAAAGAGTGTTTTATGTGAGTGTAACGTATTCTGTGACCCCTGACCCATGCCCTCTGTCTGCTCTTTAAGTCCCCCACTACATTAACGTACCCTCCGCTGGTTTCACAACCTCCTGATTACAGACCAGCTCATAATTAAAAGAAATACTAAAAGAAATAATGTTTAATTTGATTTTTAAATGCTGTTGTTTACATGCAGATGTGCTAAATTGTGTTTTTCAATCATTTCTCTTGCAGTACTCTCCCAGTATGAGGACCACTTATCTAACTATGACTGACGCCCAGATCAGACACTTTGGGACTGACTTCCAAGTGTAACCTGCTACCTACTCAATCCGTTTTAGAGAAGCGCTGTCTGAGACGCTGGGTTTATACTAAGAAGGCTGTCTTATTGGCATAATCTCGTTGTTACAATCTGAGACATTAAAGCAGGCAATATGAGGTATTTGCCGCAGTAACACACCAAGGCAGTGCTCAGAAAGCCCTGCATGCAGTTCTGAACAAAGACAACCTGTACAGGTTCCTCCAAAAGACTTTTGTGGAAGTTGTCATGATGTATAGAAAACACTGCTGCCACAATATATACATTTCTATAAGCCAAATCAAGAGCCTTTGAACTGATTTGATGAAAAAAAAACGTTTTTTTCTGTATTCTGGTGGCCTGCAAGGATCTGATCATCAATACGGTCATTTGGATGACTGAATATGACCCACAGAACTTCCATCATTTTGATTTTTGCTAAATCCCTACTCTTTGGCACTTACTTAATTTCTTCATAATCTGCCTTTGTGCAAGTTTTCATGGTGCTAAATGAAATCTGACACCATATTTTAAACTTGTATTAATGATAAACAAAGTTAAAACCTTACCAAATATTCTAAGTAACTGCCACAGGGTTATGCATTTCATTTTTCTATTCTACGCACTATGACTTCCTCATAAGGGATGAGTCAGAAAATCGTAGCTAAGGTTTATCATTGTTTTGCTACATTTGTAGACCATATAGCAGTAGCATGTGGGTACATTTCCCTGGATTAAATAAGCACAAGAGAATGAGATTTAATTCACTTTCAGGAATTTATCACTGTGCTGTGACACAGCTGGTAAAACAATAACTGAATTTGCAGAAGTTTAAAGTTGTTCCAAGATCCGTCCACCCTCATTATCTTGTAAATGAGAACGTTTTCTCTTCACTGTTGGATAAATCTGCTGAATGCTGTTTTCTGTGTCTGTGATCATGTGTCAAACTAAACTAATGTTTGGTCATAAATTCTGTATTTAGACTTGTGTGTTGTTTTGTCCTTTCTTTCTACTTACTACTTGTAATTGTTTAAGCTCTTAATCTCACTCAAGTAGGCCAGAATTACGTCAAGTAATTGGATTAGACTGATTGGGATTTTTAGTGTCCCAAAACCTGAGGATTTCACACGGGGCAGTATATGCTCAGCTAGTTTCTAGCATCTAATCCATCAACTCCACTCCATAAAACATCTTACAGATAAAGTGTTACAAATAAATTCAAAAGAGATATTATTAATGACAGTTATGTCTTAAATAATACCCAACATCAGAAGTCCTCACTGGTTTTATGGTTTCAAAGCTTGTGCTTTGTTGCAACTGTAAGTCCCACCCACCAGGGATGTCATGTTGTCATGCACAATGTAGTATGCATGAATGTGATTAAAAGGGCATACCTCTATAAGTACTTGTTTGACATTTGTTTTACACTAAGCTTTGTACTGTATCCATCCATACATCCATCCTTGTAGTGAGTTTAAGGACACTCCTTACACCAGGTAAACACATTTTAAAGTTAAAATCTCTGCACAATTACATAAAATCCGTTTAACAGATGTGGATATTTTCCGAATTCTATTGAAAAAACTATCAATCCACTGGCTATACGCTATAGCATCCTCTCGTCTTCCTGTTTACTTTAAATCCATGCTAAGATATGTCATTTTCAAAACATCTGGCACAATGTAGTGTCGCTGTCCAAGGTCCTGGTCCTGGAACCCCCGGGGAGTCTGGAGCGGTCCAAAGTACCCGGCTGTCGGTCATGCTAACGACAAGGTACTATTCATTGTGGCAAATGACATACTACTACAGTTGTAACGTGCATGTTCTATGTTGCTGCTGAGTTCCAGACTGGAGTGAAGTCAAACTTAACAGACTAATGTCCTGCCTCGCTTGCCGTAGGAAACACTGTGAAAGAAAACTGTGGACACTGTATAACACGATGGTAGTCAGTTAGCCTGCTAACCCTTTTAAGGCTATTTATTATCATGGCAAAATGTTCGGTAATAAGTCAGAATTTGTCTGTTGATGAGGGAGAATGTGGAGGGGATGTTGCTAAATAATGGGAAACGTTTTTGGGAGAAAGAGTAGCCCTTCGCGTGTAACGGAACAAGACAAAGCCATTTTGGTGAGCTGATAGCGGCTGTAGCAGCGGATTAGACCCCTGACACATAACACAGGGCTACTGTTAGCTGGCTGAAAGCGTTGGTTACCTGGCAACATGGATTAATGTTAATTTAGCATAGACACTTCCTTCTTTAGTCCTGTGGTGGGTGTGTCCGACATCTGTGTCTGGGTGCAGTGATGAAGTGTAACAATAAGTGATAGATAGAACCCCCTCTACTTTGCAATGCAGTACAAAAACACTCCTAAATAGGTTGGGCCAACCTATTCATATATCTATATTTTTCCCAGCAATTGAAGCAGCAGAGAGATAAGCTAAAGCAGTACCAAAAGAGAATCACCCTTCAACTGGAGAAAGAGCGACTTCTGGCAAAGCAGTTGCTAAAAGATGGGAGGAAAGAGTAAGCATGAAAAAGATAACCTACCATTTTCAGGTCAGATGTGAAACAAGATCTGTAAGTCCACCATGCAGTCAATGTAAAGCAGGCAACAAGCAAAAAAGATAATGATAGTTACACATTATAAATATGGTTGCAGCTTTAAAAACATTAACTGCCTGAAAATACTGTATTTTGTAATTATTTGTTGTGTCCTAAAGGCATGGTAAAATAGGTAGGTTTGGATTAAAAAAACGCACAACATGCATTACATAACATGCAAACATGTACATTCCTGAGGTGCAGACCCCTGACCCCCTCTGTTTTTTTCTTTAATTTTAAATTTATTTGTTATTGCAGAAAGGCACTGCTGCTTCTTAAGAAAAAAAGGTATCAGGATCAGCTACTAGACAAGACTGAAAATCAGATTTCAAACCTGGAGCGCATGGTAAGTTTTCAGAATCCAAGCTAACCCGTGTACAGAATGATAAGTGATAAAGATGAGGTTTTATGAATTAATTGATGAGATGCAGAGAAGGGGGAGGAATAAATAAGTGTATTCTTCTTCCTAATGCTTTTCAAACTTGAGATTTAATTTGTGTTCACGAGAATTTATTTATTAAGTTTGTGTAGAGGTTTATTGTTCATTTCATTTTATTGTTATTATCCTTTTTTTACAAGTGCAAAATACATTAAGCAAACAAACAAATAGGTGCTCATATTTAATGTAGTTAGGATTTATTGATACTGAAATGCCACGTGTAACATAATGAGCCCACTATGCAGTGTGAATTAAAGCAGCATACCTTTTTGATCATCTAAAAGCATTTGCAACTAGGTTTTTGTTTTGTTTGTACTGTGTGTATGTAGAAGTGCATTTTAATGTTTTTCTATCTTCTTTTTCTATGCTCATATTTGTCAACAGGTTCAAGATATTGAGTTCATGCAAATTGAGATGAAAGTCATTGAGGGGCTTGAGGTTGGCAATTATTGCCTGGAGAGTATGCACCAGGTAGATATGCTTTCATGTTTCTTTCCCACTGTTTGTGTTTAGGAATATACCTTTCACATCTATGATAACAATCCCCCCCCCCCCCCCTTAAGGTTTATGTGAATATATACTTCAACAATGTCAAAGTTTCCACTGATAATAGGCAGACTTTATTGAATATGATCCTTGGGTAGGGTTTGAGCATTGGAGAAGGCGTGTGGTTTGTGTTAGCATAGCTGGTGCACATTGTTTGAAGATTAAGGGATTAAGAAGCAAAGCCTTGACTACAGCGGTGTGACTGCTGCACATCCTTGGATACAGTGTACGGATTTGCTCAGGAAATTCACAATCCAGCCAGAATGTGTGGAAAACACTTTCCATCCAAAACCCTTTTCTCCTGTAATATGGGTTTCCTTTTGTTGTTTGGGACAGATCATGTCAATTGAGGATGTGGAGCGAATCCTGGATGAGACCCAGGAATCAATTGAATATCAAAGGGTAAATGCCTGCACCTTTACATTATTTTTGTTTTATTTTGACTAGTAGCCTAACTACTTTAAAGGTCCCATGGCATGAACATTTCTCTTTATGAGGTTTTAACATTAATATGATGGAAGTGGTCCCCCATTGGCTAGAAATGGTGATAGGTGTAAACCGAGCCCTGGGTATCCTGCTATGCCTTTGAGAAAATGAAAGCTCAGATGAGCCAATCTGGAATCTGGCCCCGTATGAGTTCATAAGGGGCAAGGTTATCTCCCCTTTCTCTGCTTTGCCCAGCCAGAGAATTTGGCCCACCCATGAGAGAAAGACATGATGGCTTTCAAACAAGCAAACTGGCGGTTGGTCAAGGCCACACCCCCACCCTCCACCTTGCCCCCCACTCTCTCCTCCTCAAAAGCTACAGACTCAGAAATGGCACATACTAAGGAAAGCTCATTTTTGACTGGCTCTAGTGGCTTCAATTCTGCACCCAGGCTGAATTTTGGCAAAGAGACTTCAGATATGGTATTAAGTGACCACTAAGGCCTATATAAAAGCAACCAAAGAGCACCATGTCATGGGACCTTTACTACTATCTTTATTCTCTACATTTTCACATGTTTAAAGGATGCATAATGCTTAAATTAACTTTCCTAGACGATATACTGTATGTATTACTGTCCATGTTTCGTAATTAAAGAAAAACTGAGTTGTCAGTGTTCTATTAGCTAACACAGTTTTTCCTCCTGCAGCAAATAGATGATATCCTGGCTGGAGCCCTGACGCAGGAGGACCACGACGCTGTTTTAGCAGAGCTGGAAGCTATCACTCAGGTGGGTGTTGTGCTGCATGTTTAACCTTTATTAACACAGGGAATGTTTGCCTGACCATGCATGCTCTTTCCTTGTAACAACCCACTTCAAATTTCTAGATACACACACTGAGGCCTGGTGTAACTACAGGCTTCAGCTGTTTGCCACTTACTGTAGTGCTTCCACTGGACCCTGGGCTGTTGTTAAATCTGTGATTCAGAGTTGAGGCAAGTCATACACACACTGCACATTGGTATTTGGACTAGATTTGTACACTATTTGTCTCTCTCTCTCTCTCTCTCACAGAGGAAAGTTAGAAGCCACAATATTTGTATATAATTATTTGTATATAATAATAGGCTGTACAATAGAAACAGTATGAATTTGGTTGATTCCCATGATTAAAACCTCAGCAGGTTTTCTTCTTATGTGATCTAACTATTGTTTATATTGACACACTCTCGAGCCTATCAAACTACACACATTATCGTTTCACACTTAAATACAGACAAAGATTCTATATCTAGATAGAGAACTCTAAGTGTTTTAGCAGTTTATTTCTTAGATAAACTGCTAAAAGGAATATGCTACCTTTTTGTCAAACTGAAGTATTTTTTTCATTTTGACAAAAAGGTAGCATATTCCTTTTAGCAGTTTATCTAACAGATATTTTGGATGCTGGCGTCTCCGGGAACTATCACCTTATTGTGGTGGAGAGGTTTGTGTGTCTCTATGAACCTGAGGCTTGTGTTGAAATCTGACTTTTGTTTGTGCATATGTACAGTCAGAGTTTGGGGTACTCAGGCTTCTTGGAGACCTTGAATGGAGTCCTGTATGGGGCTCCAATTGGGGACTCCATAGTTCTGCTGGGGGACTTCAACACACACATGGACAATAATGGAGAGACGTGGAGAGGCATGATTGGAAGGAACAGCCTCCCTGATATAAGACAGAGTGGTTGTCTTTTGTTGGGCTTCTGTGCTAGTCATGGACTGTCTATAACAATTGTACGGATGCTCATAAGTGTACTTGGTACCAGAGCACCCTAGGCTGAAGGTCAATGATCGATTTTATAACTGTTTCATCGGATCTGAGGCCGTATGTTTTGGACACTTGAGTGAAGAGAGACGGGGCGGAGCTTTCAATTGATCACCATCTGGTGGTGAGTTGGGTCAGGGGATGGGGTAAGACTCTGGACAGACCTGATAAGCCCAAAAGGGTAGTTTGGGTAAATTGGGAACGTCTGGAGTAGGCCCCTGTCCGGCAGACTTTCAACTCACACCTCCAGCGGAGCTTTTCATACATCCCTATAGAGGCTGGGGGCATTGAACATGAGTGGACAATGTTCGAAGTTTCAATTGCTAAAACTGCGGTGAAGAGCTGTGGTCGTAGGTGCCTCAAGGGGCGGTAACCCATGAACACCCTAGTGGACACTGCTGGTTAGGGAAGCTGTCCGACTGAAGGAGTCTTTCCGGGATTTGCTATCCCTGAGGGATCCAGAGGCAGTTGCAAGGTACCGAAGGGTCCAAAGCAGCGAGTGTGGGAGAATTTTGGGGAAGACATGGAGAAGCACTTTCGGTCGGCACCAAGGTGCTTCTGGAGAACCGTTTCCCACTGCAGGAGGGGGAAGCGGAGAACCATCCAAGCTGTGTACAGTAAGGATGGGATGCTGTTGACCTCAACTGAGGAGGTAATAGGGCAGTGGACGGAGCACTTTGAGGAACTCCTAAATCCAGCTAACACGCCCTCTTTGGTAGAGGCAGAGCTGGATGTTGATGGGGATTGTTGTCAATTTCCCTGGTTGAAGTTGCTGAGGTAGTTAAACAACTCCACAGTGGCAAAGCCCTAGGGATTGAAATGCTGAAAGCTTTGGTTGTGGAGGGGCTGTCTCTCGCAAGGGTCCTGGAGGGAGCCTGGGAGTGTGCCCAATCAATCTTCATGTGTTTTGTGGCTCTGGAGAAGGCGTATTACCGAGTCCCCCGGGAGACACTGGGAGGTGCTGTGGGAGGTGCTGCGGGAGAATGGGGTGAGGGGGTGCGCCATCCAATCTCTGTAGGATCAAAGCGAGAGCTGTGTCTGGGTTCTTAGCAGTAAGTCGGACTTCTTCCAGGTTAGGGTTGGCCTCCGCCAGGGCGGAGCTCTGTCACCAATCCTGTTTGTAACATTTATGGACAGGATATCGACGCATAGTTGGGGTGGGGAGGGGTTGCAGTTTGGTGATGATCTCATCGCTGCTTTTTGCGGATAATGTGGTCCTGACGGCATCATCGGTCTGTGACCTTCAGCACTCACTGGATTGGTTTGCAGCCGAGTGTGAAGCGGCTGGTATAAGGATCAGCACCTCTAAATCTGAGGCCATGTTTCTCAGCATGAAACCGATGGAGTGCCTTCTTTAGGTAGGGAATGAGTCCTTACCCCAAGTGAAAGAGTTTAAATACCTTGGGGTCCTGTTCACGAGTGGGGGTATTACATTCAATTTATTGCACAGTTGTGACAAAAAAAGAGTTGAGCAAGAAGGCAAAGCTCTGGATCTACCGGTCTGTTTTTGTCCTCACCCTCACCTATGGTCATGAAGGCTGGATCATGACCGAAGGAAAAATATCCAGGGTACCAGCGGCCAAAATGGTTTTCCTTAGGAGGGTGGCTGGCGTCTCCCTTAGAGATAGGGTGAGAAGCACAGTCATCCGTGAGGAGCTCGGAGTAGAGCCGCTGCTCCTTCGTGTTGAAAGGAGCCAGTTGAGGTGGTTTGGGCATCTGGTAAGGATGGAGGATCCTGGGCCTCCCTAGGGAGGTGTTCCAGGCACATCCAGATGGGAGGAGGCCTCGGGGAAGACCCAGGACTAGATGGAGGGATTATATCTCCAACCTGGTCCGGGAGCTGGAGCTGCTCCAGATAAGCGGACTAAGATGGGTGAATGGATGGATTTTTTTGGATGAAGCATCAAACAAGTTTGGATTAGATATCTTGCTTCTATTTAAACATGTGACCTAAATAGAACCTTTTTAACATTTGCTCTGTGGCATCACTGTGCTTTACCAAGCCTGCATTGTCAAACTGTCAACTTTTTAGGAACTAGAAGCATGTTTTCAGCTTGGCAAAATAATATGTTTGCGCTTTTATAGTTAGTCAGGGTGACCCTTATTGTTAAAACTTGTATTGTTTCCCTGTCCCTTTGACTGAAACAGGGAGAAGATGTAGCCCTTCCAGAGGTCCCCAGTGAGTCAATACCAGAGGTCCCAGAGGCAGCTAAAGCTGAACCAGGTACGCTTTCTTTTTTTCCTTTTTTTTCACATCACGAAGCATTCCTCACACACTTGATAGTTTTGCAGGGTTTCCATCGGGTCTTAAAAAGTCTTAAAAAGACTGAATTTTAGGCTTTATAAAGTCTTAGATTTGCCGAAGTGTTGTGTTCATGGTCTTAAGTAATTTTAAACAGTAATGCTCTAATGCTCACTGAAATACTTTTTTTTATTTTGTGGTGTTGTAGTTCTTCCTTTCAATAGTCCAAATATTATTCACTGTATATGTACAGATTAGTATTCCTCTGTGTCACTTTTATTCAATTTGAATAAATGTATTGCAAGTAGGTTTGGTACTCTGCATTTCGTTGGAATTTTATGTAAATTAATAGGTCTTAAATTTCATTCATAGAGGTCGTAAAGTCTTACATTTGACTGGCAGAAGCCCTGATTTGTAAAGCAATTGATGTCAGACTGATCATGTTTGCTTTTACTTTGACTTTTTGTTCTAGAGAGGAGAGAAACCAAGAACAAGCCAGACAGAGAGATGTTGGCAGCCTAACAGATTAAAGGCGTGGTTGGGAGTAGACTGTCTTTGTACTGATGGGCACTCTGTTAATTTAAGTATTCTATTCTCAATCATTAGCACTTAAAGGTCTGACCTGCAGACATCAGCGCATCTTCACACATTCTACAGGAATTGCACTGTGTCTGCATTCTGTTGCACTGCTCCCGTGAAGCATCTACATAAAGAAAGTGAAAAGTTTATTTCTCTGTCTGACTTGGATTAGAAACGCCATGACACATTCTAACTGTTTTGGTGCAACAGAATGAAAGGACACATTTTTAGATGTTTTACATATTTGTTTCAGTTGTTTTACATAATAAATAGAGCTGTGGCAAGAAATGTGTTCTGCTGGCTTTTCTTACAGACACAAATATTTTTTTAAACAGTGTTAAACCAATTAAGGCTCCATGGCTTTATTGTCACTGAAGATCATGGTAATATGTTCACATTTTCAGCTTGTGTATCATGCTATCTCCAGAAGGGGGCACTCCTTGTTTTGTTTGCTGACTCAACAGTATACAAAACAGGTGTGCTCATTCACACCTCATCATTGAAGTGTGTGTGGTTCTTGACAGAAGGTAGAAAACTCATGTTGCTGATATGTGGGAGATGTTTAGACAAGAAAGCCAGTATAGTATTTACAAAAACTGCACTAAGTGGGCACTTAGACTCTAATTGGCATGTACAATGAAACTAACACAAATTATCCACTGTGAGAAAAACATCACCTTATGGTGCTACTGAAAACAGTCAGTTTGACTACATACATACGCAGTGCAATTGTATACATAACATTTTGTTTTGTAAACGGAAAGAAGTCAAGCTTTACAGGGACAACTGGACTGCATATCATTTTGTAGCTTGCTCAGATGATGGCAGCAGTGTGCTCAAAGCTTTAATGGACAGAGACAGAAAATATCTAAATGAACAATGCTGGTATGGACATGTTACATTGGGGGGCAAAATACAAACTAAATCTGTCTTATATGTCTTTTTGGCTGGACTGGTTTCATGTAGAGCAGCCATTCTTTGTCAAATAATGCAAAACTAGCAGGTTAATTTGCACCTTTGCTCTGAAGACAAAATGGCAGGGTCTCTATACTTAACCAACTTGTGTAGTGTTTCCCTGTAAATGGATGCAAATATTAGAACTGTCTTTTTAGCTTATAACACACACCAAAAGATGCAATATAAATAGGCACTTATATAAGAAATAAACATTGTGTGTAAATTGTTGTAAACTTGCCTCTGTATCTCATAGGGAAATATTAATATTATTGGTGGAGCTCAATTCAAATACAGAAGTGTGTGTGTGTGTGTGTGTGTGTGTGTGTGTGTGCGTGTGTGTGGGAGGGGGTGCACCAAATGTGCACTATGATAAGGTGATGTTGCATTCTAATGCTGTAGGAATTTTTCTATTTAGGGTTCGAGTTAAGTAAACAACTAAAACATCCTTATGATTATTACATTAATAGCATTTATTTTCACCTTTTATAAAGGTTATGCCAAGTAATTTAGTTTTTTTTTTAATAAGCTAGCAATACAGTAGTGTTGCCCATTCCTGAATAGGCCTATCTCCTGTCCAGCTTAGCACTGGTAGCCTACCCCGTGTTTTTTTTAGTTATAAGTATATGATATTTCATATGGTATGTTACATGTTAGAGTGTAATTTTTGTTGTTTCATTGCATTTCTGACTTTATTTCTGAACGTTTTAATGCGTATGTGAGACTGCGAAAAAAACTAAGCCGTCGAGGAGCCAGTGAAGGCAGCAGCGGGCTGTCAGCTGTAGAGAGGGAAGGTGTGTTTAGCTCGAGTGGGGTTTTGGGAGCGCTGTATCATTTCGCTCTCGCTGGCGCGTTGCCTCGCCTTTTGTTTGATCAAACTCGTGTATTTACCCGTTCCCCCATTTTACGCGGATACACGTTTGAAGGAAAAAAACGTTTATGGTCCTGGCTGAAGACTTCACGATGTCTCGCACCGACGAGGTTCACCGTTTGACGGAAAATGTCTACAAGGTAAGGTGTAACTAATGAATAAAGTTTTGAGGTGCATATGATCATATGATTTCAGCCGTGTTCTACTAGGAATCCGACTTTTTGTTTATTGCCCAAGACGCATTCAGAGCCTGTTTTTAATTCTATGATAATCTATTTAGGGAGAGGCGCAGTCGATCATCTTGTTGATTTTTTTTTTTTTTTAATTAGCCTAGTTTACGGGAATTGTTTTCTTCCACCTCCACATAAAAACTGCTCGACTCCATGTTCGATAAGTAGTAGTAGCTAGGCAACACCTCTCAGCTAAATTTGCCCCCGTGCTTACAAAATCAAAGTCACTCTCTCACTCAATCTTCTCCTACACGTAGGCCTATTGTCTTCCTAAAACCCTGCTCTGATAGTGTAGGCTATTGCTAAAATACCAGTGGATTTCTATCGCCTAGTTTTAATGCCGAAATAGGGACGTATGCATTCCAGAAGTCAGTGTTTGACGGGCAAAGAAGGTTGGGCTTATCTGTTGCAACAAGTAAACATTTGCCCCATATAGGAGCTGAACATTCAAACCTGTTCTGCCTAAAACCCTGCGTCAACTAAGCCTCAGTACTGGGTGGAAAAAAAGATTCTCAGTAGAGAAAGAATGGGAAACATTGAGGTGCTTCATTTTTTTGTTTATCATCAGAAAACTGTTAAAACAAATATCACCATTTCTAATATCCCAAAATGATGTCTTCAATTATTCCCACCAGCAGCCCAAACCCCAAATTCATTCAATTTGAAATAATAATAATAATAATAATGTATACCTTAATGGGAGGGGGGATGCAGCTAATGTGTTAAAGCAACATTATGTAACTTTTTAACCATAAAATAACACCTTAAAAATCCTTTTGATCTGACTTGTAATATGGAGAAAGAATGTCATTTCCACTGCACATGGGCAACTTCATGTGTAGGGGTAAAATGATTTTTTAGCTTATAATTTTTTTTAAATGATTATTTTCCCTAATCAATATTTTTTATTTAATTTATTACCAATGAGTCACCTTAATGTTTCTGTTTATTTGGTGCCGCGGAAGGCAACTACATCATATCCGTTTCCAGCTAAATGAAACAAAAGTAGAAAATGCAAAAAAAATAGATGTTATGTGCTTCTTTACAAATGAAAGAAATGTCAGACTTACTGATGGGCATAAGATGTGCATTCTTCTTTGAAAACAAATGTTTTAGAAGTGTCTCATAATATTTTCTCTAGAAGTGTGATAGTCTATCAACTTTAACCTTTTGTATTTGTCAAAGAAGGGAAGAAAACCGCAACTCGATACAATAAAAATCGCAATACTTCTAAAATCACAGTAAATGAAAAACGCAATACAAATGGACTTGTCACGCATATATGGTGAAAGAAATGATTTGGGACAAAAGCATATTGTCCCAGCACTAATGTTGTTGCACTATGTAACTCTGTTGGGCAGGTACGATCCAATCAACCAAGAGAAGAGCTGTACCGCTTTGCAGTACTACCTCTGATTTTGGTGATACTTGATGTTATGTCGAAAATGTTTTCTGGTTTTGCTTTTGATGTCCTCCGGCTGCTCTGCCTCGACTCGCCGGTTACAGAATTTTCTGATGGACAGAAAGCTTAACTAGTTGCTAAAGTAACGTTAATGCTAAAAGCTAACTGCTGCTAACTGTAACAGAACGTGATTTGTTCAGGTCATTTCCCCCAGACCAGTCGGCTATCCTAACTTTAACTACTCAAGGCTTAACCTCAACCAACCGGGCAGCTCCGTAGGGCTAGCCTTGCTGAGCTCGGAGCACCAGGTGAGTGGTGTTTTTACACTGCTAGCACTGGAGCTCTGGATCGCAGGGAGGAGAAGGTTTTTTAGGGAAGAAATGAATGCCAGTACTGGAACGGGTGTTGCAGAAAAACGACTGTCCATCCCAACTAGGAAGCATGAGAGATGCCAGGAAGTCTTGCAAGGAGAGAGGAAACAAGGAAATGTGGTTTAAGAGGGATGAGCCATCCTTTCCTCTGAAGCATCACATGAATTTATCAGATGTATGGGTGGAGTTGGCAAAAGGCTTTCAGTTGGACGGTTTCGAGACGGCTGCTGTTGTGTATCCATGCTCATAGTTCCTCAAAGAGCCCTTCTCGATCCTCACTTATTAGGTCAGGAATAAGAGCTGTGTGACAGCATTCACGAAGGCGGACCAGAATGACTTCCGGGTTCAGGCGAGGAGCGAGGAGCTATTAAATAAGAGACTTTGGAACTTGGGAGACACCCCAAAGTGTAATGCTCTAATAGGGGGAGTTCATATAGTATCAACTAACAATACTTGATACATGACTAACGTTGAATAGGAAAGTGGTTCCTGATTAACTGTTTGTGGAACAGCTCTGATTGGAAATATCATTTCAGCAATCTATGTTATTCATTCAAACCTAGTCCAGTATCTTTGTTTCAGAGTTGCAAGCACCCACTGAAGGAATGTTAACAAAACTTCATGTTATGAGGACTCCTCACCTGTGTCTTGTAATAATTAGAGGTCACTGGCTCTCAGAGAGGTGTCCTTTCATATTCCTGGTTATTGATTACACACAATAATCCTTAAAAGGTACTCTACTTTTAACTGCCCCTGCGCCCTAAGCCAGCTGTAGTTGGTCCCCTTAACAGAAGACCAAGAATGGATAGAGTGTACCTGCTCCTACAGGGAATGTACCTGCTGCTTCTTTTAGAGCCAACAAGGGAAGCAAATGTTTTAGGTGGCTATTTCGGTCCTGAATCGGTCACACAACCCACTGTGAATTGTGCGCCATGCTCTGTCTGGGTTTGTCCAGTGTTTACACCTACTAATGTGCATTAATCAACATAGACACATTGTAGTTGTCTACATCCTGAACCCTTGGAGGGGGAAAGGTCCCTTCATACAGTAGATGGTAGTGCTCATTCAAGCACAAGCCCAGCAGTTGTGCTCTTTCTCTGGAATGAAAGCACTCGTCAGGGTCCTGACAGCCAGAAATGCTGACGGGTTGCAGAGTGGCGAGACAGAGTCCTTCTTCCACACTGGGGATCTGATCTCATGGCAAAAGCTAGGAGGGCGCAGAGAGTGTCACCTATAGCATAGTCGCTGCTTACTTCACACTCCTTGTGCTTTCTTCAACAACCTCGCTGCAGTTTAAATGCAGGTTTATTTATGTGCTTTAATATTTAAAGAGATGGGTTCAATTTGACTCCCACCACATCTCCGTGATGAAGCTGCATCAGTCACAGTATACTGCATGTTTTTAGCTGTCTATACCCTCAAATCCCCACTTGGTTTAATTTAAATATTGGCGTTTTGTGAAAGGGATAGGTGGTAATCGGCGTATTTTATCACTGAAATCTGCTGCTGTTAGTTTGGTTGCAAAATGACACGTCTCAGGCTAAAGTGCAGATGGTCAACTTAGGGTCAGCAAGGCTTGTTGAGTATTCAAATTTAATTAAAAAGTACTTATGCAAGTTTTTGAAAAGATGCAAAACGTATTAAAATTCTATAAATACACTGGAATTCACCACGTTATTATTTGTGGCACAGACAGCAGCCGGGCACAATGATTGGTAGTTCAGAGTAAGACTAGTGGCTAAATGTTGATGTCCTCCCTTAAGTCATGTTCACAGTTCTACCTTTTGACCTTTTGTAGCTTTGTACTGTCCTATAATGAAGTTGCTAATTGTTTGCACTGCCAATGAAACAGGGAGACTGTCAGGGAACAAATGTGACTTCCACAACACTGGCTGTTCACTATAACCCTTCCTGTTTCTCTCCTCGTACAATACATATTTGAAAGCCTCCTTAGACAGTCATTTTGTTTGTCTGCTTTGTATGCATGCATGCCTCTTCTGAGGAAGAGGAGATTTAAAAACATACGGTGGCTGCAAAGTCATAACAACAAAGCAGCTGGGCAGATACTGAGTAATCTCAGGGGAAGAGAGGGGGGGTAAATGCACTGCTGTGACTCATGGTAGCCCAGTTGAGTGTGTGTGTGTTTAACAGGGCTGGGACTCTAAGCAAGGTGAGGGCGAGACTGGAGATTCAGCAACTCACTGCAAGCGTTGCTCTTTTGGTAAAGGCCAGAGGCACTCCTTAGTTTTTTGCATGACTTTATCTTATTCTTAATCAACAGGGGAGTCAACCCTGTAAAACCCAGCAATCTCAGTGTGATCCTCTGTGACTCACTTCCATTCTCCTCTCTCACATAGACTGGAAGTTAAAGACGTGGCATCTAGTCATTCCCGTGCTGACCGAGTGAGACAGATACTTAAGGTGTGTGTGTGCAGAGCAGTAATTTGCACCAGCTGGCCTTGTTGCTCGGTGTCTGAAAGAGGTGGTGCCCCGGGTCAAGCCTCTTAACATGTCGGTGGATGAAGCCTGGGGTGAGGGGGGAGGGCACACTGAAGTGAACAAACAGATTAATCAGACTAGAGGCTGGAGAAGAATAGGACTCTGTGTGTCATCAGTCAATAATGAAACCTTTTTAACAGTTATCAGGATTTCCACAGTTAACTTTTATCCTAAAAGTTGCATGGAGGTGAGAACGGTTGAGCACACCCTTTAGCACAATATAACTAGTAATGTATTATTTAGAGTCTTTGTCACAGGAAGTGTTGCCTGAGACATGGGGCACACATTTTGAACACACCCTGGCAGGTAAGGGAAGAGAAGGGTGTGTCTCATCTCTTCCAGCCCTCAGGACAACACTCATTTTCCCATGCAGCACCACTCCCTAATTGTCAACACAGCCTGGAAAACAGTGGATGCCATTTTCACAAATGGCAGTTATGAGGAAGGGACATTTGTTGTTTGACCGGATCAAGTGCGATACTCAATACTCTCTGGTTAAAGGATCTTCATTGTGTCGAGTGTGATACCGCTGCGGTAAAACCCTGATGTGAAATGCAGTTGTTCTGCCTAAAAGACATCCTGTTATGTAATAGGTTTCTCTCCCAGTTGCAATATTGTCGTGACACTCACTAGACTTGAATGAATGATATTCTGATAATGATAAGAGGACCACAGTTTCACCACACTCTCATGTGGGAGATCTGAACAGGTTGTCTCTTAGCAACAACGTGCCATTATTCTTATGTGTTTCTGTCATATTTGTGCTAAAAAGACAGTTGCAGTTGGTGAAGGGCTGGAGAAGGCGAGTGAGAGGGAGGAAAAGCGATGGATTCTGTTTCAGAAAGAGATAAAAGGGAGATCTTGAACCTGTTGTAATTGATAAAAAAGTGCTTTATTAAAAGCCCATAAAGGGGTCCAGTGTAAATTAGCCCTGTCGTGTATAGACAGCGCCATGTGTTCTCTGGGGTCCATCATCCATCCCTTTTATTTACCTTTTTTTTCATTTAGCAGTACAGTATATCACATCAAGCGCCACTTGATTTATAATATGCAATTTAATGGAGTTTAAAATGACTTCAGCTCCTGAACATCAGACTCCAGAATATAGTGTTTCAACAAGTTTATGCCTGCTGGTGCCAGGGGCCTTGAAAAGATTGCATTATGCACTGCAGAGAATATCATAACGTTCATTGCCTGTGGAACAGCAGATTTGTTCCCTGTGCCTTTGACTGCGATGCAGAGAGAGGACTATTGCTCCACACACCCACCTTCTCTGCACGTCCGGGGGCGGATGGTTTAGAGACGTTCTCTCTTTTCTTTTACTCACCACTGCTTTTTCAAGGACAGAGATTGGAGATGCTCAGTTCTAAATCCAAGGATACACTGTATTGCAGTAGTGCAAAGAAGCTTCATGGCCGAATTGACAGAAAAAGTTGATTTTGAAGTCACCTTGTTGACATGGTTATCATAATATAATACTTATCTGTTACAAAAACAAACATAGGGCATGCCTGCTTTATAGAAAGCCTTAAAATGCTTTATTGTGTGAGTGGAAGAGGAAAGGAAAAATAGATGGAGACATTCCACATCCTTGTTGAACTTATCCCTAATTACTGTGGAGGATGAAGCTGTAATTACGGGGACTAAAAGAGACGCACAGAAGCAAAGGCTTTCAGTTAGTACTGTGGCAGTGGACAATGGCCTTACATTTATGGGTCATGGGCTACAGTTCACATGTCTGTGGCTACTGTTACACCCACTAGGCTAAGTTGGGCAACCACAGTGTTTTTCTGAGACCCAGACTAGTCATGCTATTCTACAGATATATTGCATATATCCACATGGTTTAAATGTTCCTTTTGGTGGGGACATTCAAACGCAGTCAAACTTTGCCATTGGTATGTAAAGTGACTAATGCAACAGACACAGTCAATGTTATGGCATGTAACTGTACTTTCAGTTTATTTATTCAAATACTTTTACGCCTCTATAGGCCTATCACCTGTACAAACACTCTATTAATTGAGTTTGTTAAGCACAAGATTACTCTATGTAGGGCTGTGTTTAAATCAGAATGTTGCAAGGAGGAGGTCAGCAGAACCCTCACACAATACATCCTTATTGCATAACCACCCTCCCTAAAAGCTTCAAAGCTGACATGCCAAATGTGAATGTGCTAATTTCCTCTTCATCTGACCAGTGTAGTAACCCATACTGAAAAAAAGTCCGCCATTGCACAATATGTTGTTTTCTTTAAGTTGATGGTCATCTAGACAAAACCCAATATCTATGGTTTATTACCTTCCTGCTTTTAGAACAGCATTTTGAGAGATTTCAACGTAATGCATTCATTTCCTTCTCCAAAAGGAATGGGTGTGTTGCTGGTCAAAGACCTAAAGCTAGCAAATAAGTCTGGGTCTTGGTTGCTGTGGGAACCAAAGTGTGTGCGTGCGTGCATGCGTGTGAGTGTGTCCTGTCAGGAGTCGAAGTTCAAGTGGCTTAAATGCAGCACAACCCACCTACAGTAATGCCTGTGAGTCAGACAACCAAAGATACTTTCATTACCAACAGTAACTATTTTACTACGCCTCTTGTGCTGCTTATAAGGTCTGTTAACACAAGGATGATATAGCAATAACAGTTCTTTTTAGTAATATATCCCAATTATTTTCCCGATTTAAATTGATTAATTGTTATGTCTGTAAAGTCTTAGATATTCATTTTAGTATTGTATACGCCACAAAAAAGCATGCAATATTTAAATTTGTGAAGCTTAAACCAGCAAATGTTTAGCACGATTTGTCAGTTTATTAAAATTGTTGCGATTACTTTTATCTTTATCAACTATTGTTGCAGCTCTAATTGCTTCCATAGTTTGCTGCATTTTGGATGCACACTAACCTGTGAAATATTTTATCACCGCCTTAACTTCTGTTAGTTGTTGCAAGAAAATGTAAATGAGGGATCGCTGTGTGGGGTCACACTGACTACAGATGACAAAGCAAACACAGTATATAGTTGGCAAGCAAATGGCTTGATGTGCAAAGGCAGTAGGAGAGTTTATGTATGGTATATATAGGAGGTTATTCTGTTGTTTGCGAGACCAAATATGAATTATTGCCTATATGGCCTCTGATGGAAGACATTGCAGTTCAAAGGTGGAGCCAGGACAAATAACCTGTATGAGAGGTGACTTGGTTTTTCCTCCTCCACCTGAGACCATTTGTAGACCACTTTGGGGTCATTAAGCCTCATGTCTGATTTGAATCTGTCAAAGTTGTGCCATATCCTCGGAAAAGGCTCTTTATATTGCCTCTGTTGGTAAACTAACATTTACCAAAGTGTAAGGAATTCTTAGTAACACGCCTAAACATTTTTTCAGTTTTTTGAAAAAAGTTTTTTTTTTAATGTATTGTTGTCTTTCAGAAAGCACATTGCACTTGATAAGTCAATATTTGCCTCCTGCACTGCAAGTTTATTAAACAGTTTTTACAAATAATAAGCATGTACCTTTGTCCTTTACTGTTCTTTGGAACTTTCACATGCCAGGCAGTCCTGATAGCAAGGCGTGTTTGCTTGGCAGAAAAAGGAAAGAGTCTGGGACCTGTTATGTTTAGTAAGATCTGATTCCAGATATATGCTTATAGAGATCCATCCTTTTGCATGCATTCAACAGTTGAGATTTCTTGGTTAGTGACATAAGTCACATTGAACCATAAATGGATAAACAGTATCTCTTCCTGTTTTATTTATGTTCACTTTTTCTCATGTTGTTTATTTGCAAAAAACATCATAATTACAGAAGGTTCAAAAGAACACTATTACTTAATGCAAATATATACAACATAATATAAAAATATATATGTTTTATTGCAATGTCCCCTTCCAGACAATTAACACATCTGAGTCCATTGCACAGTTCCTTTTTAATACATGTACAAAGAAATTAATATCTAATAAATTATGACTGTGAAACTCCCAAAAAACAACCAAAATTAAATTAAAAAAAAGGATACACTTAAAGTGACGCTGGGGTGATTATATACTGGTCTTGGTGCTTTTCAAGATTCTGCTGCATCATGTGTTTCAATGCGACTTCTGTGGCTACAACCCATAAATGGATCCCTTCCACTAATTGAAGTTAGCTGTAATAACTAATAACTAAAACATTGCGTACTTGAGGTGGGCAAAGAGCTCACAGGAGACCAGCTTCTCAGGTCAGAGAATGTGGGATGAGAGAAAATACTTATTAATACTCATTAAGTTCCCCCCCACCCCCCACCCTTCAACCGATCCCAACAGAACACTAAGATAATACCATTGGGTTTTGCTTTCAATACACTGCTAAATTAAAAAAAAAAAAACTTCCAATCAATCTAACATGTAAGCATTATCCATTCACTACTATTCAGTTAGTGTTTGCATGATGTAAGCAGCATTATTATTGTTGACATGAAAGCAAGTGCTGAACCTGTCAGTGTTTGCTGCATCAATAAAGAATTTCCTGACACTTACAGAACTTAAAAAGAACGTCTTTAGATCCCGGTCTGTGATGGACGTAATTGCTATTGTGCAGTTCAACAAAAGATCATTGGAAATGTTTGTCAAACTCTACAATGTCTTCTCTTAGCTCACAGTGTTGAGAGGTTTGCAGTTAATACAACTCGGAAAGGACACACATATTCACGTGGTATTCTTGGATTGGATGTTCTCCCTGGCTTCTACTGAAAGCACATGCTGTGCCTACTGCAGTATTAGTAAGACTTTAGGTATGTAAAAAAGGCAAAAAATCTTCTTGGCATCTACTCAAAGTGAATCTGAAATGAACATGAGACAGTGTGTTTTTCTGTATGCATTTGTGTCTTTTAACTGTAATGCTGTAAGAAGTTAGCGGTGATACCTTTACTAATACAGTTGGTTCTGCAGTGATTATTATACTTCTTGTACTCTACATCCTCTGCTGTGTTGTCCCCTCAATAACTCATGAAAGTGCCCCTATATTGCAGGGAACTGTTGTTGAAGTATAATTCTAAAGTTTAACAGAAGTTTGCCACGATGCCTTTTGAGGAAATGTGAGAAGTCCTAACCTCTGAGTTCATGTTTTAGCATGAACTTTAAATTAAATTGGCATTCTTCTGGCAAATTGTAATATGATTTGTGTGGAATGTAACCTCTTACAAGTGGCCCTTCTCTTTCCAATACTGCATACAAGTCTGACATTCTCGTTCAGTAGGAATAGGTTTAAAATGTGAACAATTCATGATGAGCTATGACCAGCTTTGGTACTAAAATAACTCATTTGTGAGGAGGACAAAAATAAACAACTGTAAAGTTTGATCCAGACTGGCTCTGGACAAAATAGCCTCTCTACGTGTCTGACTTCTCTGTAAACCTAAAAGTTTAAAAAAACATGCTAAGTTTATCACACACTATATATATGCAGTGATACAATTCAATATATAACGAACGACTTCCATATGCAGTTGCTCATGTAGTTGCCATTGCTAATATTGGACCCACATGTACATTTTTTACTTCTGTTATTTCCGGCATGCTCCTAAAGGTAGCATGATGTACTTTTTGACAGGCTGATCTAAATACGATGATAGCATGCAAAGTATGTTTGAGATGTAGGTTAAGACCCCAACCACGGACAATTATTTGTATGGTGCACACTAGCCAGTCTAAGGGATCTTTCTCAGGCGTATTTTTTGCCAAGAATTTTGAAATCAACTGAGTGATGACTGAGCGCAGTGGATGCCGAGCAATATATTTGTAATAACATGCATACCCACTGCTTCCCCCGATGCAAACCTACTGTAAGTGGCACTCATTTTAAGTGAATTTAATTGCAGTACTTTTTTTGCGCACGTTTGCATATTTGCAAAGTTTATTTGTTAAAATGTGAAATGGCCAAAAAATAGAAAAGTCTTTACCTAGCTTTTACCCTGGCTTTCTGTTATTATTGAACTAAACATTACCCAAGTAATGACTAGCTTTATCCTTGTAGCTACACATAATTATATAAAAACATGAAAAGGCACATTTAGCAGTTTAATCTTTTAGACATTATGTCAAGCCTACTTTAGCCTGTTAGCATTGTCAACACAGGGTTTCCCCCAGGAAACAACTTAGCAGAGGCGGTGAGGCACCCACATCCTGACGTGTCTCTTCCTGGTCTGTCCTTGTTCCAGTTGAGTCAACCAGACAGGAGATTTCACAGCAACCTGACTATTTCCTCTCGGCACAGTAATTAGTTTACGCACAAGGTCTCAGCTGTCATCGAGCTGATTGAGACCCATCATAAACTCTCTCTGAACAGACTAACTCTACGGTTGTCATAAGTCCATCCGCACATTATCCTCTTTCTTTACGTTCCTCTGTGATTGCATCATTAGGCTTGGGTGCCTTTGCAGCCTGTCACTACATGACATGCCCCTACAGTACTCACAAATACAGCAATTGGTGGCTACAGTCCTCTTCTGATCCAGGGCATTTTCAGGCCAACAGCTGGTTGCCATATAGAAGAGGGGATGCGGAGGAAGGAGCTTGGGGAAGGCGTAAAGGAACAGATGATGATGGCATCCTGGCTTCTGATTGCGTGTGATTCCCCCTGGTTCTAATCAGCTTGTGTAACTTCAAAATTACTGTCATTACTGCATTTGTGTGACAGAACAGAATGAGCAGAGAGCGATATCCCAATAGTTGATTTGACAGTCTATTTAATATGCGCTGACCTTGTTTACTACTTCCGTGCCAAGAAAGCAGAACTATACACTTTAATCCATATACTGTACTTCCTGTCTCATCATACAGCACATATTGGTGTCAAACTGAGTTAATTCATTTTGTGGGAGACATTTCTCTGCCCTCTCTTTAATTGTCTGAGAGGGCAGGGGATGCACAGCACATGATTGCCTATACACTTTTGATCAAAATTCTTGAAAATTCCTTCCACAGAATTTTCTATTCAATCACTTTTTGTTTGATCTCTCTCTCTCTCTCTCTCTCTCTCTCTCTCTCTCTCTCTCTCTCTCTTCATGTTGCACAACTTCAAGTGCCTACTGGCCCCATTTTCCAATTAGCTGCCACATTTAGGGTAACGATGTAGTACAAGAGAACTGGGATGACAAATTTAGCAACAGTGGGAAGAGATGAAGAAAGAAACCACCTCCCTTTTTTTCTTTCACTTCCCCTTAACTGCATGTCGTTGCACTGTCTCTTATATAAAAGTAATATCTGTGGCTAATCATCTGATTCTTAATATGCCATAACTGTGTGTGTGTATTTCTACGTGTACATGTACGTGTAAGAATGGCGGCCAGGCCTGTGTCGGCTACCTTTGGCCTCCTCAGTGGGAGAGTGTGCCGTAATGATGCTGCACAGGGATTTGCTTTGTTATGTAATCCTCCCACCAGTTTGAAACACCACCACTCTTTATTATCAAGACTTGTATTAATGTAGGTGTGTGCACGAGTATGCTGATGCATTAGTGTGTGTGTGATTTGCACACATTTATGTAACCCCATGCACTATAGATCAGAATGAGGCAGTTCAAAGAAACATTTAGGTATAAACATTTTCTTAGCAAGGTCCTGAGGGATGTTTGTCTTTTATCTTCCCAGAGGCAGAGAGAGTGTTTATAGATGGGGCTCTCCCCAATTATGCTCCTATTCTTCTAGTATATAAGACTAACAGAGCCAGATGGTAAATAAAGAGAGCTAAACACATTGCTATGAGAGTAGTGTATAATGTTAATTCCGCCGTCTCTTCGTGGTAGCTTTGAAATAAGTAAATGGTAAAACAATGAGCTGATATGGTCTTTTCGTGTTTTTTTCTGGTGTATATAATATTAAACCGAATATCTAAGACTTTATAGACAAAACAATTAATCAGTTTAATCACAAAAATAATTGGGATGTGAATACTAAAAAGAATTGTTATTGCTGCCCTAGAAACAATCTGTACATATGTCATCCTTGTGTTAACAGACCTTATAAGCAACACTAGTGAAGACATTTAATTAAAACCTATATAGTATGTTAGGATACAGTACATATTTTACAGCTGGAGTTTTTTGATGACTATCCCAGTTTTTGTTATCCAGTCCAATATAGACTGCTTTAGATGCAAGCGCAGTCACAGAGAAGCGTAGTAAAATAGTTACTGTTGGTAATGAAAGTATCTGTGGTTGTCTGACTCACAGGCATTACTGTAGGTGGCTTGTGCTGCACTCAAGCCACATGAACTTGACTACTGACACACACACACACACACACACACACACACACACACACACACACACCACATATACATACATATACCATCCTATCCAAATTTTGGCTCTCATTAAAATCAAAAGACATACATAAAGTTGGAGGCAACAACTCTGAGTTCTGACTGAAGATAAGAGGAAAATGATTTTCCGGATGAGCTGCCAGGGTTGTTTCAGGTTGACACTTGTGGCACCTCGCCATATTATTCTGCCACATTGTGGATCCAGGCGAGAAGTAGATTATTAAGTGTTCTCCTGCAGTATTGATGGCTTGTGTAGGGACTGCTGCTGCAGCAGTGTTGTGGTTGTCTCTCTGTCCCCTGGCTGTTCCTGACTAGCTGACTGGGGACCGGCTAATTGGAGGAAGCCCTGGAGGAGAGGCAGAGGAAACAATTACGGTGGGAGATGTCAGGCATCATGCATTTTCTGCATTCACACCGACTCTGCCCGCAGTGTAGTAATGATACTGTATCTGTACAGTAACGCAGCATATTGCTGCTGCCATGACAACAAAATCTGCTCCGTTAGATTTTTTCTCGTTCTAAGATATGCGCATTCTATAAAGATATTTGTTATAGCAGAGATTCTAAGTCTAGATGCTGAAGAATAATGGCCAGAAGAATCACATGTAATGATCTTGAGAATCTACGATGCTCAGTCCCTAGCAGCCATAATGAGCCTTTGTGTCCATCATCTAATGAAGACATGCATCCCTTTAATTATAAATGAATTATTATGATTTATTTTTATTACATTCATCCCTTTCAACACAAATTTCCCAGTCACTTCTTAGTCCTTGAGTATCTCTCATACTCCTCTGTCACCATCAACCCCAGCCTCTCCTGCCTCGGCCTAACTGGACTATTTCTCACCATAAGAGGCCAGGATGTGGGTGGAGGAAGCCTTCATCCATACCTGCCCTCATTAACAGTCAAGACATGTGTCCTGAGATTCTGTCAAAGGCTGGTTTGCTCTGTGCGAGATTTTGTTCAGCTGAAGGAAGTTTGTGCATTTCAAAAAGAGAGCGAGAGAGGCAGAAAGTGCAAGAGAGAATGAATGAATAAAGCAAGCCCGGTGTAGGTCTTCCTTCCCTGCCCTTGACGCTTCTCTCCTGATAAGTGAAACCTCCACCTCCCATTTATCTCTTGTTTTCTCTTTCAGACTATCATGGAGCAGTTCAACCCCTGCTTACGGAACTTTGTTGCCATGGGGAAGAACTATGAGAAGACCCTTGCCAGTAAGTCCTTTTTTCTCGTTTATTTTCTCCGTGCTCCTTGTTTGCTCCGGGTTTAGGCACACTGCCAAGCCAGCACTCACTCTCTTTCTCTTACTCTCTCCATATATAGATCTACCTTTCTTTCTTTTTGTTTTGCTAAAATAGACAATATTTCAATATGTAACATGAGCAGGCCTTATCCTGCATTGCACAGCCTCTGACACGGCTTGTGTAATAGATTGGACGTTTATCCAGACAAATCTAATCTGATGCAGAAGTGAGGATAGCTCTCTGTTAGCAGTCAAATTCACAAATGAAAATGTATATGTTTATCCCGAAGTCTTTGCTCCTTTCCCCTGACACACACAATAAGTAATTCAGGCCTAAGTGTAGGTAGGAGACAGACTTGTAGGGACTTGCTGAGCCATTAAAGACCCACTTTACAGGATTGGCTTGACCCAAGGGACTAATAGGCTCTGATTTGCGGGGGCCGGGGATGGAAGGAAACACTTCTGCCTATGTGGTGCTATAAGTGACATTTTTCAACACCAGAAAAGCCAAAAGGGCTCCATGGGTTGGCCTACTAGAAGTGGATATGGACACGTTCCAGGTTATCCAACACAGCAGTGAGTCGTTAAATCTCACAGCGTTTGGTAAGTGTAAATGCAACAGATGCGTACAACTGAGTGACTCCAACTGCCTACCAAACACAGCCTGGAGCTTGTTATAAACGTGCCCTTGCCCTCGGCATGAGGACGATGTAGGTACAGGAAATGGTTGATGTCCTGATTAAAGGATGTGTTGTTTTCCGCCTCTTCTCTAGAGTGAAGTATGAGTGATGTACTGTATCTGTAGCTTTGAGATGAGCCCCTCCCCTACTAAGTGTTTGTCTGACTTGCAATCAGAGATCCTGTAATCCCCTCCGTCTGTCTCTGTGAGCCCCTCACCACACATTTCATTAGACACAAGTAAAGTATGCGTATAGATCCAGCTTATCTACTCAGTCCCCCTTCAGCTACACACACACACACACTCTCTCTCGCTCTCTCTCTCTCTCTCTCTCACATGCAGCAACAACAGAGAAGAAGAAAGAGTCTGTTGCTTGGAGATCACTTTGAAAATCTGCCGTAGCCCCCGCCATCCTGCTCGCACAACTCCCCACTACATTTGCAAACTTGCATGTGCAGACACATACTCACATTCACACACACTTTCCACATCACGGCAAGCAGGGGGTCTGTTTGACATAATGAAGAGAAGTCCGTTGTGATGCTCTGGTAGCTCAGTTCTCGGGTGTTTTCCCCAGCAATAGAGGGGAAGGAGGAAACACACACACCGTCTTCTGCCGTTGACTCAGCTTTAATTGGGATTAGCATATGTCCCTCAGCCTTAGAGCAGAGCTGCGAGGCTTCCAGCCTGGGAGACTTCCTGTATTGCAGGGCTGCATCTGTCTGCTTGACTTAGGCAGGCCGTGCCAGGCTATTGTTGAAAATGTGTCTCTCACCTGGCAGCTGTCTGCAGGCACAGGGCCCATCTGTCACCTGGACCGCTGCTGAACTCACCTCTAAAAGCAGCGGCCATTATTCAATTGTGATGGGCCGATTGGCAGGGTGTATGGCAGTCGAGCAGAAATCTGGAAGCAGACTCTGCCCTATTTGACCTTTTGTTGGCCAGCACAGCAGCAGTTGGAATACTAGGGACTAAGGTGGATATGGATCTGAGCAACCAGGAGTACTATTGATCTTTATTTAGTCAGATTATGGATTAGGATTAACCTAGCTAGTTGTTTTTGTGTATCCTGAAGATCTAGAGCAGAGGTCAAGCATTTTGTCTGTACATGAGTAGGTGCGTTTGCCAAAATCTGCACATCTGTGCATACATGTGACAGTTTTTTTAGTTACCCTAAGTGTGACAACTGATTATTTAAGCAATGACCCTGTGTCATTGCTGGAGAGAGATACTCCCTCCCCCTTACAGTCGGCAGAACAAGTCTTAAAAATGTCCCTCTGAGTGACAGATACGTTCTCTGAGGAAGTATGGTAGTTTTCCAACAAGAGCCTTATAGATAAAGAGATACCAGTGAGTATTGCAGATAAAATACAATTGTGTACAATAGACATGATCGGTTATGAATCTCAAGTCTGAGTTGTTGTGGAAGTTTTCTGTACAGCAGTAGAGGAAAGGTTTTGTTGAAACAAAATAAAGACCGCTTGATAAAGTGAACCAAGGTTGATTTTCGGGGTATTTTTATTACACTCTGCAGAGTATAAGGTAAACAGGCGCACAAAGTTTACAACAGCAGCAACGTGGAGTGTCTGACAAAGATAAGTAGCAAAACCCTGGTCTTATATTCTCTTTTCTCCTGCAAGAGGATACCTTGCGTTGGAAAATGTGCCCAATCTTAGCAAAACAGTTAATCTCAACACACAGAGTTGGACCCACTTTTACATCTTCCGTCATGCCTCAACGTTTTCTATCGTTCATTTATCTTAGCTGCCGTTTGGTCACCTAAGATTGTCACCACTGATTCTGTACTCTTATTGATAAACTTAGCATAAACTGTGTCTTTCAGACTTCATGGAATCAACCTTCAACTGGTAAATGTAGGGACAAACAGCTGTGATCTCTTCTTCAGGGAGGACACACACATAAATAATTAAATGAAGTCATATAACTGAAAAGCATAGTGTAATAATTTTAATAATATTACAGGAGTAAATATGAAATGCTTCAATATAATTTTCCTAGTAAAGAGTCTAGAGATTTTGAAGATTTCTCCACAGTCCAAGACTGACATGAAAACTGCTTAAACAACCCTTTTCTTACAAAACATGGCAAATATGCTTTTATTTCTGTAGAAATAGACAACTTTTTGCATGAGTCGGTACACAAGATTATACATCCATCCATTCAATCATTCTTCTAATCAACAGTCTCTCATGTCACTGTGTTGCCCTGCGGTCTGGTGAAATGTGGATTGACAAACAGAAATGAAAGACAGAAAAGGCCTGTGGTGGTTAACCACATGACATTGCTACTGTATTTGCTTGGTGGAACAACAATATTCTCACAGCTTTTGGCTGGCAAATATTGAGTTTTTGTGGTCTGTTTGGTTTTCAATTAAAAAGGCCAGGAATGAAAAAGGCCCTAACACCAGACATCATTATGAGAAACCCACATAGGGAAGCTGACATGACTTACTGCTTTGGTAGCAACAGACAAACTGCTGCAGCAAAATTAATTTGGGCTTGATGGAATAGACTTGGTGCCAAAAACACAATTCTAAATATTAAACTTGCTTGCATACTCTTTGTCGGGATCATTAACCAACTTTCCTTCTCATAACAGTAAGCCCTAAACAAAACATAACCGGAAGCCTTAAACATAACAGAAAACACATTTGTTTGTGCTTGTGCGGTTTCCCCATCAAGCACAGATTATCAATCAGAAAATAATTTCCTCTATGCAATCAAGCATGCAGAATACCAACAAGATGATGTTGAGTAATTGCATAGCAACATCAGTGTTGCTATTTTTCTGGGATTCACTGCTTCAAAAGCATCTGAGGAAAACCAGAGGTAGAATGAACATGTGCAAATGTTTTAATATCACTGGCCAGACTGCTGACAACTTTGTTTAGACAAATTTAAGATGAATTACAGTTACAATGACAGTATTTTCTAAATTTGAAGAAACGCATTGCACTGTAACATAATAACTAACTGATTGTTTTTTTGTTAATTTTCTAGATGTGACATTTGCTGCCAAAGGCTACTTTGATGCTCTGGTCAGAATGGGGGAACTGGCCAGTGAGAGTCAAGGATCCAAAGATTTGGGTAAGTGACTGACATACACCTGTTGGCCTGTTTCCTGCTGCCACTTTCTCTCTGTTTCTTTGTGTTGGCCGCAGTGGCCTACAAGAGCTGCGTCATTTCTTCTTACACCTACACATACACATACTGTATGTCATCTAACATTAGCTGTGTAAAACCAGGTGGCGGGGGAAGCTAATTTCATTCAGAGAGACATGTGGGTTTAAACAGGTGTTTTGAATTCAAATTTCTACTGTTTGTTTCCTGGAGGAGATCATTTTGTCAATGTATAGGCTTCCTTTTGTCAGAGGAATGTCCTCAGAGGTAGAACAAGGTAACAATTATGAATCAGTGAGTCAGCACAGCGAGCTGGTAGCTGAACATCATTTATTTACACTGGTATAGACGAGCTGTTTTTGGAAAAGCGTTTTTATGTAACTGGTCTGGAGTTTGTATTGATTCTGTGTGGAAAACTGGATCGGTATACCACATGTTGGAATTGTTGCACCTTATGTAATGTGTGTCATTAAGGGGTGTTTGTGTGTTCTGGTTACAAACGTAGAGGTCGATTGGGAACCAACACCTGGTCCTCTCGTCGTGAGTTGTTTCCTAGGTGATCTGTGTCTCTGAGTCCGTATTTGCTGTCACTAGCCCGTGGGAAATCAGATCCTGTTTGAAGAGATTCCCTTTGCACTTATTGTGCTTTTGACTGCGTGATCTGTGTTGATTTGGCTGTTGATTTGTCGGGGCCTTTGTTGAAGTGTTGCTGAGATTTAGTTTGGGGTTTCTACAGCCCAGCCAACAGGGACTGACATGAAAGTGCTCTCAGGATGTTTTATTCAGTAAGCGGCCCTCTCTCTCCCTCTATCTCTTTATCTCTGTGAAGTTTTTCCCATTGATACAACAGTATCTCTGTGTTGAACCGAGCCCTTCTCACAGTAGCAGGCTCTTCCAAGCCAGATATCCTCAGTCACGAAAAGAAAGCAACATGTACATGATCTGACTGACGGGTGATCTAATCTCTTCTTGCACCGCACAACACTGTGGCTGTAACAGCAATGAGTTATATTAAAGAATACCTGTTGTGTGTTTAAATTCCTGTGTGTACTAGTTGACTCCTCCTCATACTTACACATGTTGTACCATGACAATTTTGGTGTACGTGTGTTTGGAAACTTTTCAATTTACTCTTTTTTCAAGTATGTATGAGGGAACTAAAAACTGATTCCATTCTCAAAAGCTGTGCCTAGAGAAAGATCTGCTACAGAAGGTTGTTCTGTAGCTATAAGCCGCTGTTGTACAATGTCAGTCTCTGGCTAAATGCACCAGCTACACCCCTACACCCCCCCTACATGCCACTGTGGTTCCTAAGGGAACCATTGGTGATGTTTTCTTTTCCAGCCACCTGCTCTCACCTCTTTGGAGTCCCACCCTGAGGTCAGCGCCAGTGACATGACCTCCTGTCAAACCGTGTGCAGGGATGAGTCCCAAAGCTCAGGGTTTCCTGCTAAAGGACAGAAATATCCATAGATTGGTGGAAAATAGTACTGGAGGTTAGCCAAACAAACCACAGCTCGACAACACATAGAATATAGATGTGAGGTTAGATATTGCTCGATGATTTCAATCTCAATTTAATTCAGGATTAAGCTTTTAAGTCTCCCTTTTTGTAATTAATCTTGTGCTTATCTTTCTTATGAGATGTTGCCATGCAAAATGTTTTAATTATTTCTCTTTAAATGTCCCATATTGTAAAAAATAGATTTCCATCTCTTTTTTGAGGATTAAGCAGGTTGAGGTGCTATATAAGTACTGTAGATGCATCACAAACTCCATTCCACAGAGAAATGCACACAGGCCGAATTAAGAAACTGCCTATAAACAAGCCATCAGGACTTCTAAACGGTTGTGATGTCACAGCTATACTATATATAGGTAAAAGTGCCAGCACTGACGGTGCAGATACTCCGAGAACGCAGATGCAATAGACTCGAAAACTGACGAATCAGGGCCAACTGGAAAGGGTGGCTTAAAGAGACTAAAACCAAACTAACTGAGACTAAATTCAAACAGAGGCTAAATACAGGTATATTCAGTATGAGAACAGACAGTATAAAAACAAAATTAAGATAATGTTTTTTTCACATTTTAAACCATGTAAACATGTTATAATACAAATTTCAGCCAGATATATTCAATGAGCATTATATGGGGCTTAGTGTTTTACACAGTAATGCTGTGTCTCAACAGCTAATTTCACCTGCATGTAATGTGTGTTGATGAAGAGTTTTTTTTAAAATAACACAAATGATAACAATAACACAAAGGGGAGGGACGGCTTGGAGAGATGTATATTTTTGGTCTAAGACGTGATGTTTGTTGCACGCTTGCTGACCCATTTCCTTTCAAGCTCCCTGCTCCAGATTTAAAATGTTCTGCCGCCAGTAATCTCTGGCTTCAAAGTGTCATGTTGGGTATCTGAGTGACCTCATAAACACTAGATCCATGATTTCCCACACTCAGATCAGTTGGCAATATGTTAATATTATTTGGTTGAATAATTATTGAGTTGGTTGGTTGGTTATTTAAAAAAAGATCTGACTATATTTGTGCATGCTCACAGGTTCATGAATGCTTTAATGAGTTTGTGCATTTGTTGCACTCCTTTAAAGCCTGTTAATTCCATAGAGCGTCAGTAAGAGACGGGCTGCAAATGTTCCCACCTACACACCTATGAATCGACAGCTGCTCTTACCTCTTTCTTACGCACGCACGCACGCACGCATGCTTAAAGTAGGGAATGAAATTACCTTGTGGAATAATGTCCGCTATTGCTGTTTTTATTATCGATAAATCAACATGCACTTTGTGGGGTGTTCATGCCTATAATACTTACATGGTTGTGTGCATTTTCTCTACACAAATCTCCTGTCATTTCTGTGTTTATACAGTATGAGTGCTCGTTTAATCCACTTGTGTATATCTCTGCCTAAAGAGACAGAGTCTCTCTCGCCAGCCCCACTACTCCCACACACTCCATCCCACAAATCCTCCCCTGGTTGGGCTAATCATCGCCTGTCACTTTGCCACCCACACACACACTAACACACACACACACACACGCTAACACACACCTGCCCTTCCTCCCTCTCTTACCCTTCTCTCCCTCTGTTTCTGCCATCCTCTTCCTTTATTCCTCTTTGCAAAGAAGGAGTGAGTACTTATTACCTCAGTGACATCAATGTGTGTCTTTCCAACCCTTCTAGGGAAGGACAGGGCATGTAAAGTTTGTGGGGCTTGTTTACAACAATCGTAATAACCAGCTCTGCCCCACTGTGTTTATATTCCTGTGAACTAAGAGGCTTGTTATTTACAACCAGACCAGCAGCCAAAGAGGCAATTTGAACTACTGCTCCTCAAGTTCCTAGTATTTTGATTCGTCACCGTTCCTAGAGCTCATTTATCTTTGTTGTAACTGACCGAAGTCAGACCAATCAGCCAACTTTGCCTTTTTACCATAAGCATTTTACAAATTCAGCTATCAATCATATTTTTTGTTGCATTTCCCAATCTTCCTCAGGTTATTTAGCAAACGGTTCGGTATCATAATTATCCTTTTTAGCACATCTCTCTTCTTTCCTCAGTTTGTGTTAGCTAAGAGAAGACGGATTAGCCTAGTTAACCTTACCCATTGCATGCAATGCTGCACTCTCAGTTGACAGGGCGCTTTAGGAACACCGTTTATTACCCGCTGGTATGGTCAGCCAGTTATTTAGTGTCCTCAGGTGAAGTAGAGTTGAAAGCTGCTCTGTGCTTGGCTGGGTGCTGGGTGCTGGCTGCTGTGCTATCCTGCATGGCTTTTGTTTCACTGTTTGATGTATGTAAAAGTCAGACTAGTACAAAGTCAATAATAGCCTAGTTCTAGTAAATTTATGTAGCAAAGACATGTATTTTATATTTATTTTCTATGGCTTACCTTTATCTTGTCCTCTGGTTAACTTTTAAAAATAAACTCCCTCTCGGGCCACTTGGCTGATTAGTCCATTTTCAAAAACCTGGACAGGAATGTGAAGTGCTTACAGTTCAGCCTCCCCAGCCGAACAAAATCAAATATCTTTCCCCCCTCTAATCGACTTCTGTAACCTTGCAAATTGCCACGTTTTAATAACACACATGTATGATTCAGCACAAAGACATGTCTTTTGGGAAATTACATGCATTAGAGAGAAATGGAGGGTAATATTAAATTGTAGTCAACCAATGGATTGCTTAGGTTGCTGCTGGGGACAGGGCCCACAGCAGAAGTAATCACCTGGAAAAACCGGTTCTCACAGGGAAAATGAGGCTGCAAACTGATGTAGCATATTTTTCTTTTTTAGGTTAATGGATTCGGGACATAAGCATTACATTTCTGCTTGTAAATGGAGGCCTTCTAAAAGGCTAAATGACATGTCTGTTGTTAAGAGTATAGGTTTGCGATGGTGGGTGAAGCATTAACTCTTGACATTCTGTATTTGAATCACCCACCACAAAACACGCAGCGCTCTCTCTCTCTCTCTCTCTCTCTCTCTCTCTCTCTCTCTCTCTCTCTCTCTCTCTCTCTCTCTCTCTCTCTCTCTCTCTCTGTTTTCCGCTTTCTGTCTCTCTGTCTTCAGTCTGGCCTACCATCTCTCCTCCTCCAGCACCTGTCCCTGTTTAAATGAGAGCAGAGGAGCTCTTTTCTTAGCTCTGTCCCATCATCCCAGAGGTCCTTGCCTTCTCCTGCTCTATTTCTGAGACATGCACTGCATGATGGGAAGCCAGTGGCCCCTAAGCTCTGCATCTGTACACATTCACATTGCCCTTCATTTGTTCATGCCGACGACATGTACTAAAGGTGAGCTTAGATACAGCTGGGATGGACTTGGACAAAACTGCACCGACAACTCTCTCTGCAATTCCTTTACTCATTTACTTACTGTACACTCCAGTAGACACTGAGAATGAATGAATCAACCCATTTACATTCTGCACTAGTTCAGCTGGAATGCAACAACTCAAAGCAGCACAGTCATGTGAGTCATGCTCGTGTCATGCTATTGTGAAAGTGTGATTAAACCAGTACCTCCATGTTTTGGGTCATTTGGTATTGTCATGTATGCAAATATCTATTGTGTGGGGGTTTTCGATGTTATTTGTCATTCTTATGCAATAGTCCCTGAAGTATTTTGGAAATGTAGAACTGTCATGATTTTACAAGATCAGGCATTATTTGTGCTGTGCTTTGCGTTAAGGAAGCTATTAGGCAGCTCCAGCTATGTTTCAATCCTGCACTTTTAGCATTTTTCCCCTCTCGAAAATTAGTTAAACTAATAATTGCATGCCTATCACCTTTTCCCCTCATTACTGCATAGTCAGACTTGAATTGTCTCTGTGTTTGGTAACCCTTATTGACCCTGGTTTCTTAGGGCGTTTAACTATCTGGATCAAATAACACACACACAGCCCCTCCTTGAATCTCCATACTTTAACAGGTAGATGCATGACTCTGCTGTTATTCTTACTGTCTCTACTCAAGTGCGAAGGGCTCTGCTACAGTTCTTTGGAGAAAACGGCACTATCATTAAGCTTTACATTACAAGTTCACGTCTGTTTCTTTTCTGTAACATTGAGGTATAACTTGTTGTTATGGCATTCTAAAGGGATTTTCCCCATCATTACATGTTTTGCTCCAATATCTGTATCTGCCTAATTTGCCCAAGAACAAAATTTGTTCTTTGATGTCACGCTTTCTTCCCTTTGAACCTCATATTTTGATTCTTAGAGGTGTTTGGGGCAGCGGAGAAACAACAAAATAACCCAGATATTTTAAATGATTCCACACCGAAACACACATCATAATCTGTATGTTACAGTCAGAGTATCATAACTGTAACCCTTAATTTGCCTTTTTTTTTTAATTAACTTTACTCACTATTCTTTGACTTTTCCTCCCTCTTTTGTCCCTCTACCTTTACTAAACACTAGCATTTAATGGAACTTATTGTGAAGTGTTACCATGTTCAAACATGTAATGATCTCATGAGGCTTTGACATCTCAATGCTTATCATGGCATATGTTGTTGTTGAGCTCAAAATAAACTTGTAAGGAAATAACTATTAAGCAAACGACACGATGATCTGAATTTACAGCCCCATCTTTTAGAGTACAGACCGAAAACTGCTTCATTATGTTTCAGCTTGTTGCTGTTCTAAGATGTGTTGGGTGGTTGAGGCTGGTGGAACAGCAGCTTAAAAAGAGGCCTGGATTTTGGCTCGCTGAGACCAGATGGTTTGGATTTGCTACACACTGTCTCATCCGGTAGACAATGCACAACAACCTACCTGTGACCTTCTTAGAATGCATGCAAAGATTACTTGCAACAGGACTCTGGCCCACTTCTCTTTGACAGTCTCACATGCTTGCTGTTGAGCCTTTATTATGGCCTAAATACATGACACCATTACTGGACATACTTATAAGCGGGCTAGGAGGTTGGACAGTTGTGATGACCAAGCTTCCAATTTTAGCTACACGATAGATGTACTCTATATCAATAGTCTTTTCCTGTGAGAGACAATGCACAGTAAATAAGCAAAGTGGGAAAAGACTTCAAACTCTGTGGGTGGGGGTGGGTGTGGAGGTGGGTGGATGAACTGTAAGAATACACTACCCTCCCTTCCAGCTTAAGTGTGTTTAAATGTTGTAGTTTCACAGGGAGTGTACTTACTAACATGTACACAAACACGCTCACACAGGCACACTTACATGGTCACCCAGACTCAGCTATTGTGCATATCTGACACTAATTCCCGCTGCACTGTTATACTTGCCACTCATTTGTTTCCCTTGTGACTTAACATGCTATGTAGGTTGGTATTAACATCACTGTACGATTTAGTCACACACACACACACACACACACACACACACACACACGCAGTACACAGAATCTCCAGGTGGATCCACTTTCTCTCCCAAAGAAGTCCTGATGTAATGATAGCTAATAATAAGGGTGGAGATCAAATGGAACGGTTTGAGAAAAAAATCCCATCTGTTCCGCGCCGTAATATCTGCCGACCTTTCAGCAAGACATTGAATCCCGAAATGTATCTGTCTTGTAGACAAACATGAAAATAGAATGAACAGAGCAGTGCTGTTTTGAAAAGAGTGTACAGTGTGTGGGTTTGGGTTACAGTGACACTTTTCCGGCCATCTTCCTTTCATTGTATTTAAAATACCACATGTTAATTTCAAGTGAACAAACCATTGGCTACTGTTTAAAAAAAAAAAAAAAAAAAAAGTGCAGTGCTGGTTGATTATGTTGATTGCATTAGTGTATAATGGAGCCATATTAAAATAACAAGGCTGGAGTTTTTGTTTGCAGTAATTAGAAACATATTCTATTAATAAAGATTTGACAATGACAAAATGTTTTTTCCTTATAGTAGGGGAGGGGCTAGAAGGGGGGCACAGGGTGGCACTGCCCTCCCCCCATTTAATTAATAAATAAATAAATAAATGGCAGACTGATCCTATAGAAGCTAGGTGTCCAGATATACAATTAGTTAAAAAAGAAAAAATGGCATTGTGTTCAATCCAATTTTTTACTATATTTCTAAACAGATTTTCTACTCCCCCCCCCCCCCCCCCCCGACTGATTATTGGTCCCCCCTGTGCCATCCCACTTTATAAATCCTGGAATCGCCCCTGGTTCTTAGCCAGAATTGTGTTAAGGCGAAAAGCTCACTTTTTGCCAAATAAATACATAAAAAGCATGTTGAAATTGGCAATGGCCCCCTCTGTACAAAAAATGTACCAAATTTAACCGGACACTGTGATCCTAACTCTGAAACCTATATAAACCACTTCTAGTGGAGATCTTTGAGCGGAGTTTTGTAACACAACACTTTGCAGCCGCTGCCCCTCATCTTGCAACTTCTTCCATGGCAACGACCCTAGCATTATCCTGCTTCCATGACAACCCATAGTGAATCTGACTTGACCTTCACCAGTGATTCAGTTTCTCTCCATCCACCTCCATTCTCTCCCTCCCTCCATCTCTTCTCTCTTGTTCTCGCCGTTCAACGTAGCAGACTTCCACTCTTTTTTCCCATGCTTCCTAGCCCACATTCTGGTTTTTTTCCTTCTTTTTTTACCTGTGTGGGTGTTTCATCGCTTCTGTTACACAAGCAGTCAATATATCTATACGAGCTGATGTCATACTTCAGGGGGATAGAAGTCCATGATTCTTTCTCTGACTCAGTGGTTTAAGCTAGCAGGCATGTGGCTGCTTGTCGCATGAGCTGCAGGTGCAGATCAGCCCTAGCTCACCTGTCCACAATGGAACTATTGTTTTCTTTCAGCAAGGGACACAGAACGGGTTGAAACAAAGCTTGGAAATATTGATACAATAATGTCAAGGCTCTGTGTATACAGTATACTGGTGTGTGTGTGTGGTTATGTATCTTTGTGTCCAAATGTTAATTTTTTCCGCGTTCGTAGAGTCTTTCTCTGTGGCTGCCTGTCTGTCATGCCGCTCTTAGCTGGTATGCGGATATCCTTGTCAGGCTGGCAGCTTAAACTTGGTCTCACATGTTGTGTCATGCCTGCCAGATCATTTGTGAATGAAAAAATAATGTTAAACAATACAGTCAAATTTTCCACATTATGCCTCTGATTCTTGATTGAATTATCTGCTGTTGACTGCCCCTGAAGGTTCCAGTTTGTTGTCGTGTGATATGATATCAAAGTTGCCATGGTAACTGTTTGCATCTCAGTAGTGTGAATTATTTTTTTCTGTGTACTCTGGCATCTTACATTGTGCAGGAATGAAACTTCAGGTGACAAATTGGGATCTCTCACTGATTCACTTATTATTTACCTTTCTGATAACTTGCAGGCACCAATTTCCCACTGCCGGTTTATTTGACATATGTGCGTATGTGTGTGTGTGTGTGTGTGTGTGTGTGTGTGTGTGTGGCACAGCAATGGCTGCTCATTTCTTAATTGATCCAGCTAGTTGAAGCCGCAAACAGAAGGCCAGGGTTCCTAAGCCTGAAGGGCTGTGATCAGGGATGAGTGTCTGTAAGCTGCTTAGAAAGGCCTGCTGGGAGCTGACGCTGAGTTTTTGCTTGCTTCTTTGCTCATGTGAGGGACAAGATCAGCAAGTTGTACAATGGAAAACAAATTCCGGGCTGTCTTGGATACACAGGTGTTATAGGGCCTGTAGTTGCACTGACTTTACCATGCAATAAATAAAAAAAGAGAAATCTCTTCTAAACACTATGTTTTGCTGCACACACATTCATGTTTTTGGCAATGACAAGATGGTTTGAATAGAATTTGACTAATGTGTAGGTCATTATTAATATCTGTGTTAAACCATTGTTTAAAAAGGTCCCTGATTGTGCAATATGTTGAGCTCATGTGACTCTCCAGGAAAAGCTTTGCGATTTGACATCATTGTAACTTTTTAATTTAAGTTGCCCCATTTACTAGCATTCATACACAGCATATACATAATAAAACACACTACAATGTAGTTGTTAGCAACAATAACTACTCATGTGGGCACCCATACTGTAAGCTGAGGCTAGTGTATGAGCAAATAATAAATGACAGTAAAACACAGTTGTAATGATATAAAAAGTTATGTCTTCATAAGAGAAGTAATAATTGTTGACAAATACTTTACATTAATAATGTTATGTCTGTTTGCAACTATATAACGGAGTTTTATAAACCATTTTATAAATGTTTATATATTGGTTATAAATGCTACCGTAAATTGGGTGACCTAAAGTCTTACTCATTTCACTACAAAGATTTGGATTCTTTTTCAGAATAATAATTGCATATTGTATTTTTTGTCCCCCATATAGTGTAACGCTGCTTCACTGTCTGTCTGTAGCTATTTGCATTGTACATGCTGTCTGTTGAGATGGAGACCACTCCAAAGCCCTTTGGTTAAGACCAAAGATTGTACTGAAACCACTTCAGCACAAGTTCTGATTTCACTTACAAAACATTTTGAGATAGGTTGAGAATGTTCTTTTGCAGGTCCGCTTTCAAAAGAATGCACAGCAGGGGATAAGAGAGATAAGTGTTGCACTTCAGTGTGCAGCTCCTACTTAGCCACAAATGTACACCACTTACTTTTTCTGCACACTGTATTGATTTCTGTAGTAAGACAGTGATAAATAATATTCTGCCATGGTTAAGTCTTGTCTTGGACAGTGCTTCACCTTTGCCAAAATGTGATAGATGTTTATAAATTGCAATTTCAAATGCTTTTTTGATTTTCATATATCAAAATATGACCTGTCACAACATCATTGATGTTTTAAGTAAATAACCCATATGTAATATGTCAGACAGAGCTAGTAAAGCTAAGGGGCTTTGGACTTTTTGGTCAAGGGAATGTATGTGTGTCTCATTTTTCTGTACATGCAGATTTCACACTGTCTTTCCACCAGGTCTCTATATGTATATGTGTCCTTTGCTCAACACAGCTCTTTGTGTTCCTTTTCTTGACAATGCACTGCATATTCAGAAGAGGCAGCCTGTAGGTATAAAACAATGAAATGCTCTCCCTAGCTGCATGACCTTCCTTATTTCTTCTTCCCTTTTGGTTATTTCCTTTTGTACTCCTTTTTGTGTGGAGACGTTAACCTTTCTTTGAGGTGTTTTATTGTTCTAGAATTCACATTGCCTGATGTTAAGGCTAATCAAAGAAAGTAAGGCAAAATGTTTAATCTCCACGAGACATCATCGCTAAAAGCTTGACAAACCAGAATTTAATTTAAGTATTTTTCTCACCAAATTTTCATACTTATCATCACGTGTTGTTTAGTTTTCTCTGTTTTCTGTTATCTCGTACCAAAAAACTAACTTTCATCATGTTCTTCGTTGTCCCAGTTACAATTCACATGTCCTGTATGTTTGTGTATCTTGTATCACTGCATGAGCTTTGCACGCTGGGGTCTCTCTGATTCTTTCTCTTATGATTTTTGTGTTTCTCACTTTTTCCTCTCTATCTTCCTATATCTCTCCTCTGTTTTTCTCCTCTGCTCTAGGAATGCTTGTGCAGTTGAGTGTTGTTCATGTGTTCCCTGTCTCCCTCTTTCGTTCTGTGCAGGGGATGTGCTGTTCCAGATGGCTGAAGTCCACAGACAGATCCAAGTGCAGCTAGAGGAGATGGTTGGTATTCTAAGCTCAAAGGTTTTGTAGTTGTGGTTCAACACTACAGCACTCTCTATACAACTCTGGCAATGTCAAAGGTCTCATGATGTAATATTTTAACACGATTTGTCTGTCTGAAGCCCATGTTGGCAGTATGTTGAATACAAGATAATTACATGATCTTGTATTGAATGAACAGACATGCTGAGCTCACATTAACCCAAGCTGCTTATACAGGAGTTGTCTGGGGAAGTGTAGTGGGTTTATTAAACACTGTGGCATTCAAGGTGAAATGATTGAATGACAAGTTATCCACATCTCGTCAATTTCAAGTTCATTAGTGTGTGTCCAGTATAGAGGAAGCCCTGGGCATTAGGTGCTCATCGTGTGGATGCCCTGGAGCTTGAGCCAGCTGCCCTTTTATGTCTATTTGGCCCTATGCCTGTACACGCTGTCCATAGTATGTAATCGTTCCTCTTCTCCATATTAATCCTCCAGTATTAGCTCCTCAGCATGAGTCCAATCAAAGAAATAAGGATCAAAATTTACTGTACTCACTCTGCAAAAAACACTTTGAGCTTAATTAGCTTAATTAAAAGCTTATATTTCTGATTTTTTTTTTCATATCCTGTTTGAGTTTGCTGGGATTCTGTCCATTAAACAATGGGATGTAAAAGTAGACAAAATAGTATTGTGTTGCACATATATTAATCAATGCATGTACTGTATATTTCTGTTGCAAATCAAACCTGACTTTCAATTTAGGTTTCTCATTCAGTTCATTTCTAAGATTTCTATGAGTTTTGAAAAGAACTTTCCATGATTATTTAATATTTTATTTAAGATAATTCATATTATGATTATCGGTTAGTATATAGAAATGCATTGGATAGTATTTTGGGATATTTCCTAGCTGGTAGCCAGTTCTTAAGGCAGGTCAGTTGACAATCTAGTGACTAATTTTTTTTTTTTCAGAACTTAATCAGTGACATGATTTGGAGACTGAGAGAGGCTTCACAGTTCAGGACTTTGTTGATGAAACATGTATTCAGTGACTAAGTAAATGAGGATAATAACCTATTTATCTATTGCATCTAACTTAATGTGGACCACTTTGTCTGTGACCTCTGTGTCCCCATGCAGTCTCTGTGAGGGATTGTCATTGATTTAATTCAACTGTTTTTGTGCTTTCTCCCCAGTTGAAATCATTCCACAACGAGCTGCTCTCTGAGCTAGAGAAGAAGGTGGACTTGGATAGTCGTTATCTGACTGTGAGTATCTGATTGGCTCACTTTCCTGAAGCCTGAGGACAGCTTCAAAATCCAATAAGTGCACTCCCTATTTCAGCTCATTTTAGTGCTTTATTTTACATTACATCAAATCTGTCTAGACCTAATTTGACAGAAGAGATCAAAGAGATGGAGGCAAAGTTGTGTTTTAACGTCTGGATTAAAGTCTGTCTCTTAGACAAATAGAGGATGCGTGTGTTTTAAAGAGATGATGATTAGAAATAACATTTCTTGTCAATTCACCCATCAGGGGTAGAGTGATAATAATTAACATCTCCTGAAGAGTGTGCATGTGCGTGCGTGCGTGCGCTGTGGAGCTGGTCTACATGTGATATCTATAGAATGAGTGGGTTGCAGCCTGGATCAAAGTCTGTCTCTTAGACAATTAGAGGATGTGTGTGTGTTTTAAAGAGATGATGATTAGAAATAACATTTCTTTTTCAATTTTTTTCAATTCACCCATCAGGGGTAGATTGATTATAATTAACATCTCCTAAAGAGAGAGAGAGAGAGAGAGAGAGTGTGTGTGTGTGTGTGTGTGTGTGTGTGTGTGTGTGTGTGTGTGTGTGTGTGTGTGTGTGTGTGTGTGTGTGTGTGTGTGTGTGTGTGTGTGTGTGTGTGTGTGTGTGTGTACGTGTACGCGTTGTGGAGCTGGTCTACATGTGATATCTTTAGAATGAGTGGGTTGCAGCCTGAGTGTAGAGCAGCACTGCTGCACGTTGTTTTGGGGGATGGGATAATGTTGCCGTTATTATATTGTTGGAGGGACAACATTACGAGCTGCTTTGACTTACAGTCACGGACACTCCAGTGTATTTAATATAATTTTGCTCTAAAATTAATTTGAAAGAAAGCTTGCTTGTAGACTCCTTGCCTTATAACTTAACAGCGAGACTTAGCAATAAAATATATGTTGTCTAAAATAAATGTTGATTTGAATTGAAAACCATAATATTCAACTACATACACATCTGCCAGATTTATGTTTCCTGTCTAAATTGATACAGAAAAATGTATGAAAATGTGTTGTGCTTACATTTTTTTGTGTTTTGTGCTTCTTACATTAGTTCAGATGCAGCAACCATGTCAGACAATTGTATCTTGGCGTACCCCTGAGGTTTTAACATCCATTAATTTTAATGAATTTCCTTCAGATCTGCCGCAGTGATAATAGCAGTCATTTTGCTTCAGACTTTGTGAATTAATCATCTAAAACTTTGGCTTCCAAAAGACTCAAAGAAAGCGTGTGTGTGTGCTCTTCCCAGCGGTGTATCTTTCTCTGTTCTCCCTCTGTCCTGGTCTCCTTTTTTCTCTTGACTCACATAATGGCTTACGCTGGGTTTTTCAACATTGAAGTCAGTATTGGCAAAATAAACAGTCTATATATTACCTATGAAGAGGAGCACTTAAGGCTAATCAACTGTAAGAGACATTAAGAGTCTAATTATTTGTCTGCAGTAGTAGACAATGATTAAGAGAAACCAAAGTCAACAAGGTTTTGATTTGTTAATTAGAAGGAACATTCCAGCTTAATGAGGGGGACGATAAATCATCTTGTCTACCCTATTTCCATAGCCAATACCTTATTGTGTCATCCCTAAGCATTACTACACTGTATGACCTATGTGCTGGGGATTTCCCCCGGAGATGCACGGCTAGGAGTTAAAGATATGAACAGCTGAGCAACCCATATTGGTTTGTACTGCTTTAGCTCTAAGACTAGGGGGTACTCAAATTATAAATCATACATTGTTATTGGGTTACAAAGAAAACACCAGTTTTGTTCCATTTTGTGTTGAAAGAATAGAACAAATCAATATTTTTTCTGATTGGGAAAATGAATCAACAGTAGATATTGATCAAATGTAACTTTTTTTTAAGCTTATTGTTTGGAGGTTGCTAGATGTTTCCAGCTTAGACCTACGGAGCTAACACCACCCATTTGTGCTATGAAACCCAAACACTGCATGTGTCATACTGCTAGTCTTCAGTGACAACAACAGCTTCTTCTCCGGCTTCCCTTTCAGCCCAACAATGCCTGGAGGATACCTACACCCTCGGTGTCTTGCAGTATGCAAATGTGGTTGTTGAACCCTCACGCATGAGCTCTCCTCAGCCAAATTTGCCTCGCACAGAAACCACATAAGCTTTGTCACACCAGACACGGTTACTATAGCAACTGAGCTGGTTCAGCCAGGAAACAAAGTTGTTATTCGCAATAAATGAATACTAAAAAATAGCTTAATAAATAAGTAAACTCTGCCTGTAAAATGACTAGGCCAATCAATTGGCGTGTCCTACAAATCCTCCATTACGTTATTGCTTTGCACTGATTTTTGTTCTTTTCACAATGCTGAGAAAATCTACTTGAAATGTGCTTGAGATAAGACACAATCGTGAGTGGTGGTGGTCCAAAATCAAACCTAGGAAACAAATAAGTAAACATGGATCTTTGAGAGAATCTTGTGTATTTGCTTGTTTCTTTGATTAAAAAGACTGAACACACCACTATACAGTTTTCAAAACAGTCCCACACAGAAATGAATTTGAAAAACATGAAATTAGATATAAAGCAAGTTTCAAAGCTCTGCGAGATCATTTTCAAACTGTAGGGAAATTAGTTGAATCCAGTGGCTGCTTGTAAGGTCTTAAAACTTTGTTACGTATTTGCTCACCTATTTGTGGTCCTAACTTGTGTTTGTGCGCCACCATTGCCCCACGTAGGCTGCCCTGAAGAAATACCAGATGGAACACAAGAACAAAGGGGAGAGTCTGGAGAAGTGCCAGGCTGAACTGAAGAAGCTGCGCAGGAAGAGCCAAGGCAGCAAGAACCCCTCGAAGTACGGAGAGAAGGAAATGCAGGTGAGCCTTTTTCTGGGTGTGAGAGTGAATATGCCTCAAATAACCATCAAATGGTACACCTCAGTTCAGAATTACATTTCTTCCATTGTGAAGGACTACTGTAAAATGAGAAACAGCGGACAAAATCCCCCCCAAAAATAAACACACTTCAGCCAGTTTGTAGCACTGCTGTACTTTTAGCAGAGTCTGTGTGCATGTGGGTGACTGTTGGCTTGGAGATTTATGAGTCTTGGTGCAAAATAATGACTTTGTTCTTCACAAAGTAAAGATAATTCACAAAACAACAAGGATGGGGGTGGAGGCAGTGGCAACGAGGTGCCCTGAGTGGGAAGACAAACACTGGAGGTTTGTTTATGAATTGTGTGCCCTCGCCAATCTTTCACACATCTCCGCACATACAGCAGGTACATGAACACAAATGGGATTAAGGAATACGATAAGCTCCACTAATTCACATACTGGGAGAGTATGCATTTACTTTAGCCAATGTGTTTCTGCACATGGCTTTGATCAGAGCTTTAACAAAAGTGAGTCAAAGCACAGGACCAAATAAATATATATATATACACCACAAAATACTTGACTCAATTATGCTCTAAGGATTATGTAACTCAACCAGACATAAAAAAAAAAAATGGAAGTAGAATTTTTATTAAGATTTATGCATTTTGACACTTTTTTAAATTTAATTTTTAGTTTACGGTGTTATACCTTCTTGAATTGGTCTTACACTGTAGGGAGACATATGTTGTTGTTTGTTATTATGTATTATATAGCAACCTGCTGTGAGTTTCTATTTTTATATGTCTGTGTTTTGTATCAAAATTCTTTGTTTTGAGTCAGAAATCTGTTTTAATAAGGCTTCTAGTGGACACTGAAGGCCATTATGAACAGTCATATGTTATGCTGTTGGAATTTGCTCTACAGATGGGTTGATTTGTTTGTGAATATTACTCTGTTTTAAACCAAAAGCATGGGAATGTCTTATGTTGGTAAAGGTGGTAAGGTGACGAGGTACACATTGGACGTTCTTGTGTAACGGCTATAGTACAATAGATAAAATGCTCAAAAATTTGTATCAAAGACTACATCTTTTTGCAACAGTTTCAGCCTCACAAATTCAGACGGCCGACATTCAGAATTTGTCATGATGATTGAATGTCAAAATAATGCAGTCTCCTGATTCTGTGTGGGAACAAAGCAATGTTTGCTTTGGGTGTCGTGATTCATGTAATTATTTCCCGAGCTAAGAAACTTCCAACAGAGCAGCTAAGGTGACATTCATTTTGATGAGTTGGAATGAACCCTCAGTGTTATACATAACTTAATTAGTTATCTGTCACATTGCGTTTTCCGTCACTCGACCACCTACTTGCACAGTGTTCTTTCCTCACATAGACACACACATACAGTACCATCTCTGTATTAATCCCGGCTGTAGGCCTTCACTGTTGTTGTTTACCACTTATTTATTGGTTTTGTCCTGTAGCCAGTGCTAAAAAAAGGACTCAGCTGGAAATGGCGCAAGGATTTAAAGCATCACTAGAGAACATTTCCCCTTCCGTTCCCTACAGGTTGGAAGTGGAATTGTCCATTATATTATATTGTCCAGTTCATTAGAACAACAGATCTGCTACCCAATCTGGCAAACTAGTGTAATGTAATGGATAATTCCGCTTCCAACCCGTAGGGGGACGTAAGGGGAAATGTTCTCTTGTGTTGCTTTCTGTAGAACCTGAAAGTCTGACTGCTTGGAGGGGTGGATACAGAAATCTCTAACAGGTCAAGGCTTGCAGGGTAAAAACTGAGCTGTTGTTGGTCTTGCTGGGAAGTGTAGCCGTCTTTGACAGAATAAGATCAATACTGTAGCTGGACTAGAAACCTGATTCTACCAACACTTATGGATGCAATGTTTTGTAGTTCATTGGGTATGAAAATTGTGATCTTTGCTACCCAGGATGTAGAAAAAAGCATCTCCTCCATCCAGGGATGTGTGTTTGTTTCAATCTATGTGTTCCCACACATAGATTGAAACATCTACCCGTTCCTGTCTGGGATGGTATGGCAGTGCTGGATTGGGTGACTACTGTTACCCATTGGGTTAGTTCCACTGTGTCAAAGATGCCATGAGGAGATTTTGAATGAAGTGTCAACTTAAGGCATCAAAGCTTGAAGTGTGTGCTGCTGTCCAGTTTTGCATGTTGCAGGGCTTGGCACTAAGCCAGTAAATCTGTGTTAAGAACGGCAAGTTGTTACATGTTCCTGACTGCCTCATGTGTTGGATAGTTAAGCTTCTGTTAGGTTAGGCGAAACACCATTCGATGAACAGAAACCGCAATGCAGGAATCTTTCATTGCATATCAGTTAGTTTGGTCCCATAATGAAAAAAAAAAAAAGTGAGATAAATATTTAGGTTAAAAAACAAATCTAAAGATACAAGTTGAAATCTATAGTAAGGGACAATACAGTTTTCATTACACCCCAGCATACAATATTTGACTCGACTACTGACATGGGTAGATAGCATTTTGTTGTAGATTTACCCTTTGAGTAGCATGATGCCATATTTCATTGCCAGTAGTTCATACTGTATAATACAGTATCTTGCTGTGGATTAAATTTGATTAAAGTCACTGTGGTGACAGGTAGACCACTATCATATCAAAAAAACTCAATAAATTTAAACGTGGTGCATATTGGACATAGAGAGCAGTAGCACCACACTCTGATCAATTGAGCCTGTCTGCACAGAGGAGCAAGCTCATCAGGCTCAGGACTCATACCGTACACTCGGTTAGCAGAGAAAAGGAAAATCCATCTCACTTACCCATCAGCCAGCTCACTGTCACTGATCGTATCACGGATGTGGGCGTGCGATAAAAGTAAACTTGTTTGTGCCGGAGATCCCCAGGGAGAATAACAAAGATAGGGAGAGATTCTGCAATCCCTCAAGACCCTGTGCTTCACATTTCCTCCTGGTATTAAACTCTGATCTGAGTGATCCGATCACAAGTGGACAGATTTAAGTACCTGAGTTCCCACCCGGCTATAGATTGTGTCTCCAAATGCGTAACCACTTGTGCACAACCACTTGTGATCGGATCTCACTTCCCCGCTCTATATGCAAATGAACACGCACGTCATTTCCGTTTGCACATACCTGAAGGCTGGTAATGTGTTGCTGTACTTTAGTTTTTTATCTCACATAAATCATACCTAAGAAATGTGTGATTATTATTATTCTCATTATTGTTGTTTTGTCTGTACATATTGGCGTGCTTGTATGTATGTACACAATGCACGTGTTAATGGGTTTCTATGGGAATGTGGGGGAATATGGGGACATTCAGTGTATTATTAGCTCATTATTGTACACTCTTGCCAAATAAAAGATGATTTAAAATCGTGATGACTAATGACAAAATGCTGCGTACAGTCTGTCAGGCAGGAGAGAAAGACGTTTAAAAAAGTAGTAGAAGTTATTGTACATCTTATATTTGCTTATAGGAACTGTGAATTAAGTTACTGATGATGAAGACCCAACATTTCTTGAATTTGCTGCTTCATAAGAAAAGCTTTTAAATAAAAAAATAATGGGGGACCATTATTGTGAATTTATAGGAAATTAAACTGTTCCACATTTTTACAGCCGCTGCTTTGACCGCTCAGGCTCGCTGGCTTCTAAATAGCGAAAGGAGAAGTTGTAAAGGAAGAGCAGGAATGTCTGGAGTTATATCCTTCGTATTGGTGAATCAGGCAAATGTTTTATGAAACTAGAAATTAGGTTATTGAATACCGGGAGCGGACTTTTCTAGGCAATCACAGGACACAAAGCTACATACAGTTTGGGATTTGGATCAGGCAGCATGGCAATACGAGACAGAATGTAAAAGTTGCAAAGGAAAGATTTTCTAATCCTCCTTCGTCCCCTTCAACCCTTCTGTTATTCTAGCACGGGAGGGGCGTGACGTTTTCTTTTTTATCTCCTCTTTTCATTAAAAAGTAAAGTCAGAGCGCAGGCTGGCAGCCGCATTTCATTGATCGCTCGCTCCCTCCTCTCTCTCACAGTCTTCGCTGTTGTCTCTCCCACTTCTCTGTCTGCTTCTTTGTCTGTCTTTCCTCCCCTCCCAGTTCTCCTTGAGTCTTCAGACACTTGCCAAAATGCTAATCAGCTCATTATGTAGTTGAATGGAGTGGACTGAGGTACCATTAGAATGGGGTTCATCTAGAAAATTCATTTGCACTGTATAGGTTGTTAATAAGAGCTCAGACAGAGATAGAGAGACAGAGTTCAGGACTCAGAGTGAATATCTTGAGATGTTTAATAAACTCCGGGGGTTTTTCAGCTTGGTGTCATAAAATTGAAAATGTAATCCAACCAGGAATTGTGGAATGATGCAGAAAACGTTGTTGACGTGCAAGTGCAGCGGATGAGCACTGACAGACACACAGCAGATTGAAGCAGCTACTGTAGGTGAAGGTGCTTTCTCTTGTGCGCCCTGTGGCATTACAATACAATTCGTTTGAATCCAAAGAGTCCTGGTGATAAAGGGAAAGAAGAGCAGACCTAAGCAGCTCTAAAGTGTGCGGGAAAATACTTTTGAATCCCCACAGAACTGACGATGAGTGTGTATATGTAGTGTATATAGTTTTGTTATTGTGATACGTACTGTTGGCTTTGCTTTTGGCAGGGTATGAATCTTGTACCTTCCCAGTGCTTGTAACTGCTGGAAGCTACAATGGAGTGCATAATGTCAAATTATCATTATTTTGTCCTGCATATGTGTCAGTGAGGCAGCAATGCTAATCAGTTAAAGCCTGCATGTAAGGACTGCATTAATGTATGGCAGGTTTCATTTATATACACAACCTTTGCAAAACAAGTCATTCCAGCTATGATGTAACCTGAGGTTGCTCAGATATAATATTGGCTGGTGTCTGCCTGGGCCTTTTCAACTGCACCCATTGTCTTGGGTTACTTTGGTGACCTTTTTGAATGGTTTGGAAATTGGACCATGTGGATTTGACAAGGGGAGTGGGCCCTTTACCTTGTTGAGGTGACACTCAGCGCTTTCTCTAGACACTGTGCCTGTAAAGAAAGGATCTAACTGAACCAGTTTCAAAGTACTTAGTTTGAGCTTAAGGTCAGGCTGCTCTCTGTAGAAAAATGGGTTCTTCAACCCTTGATCGCTGTCTTCCTTGATTTGACAAATTGGCTCTGCGGAATTATGTAATAGCTTAGGTGGATATAACCTCACACCACTTTAATTTAAAAGGCCGTCCCTCAAAGTGTGTGTGTTTAGTATTTTTTAGTTGCCTAAAATATTCTTCCACACTTGGAATCCCAACAGTGGAGAACTGTTTGGAAGTTACTAAATGAGATACATATGCACTGTACGGTGGTACCACAGGATGTTACATTAAGCGGCAGGGAAAAGTCATTAGGCTTTTCATCAGTTTTTTGGGAATCAAATGTAAAATTTAATAAAATGCATCTACTTCTTTGAAAATACTGAACTTTAGGAGTTATGACAACTCTACTATTGCTCAGACTGAAATAACAATAAAAGTAATATTTACAAACTTGATGCCGTGTTTGACACCATTTCCTCATATGGAAGGGTATTGGACTCATGTGTCAACCAACAAAGTGGACATTTTTATCAATGTAAGCCTTCAGAACAAAGTGTATTTATAGTGAGTACCCATGACACACCAGCTTTGTTAGTATACCAAAAGAAACACATGTGTATACTGAATGTGTATTTGATTCTGGTTATATATGAGAAGCATACCCTATAACAAACTTAAAACTACCCAATAGCCCAAAGAAAAGTCTAGGTCAAATCATTGCATGTAAACATAACCCTCTCTTCCAGGTTTGTATTTAGCAGCAGATGTTATACTGTAAAGATATGAAACTGGATGCAGTCAACCTACTTTAAGACTATAGTATCGGAAACTTTCAGCTATACCAACATGAAAACTCTGCTGTTTGGAAATCTAGTTCCTGATACCCTCCCAAAAATCAAAATGAGACTCACTGTAGCTCCTCACTACTGGTAGTGACGTGCGTGCATGCGTGGGTCACTGGTCAGGGAACTCTACCTCTATATGGCATGAGAGCTCATGCTAAGACAAACTGACAGCACTGGATCTCCCTCCCTTTCTGTCTCTGTTACTCACTTTTATACATACATACATACATACATACATACATACATACATACATACATACATACATGAACACACCTTATGTGTTATTTTCCGACATGTCAAATTAATAAGTGGTTCTTTGTAATTCCTCCTCCACACTGCAGTATCTTTAGTCAGAATTGTCTTACCTCTGTACCATTCATGAGGGAATATCTGGCCTGAGAAACTCACTGAGTAAGGCTCTCTCCTTTCCGTCAAGGTACACCATCAACCCTAATTGCTCCAGTGGAGCTGTGCAGTGATTGACAGTACAACACTGAGCAGTGATTGACAGTACAACGCTGAGCAGCGTTATGCAACAGTGTAAATGGGAAGCAGAGTGTTATTTAAAAAGAGAAGTGCTTAGATGTAGAGCTGGGTAACATATCAATACATCGATATCGCGATATGAGACTAGATATCGTCTTAGGTTTGGAATATCCTAATATGGCTTAAGTGGTGTCTTTTCCTGTTTTTAATGACTATATTACAGTAAGGTGATGCCATTTTCTGAACATACCAGACTGTTGTAACTTTTCTACTATTTGCTTTTACCCACTTAGTCATAGTTTGCACAATACTTATGATTATTTATTTTTTTAAATCTTATTGTGTGAATATTTTGTGAAAGCACGGATAGTCAACACTACAATATCGTTGCAGTAATATCAATATAATAAGTATTTATA